>NC_050579.1:38223956-38592289 GCF_011100635.1 Trichosurus vulpecula | reverse complement strand
CTATATAAAGCAGGTGCATAAACGTTTATTGAATTGCCTTAATCATAGCTTATAATCATTATAACACAACACCTAATCCTGTTCCTTGGCTTCTTCTGTAATTCTATGCATTTTAAAATTTTGAGCATTTAAGAAGGAATTGGGTAAGAGTGCCAAAAGAGGTCGGTGGCACCAAAAAAAATCCAGAACTCCGGTTCTGTGGATTCTTTTTTAACTGTCCAACATTTTTAAGGATATATTTTAATTTTTTAAATTAGGGTACATACTCCTTAAGGGCAGGGACTATTCACATTTGGCTTCGTAGTTCTAGTACAGTGCCTCACTTAATCTCTTTGTTGATGGGTTGATTTGTTTTACCACTTTCCAACAAAGTCAATTCCCTGAGAAGAGTTCATCAAAACCACCTAATAGGGAGATCATAACAAATAGTCCATAACATTTCCATACTTGTTAAAAATTCATCATTTTAATTCAATTCAGCTAAACAAATATTTGTTGAGTGCCTGCCTGCTAGAAGCAAGCAAAGACCTTACATTCTGCTGAAGATATACAATGTATCTATATGTATAAATAAAAAGTAAATGTAAAATGATACAAAATAATTTCAACAGGTAAAAGCCAGAAAGATAACAGCTGGGAAAATCCTCACTTAGCAGGTGGAACCTGTGAAGGGAGCTAGGGTTTCTATGGGGAGGTTTGGAAGGAGAGCATGCCAGGACAGGGGCAGCCTGGGCAAAGCCTGGGAGGACTTTAATTTTTAGTATGGCACCAACATGGTTCATTGTTCATTCAGCTTCATCTTAGGCTCTATCCAGAAGCTGTCCCTTCAGTTCAACAACTGCTTTTTTTCATTTTCAATTTTTATATTTTATTTTTTCAATTACATTTAAAAGCAATGTTTCACATTCTTTTTTTTTATTTTCAAGTTCCAAATTATCTTCTTCTTCCCTCTCTGTCTTCCCCCTTCTTGAGAAGGCAAGCAATTTGATATAGATTGTACATGGTCAGTCATGCAAAACATATTTCCATTTTAGCCAAGTTGGGAAAGAAAACAGAACAAAAAAAAGAAAAAGAAAAAAAAGAAAAGAAAGTTTTTTCCCCAAAAAAGTACGCTTCGATTGGCATTCAGACACCATCAAGTTTTGGCATTTTTCATTATGAGACCTTTGGAATTGTCTTGGATCATTTTATCACTGAAACTATCTAAGTCATCCTCAATTGATCTTTTACACTGTTGCTGTTACTGTGCACAGTGTTCTCCTGGTTTTGCTCACTCCACTCTACATCAGTTCACGCAAGTCTTTCCAGGTTTTTCCAAAATCGTCCTGCTGGTCATTTCTTATAGCATAATAGTATTCCATCACAATCATATACCACAACTTGTTCAGCCATTCCCCAATTGATGGATATCCCCTCAGTTTCCAATTCTTTGCCACCACAAAAACTGCTATAAATATTTTTGTACATATAGGTCCTTTTCCATTTCTTTTTTATTATCACTTTGGGTTACAGATCTACTAGTGGTTTGTTGGGTTAAAGGTCAACAACCACACTTAAGCACCCCTTAAGTGCAAGGCACCCAGGATAGAGACAAAAAGAAAAAGTCCTGCCCTCAAGGAGTTTATATAATCTGCTGCAATTATTCTCTCCCCTCCCCCACTTTTCCCATCCTACCCACCCTAGTTTACCTTCTGGGTGATGAAGTCCTCAGATGTCCCTGTCTCCTCAAGGGGTTCCAAACATTGAAGTCTGGTGACTCCAGAAATGAGCTGTTCTAACAGGCCCTCCAGTTCCTGACGGACTTCATTGATTCTCCTCTTGGTGGGTTTTGGTTCCTTTAGAAGGGAAAAGTCAAAATGTCAAGCCAGGTCTGCATTATGCACTGATTAGACTGTAGATCCAGCAAGGCTTCACTCCAGGTAGTGGCCTTATCACAGCTCCTTGATAATTAAAGGGGCAGGGGGTGATGAGAACCAAGCCAACAAGAGAAATTCACATTCAGTCCCTTTGGGAAAAGGGTAGCCTGATGACAAATGGTGGGGGGAGGAGCCGGAAGGTGGGGTATTGGCTGGAGTGGTGTGGATGAAGAAAAGCGCAGGTAGAAGAAAGAAGTGAACGATCGATCATTCAGTCAACAAACATTTGCTAAACACAAGTTATTTACTAGAGCAGCGTGGCACAGTGGTCAAAGGGCTAGCGATGCCCGGCTAAGTCACTTAGCTTTTCAGTAAACCCCACACAACAATATACTACTACAATATAAGGCTAATGTAATAGCGTTTCTAAAGCATTTTAAGGTTTTTAAAGCCCTTTACGAATATCTTAGCTGATTCTTACAACAACCCAGTAAGGTTAGGTGCTATCATTACCTCCATTTTACAGATGAGGAAACTGAGGAAGGCAGAGGTTAAGTAGGGTCACCGCTCGCGTCTGAGGCCGGACTTGAAGTGAGGTCTCAGTGCGGAGCGCTATCCACTGAGGAACTACAGCAAAGCTATAGAAATGATGTAAAGAGATAACCAACAGGACGAGGATGAGAGACTGGACGGGATGGGAGGGTTTGGGGTGAGACGGACGGGGAAAGTGGGAAGCTGAGCCGGAGAATCCGCCTCTAGGAGAGCGTACCTGGAGCGCTGGCTGGTGATTTGGGAAGGGATCCCAGGGCTCGGGCCCCTCCTCCAGGGCTTTATTGTACTTGTCCACCAGATCTTGAAGGGCTGTATTTTTTTTCAGCCAGGGGCTCATAGAAACCTCCTTCCGGCAGAGGGGACAAAGCCAGCCTGTTCCCTTGGTCCGCGGAGCTCCGGGACCACCGCCTGCCCGGGGCCGGCCAAGGTACGCCCAGTGGCGCTCGATACAGGGGCGACAGAAACTGTGGCCGCAAGGCAACGTGGTGGGGCAGGAAAAGAGGGTCTGGCAGATTCCGCAGGTCAGGTCATCTTCCGACAGCCAGACCAGGACACTGGGGGCCGAAGAGGCTAACCCGAGCCCAGCCATGGTGCTCCGAGAGAAAACGAAACTTTGGCCGCAGGCCCGCTCCCCGCCTCTATGGCTCAGCTGAGCTTGCCTTCGCTTTCTTTTCCTTCCTTCACTGTCATTGAATGTCACAGCTAGGAGGAGGAGGAGGTCCAGGCATTCTCAATCTTTTTTGTGACAGCAGTATGGGAAAGCCTGTGTGCCCCTTCTCCGAAACAGGATTTTAAATGCATAGCATAAAATACATGGGATTACAAAGGAAAACAAGTCTCGTGAAATACAGTGGTTAAAATATTTTTTAAAAATAAACTCAGGATCGGGGCAGCTAGGTGGCGCAGTGAGTAGAGCATCAGCCCTGGAGTGAGGAGTACCTGAGTTCAAATCCGACCTCATACACTTGACACATTTACTAGCTGTGTGACCTTGGGCAAGTCACTTAACCCCAATTGCCCTGCCTTCCCCTCTCCAAAAAAAGAAAAAATAGAATAAAAAAAATAAGCTCAGGAATATCAGGGTAAGAACCCATGCTTCCTTTCATTTGGCTAAGGAAAGGGCCTAGAGAAGGTTTTTGGTCTGGCAAATGTCACATAGCTAAAGTAGCAAAGGGGGGATTTGAATCTCAGTCTTCCAACTCCTACTTCTCTCTTTTTTGTTCTTTTTTTCTCCTCCCCTAGCTTCTCCTTCCTCTGCGCAATTGTCATCTATTCTTTACTATTTGGGGGAGGGGAGGCCACTGGGGTTAAGTGACTTACCCAGCATCACACAGCTAGTGTCTGAGGCAGGATTTGAACTCAAGTCCTCCGGACTTCAGGGCAGGTGCTCTATCCACTGTGCCACCTAACTGTTCCATTTTAATCTTTCCTTTCCCTCAACAATAATAATAATAATAGCTAACAACACTTTGAGGTTTATTAAGCATGCTTTATCTGTTATTTTTCCTGTTCTTCTCTATTTCAGTTTGTACCAGTGCCCAGACAAGAGATGTCACCTTCTCATTTCATTTTTCCCTTGCTTTCTGGGGTCAATGAGAATGAGGTGGAGCAGGAATAAATAGATCTGAGAATCACTGGCCACAGAGAGTATAATTGAATCCATGGAAGCTGATGAGATCACCAAGTTAAAGTGTACAGACAGAAGAGAAGAGGGTCCCAAGACAGAGTCTTGAGGGACGCCCAGGGTTAATGACATAGATGAAGACCAGCAACAAGAGATTGGGGAGTGGTCAGACAGGCAGGAAGAGAATCAGGAGAGAGTAGTGTCATGAAAACCTAGAGAGAAGAGAGTATTAAGAAGGCAACCAGTAGGATCAAAGGCTTCAGAGGAGGCAAAAAAGAGGATTGAGAAAAGGTTTGGCAAGGAAGAGATTCCTGGTGATTTTGGAGAGAGCAGTTCCACTTGAATGGTGATATCTAAAGCCAGAGCTTAGACAGATGAAAGTGAGAGAAGAGGAACTGGAGATGCTTATTCAAGTTCAGCCGGAAAAGAGTCTGTAAGATAATCAGCAGGGATGAAAAGAAAGGACTCAGGGCAGTAACCCTGGCCCTCTCCCTGCAGGAAATTGAACCTGGATTTACTGCAGAAGCAACCCTTTGTCATCCTGGGGAGTCACTTTCCCAGAGTCCTACAAAAGTTATAACCTGACCTCCACAGTTGTCCCCTGTGGAGAATGATCCCAACCTCCACACCACCACCACCAAGTAGCATCTATTAAGTGCCTACTGTGTACTTTACAAGGAGTATCTTATTTGATCCTCACAACAACCCTGGGAGGTCCTATTAGTTATTACCTCCAACTGAGGCAGACAGAGATTAGGGGTCACACAGTTAGCAAATGTCTGAGGCAGAATTCAAACTCAGGTCTTCTTGACTTCAGTATTCTATCCATTGATCCATCTGCAATTGTTCAGCCATTGAGTCACATCCAACTTTTCTTCTTGACCCTGTGGACCATTGTACAACAATATTGTCTGTGGGGTTTTCTGGGCAAAGATACTGGAGTGGTTTGCCATCTCCTTTTCCGGTGGATTATGGCAAAGAAAGGTGCCCAGGTCACACAGCTAGTAAGTGTCTGAGGCTGGCTTTGAACTTCGGTCTTCCTGACTCCAGGCTCAGGTCTCTATCCACTGAGCCATCTAGCTGCCTCCCCACAAAATATATAAAAGCCTACACCTCACCCCCAGTATTCCCAGGTGGCCTCCCATTCAAGTACTAACCAGGCCTGACTCTGCTTAGCTTCTGAGATCAGCCAAAATTGGATGAGATTGGATGCAATCAGGGTAGTGTGGCTCTAGGCTTGGGCCACCTAGCTGCCTTAAATGATCAGCTAAGCCCAAGAGCCAAGAATTCCAGTGCCCCCTGCATATACCACTGGTTTCCAGACCAGTCATCATCCAGGGGAAAAGAGTCTGCCATGTCCACCTACTAACCACCTACATCACCCACAGGGAAGACAAACTATCCTTGTCAAAGCATCAAGGTTCCCAGAGTTGGAGACGGAAGGCTGCATGTGCCAGATGAGTCATACCACTGCTGCCACCTTGACGACCATTGCCATGCATATCATAATGGGAACAGCCCAGGAACTTGAACCCAAGGGCCCCAGGAATAGCAGAGTCCTCCAGAACACTAGCCCTACTTCCAGCCTGGCGCCACAGCCATCACTGAGGTGAGGAATCACAGTGGAGACATGGCTTACTTTCTTTGTTGCCACCAACATCAATCACTGACCAGCTGCCAGTGGTAGCCCCAAACCACCCTTCTTGCTTTCAGCCCAGTGCCTAGCAACTTCCAATCAGGCCCAGCCTGGAAACTGCTTCTGCAGCACTGTAACCAAAACCACAAAGACCCAGAAGGAAAATTCTCACCATCAAAGCCCAAAGGCCCTGCCTTATGGTTCTATGTCAGAAACTGTTATATGATTGCATCAATAGAAATGACAGTAAGATGCATTGTCATCTGTTTTAGCACTCTTCCCAAATGACCAGGAGACATTTCTATGAGATTTGAAGACAAAATTTCCAATACAAGACCTGTTGTCTCTTCCCACTAGATGAGGGCCTATCTCCACTTTTCTATTGGTATCCCCAGCACTCAGCACAGCGCTTTACACATAGTAGGTACTTACCGTATGATTTGTCATTCATTCATTCATTAATCAATGGATGAAGTGTTACTGGGGCACTAATCACTGGTTAGAGAGGATTACTGGCTGGTTGATACTGGGGGATATACTTGATGGGCTCTTGTGAGTGATAACATCAGAGAAGAGAGACACTCCCCCAAACACGCCTCGATGTCCCCTTTTGAAAGAAGTAGTCAAGTTCTGGGGACCTGACCTCCATTGAGGAAAAGTCGGGAGAGCAAGCCCAGAGCCTCTAAGACCTAAAATTACCTGAGCTCCCAGAGAACTCAGTACGTCCTATTAACTATATCAAATAGTGAGGGAAGTGAAGAAGCAGAAGCTACAGCCCCTGTGCCCGACTGCCGTAGCCTCATGGGTGAGTCAAGTCATTGCTGGTGCCTCTTTGTCCCAAGCCCATCTCCTTCCCAAAAAATGGTGTGAGAAGGGGACAGAGGATGACTGGACAGGAGGTAATGGGCCAAGGCTACTGTACACCACTGTCCCACATGCCCAGGCCCTGCCCACACCTTTCACACCCTTGGCTTCCTCTGCCAGGAATGAAATCAGAGACAGAAAAGGAACCTTTGCCAAATGGGTGTGTGTACACATGTGTGTGTGTGTGTGTGTGTGTGTGAGAGAGAGAGAGAGAGAGAGAGAGAGAGAGAGAGAGAGAGAGAGAGAGAGAGAGAGTAAGAGAGAGAGAGAGAGAGAGAGAGAGAGAGAGAGAGAGAGAGAGAGAGAGAGAGAGACAGAGAGAGACAGAGAGAGAGACAGAGAGACAGAGAAAGAGAGAGACAGAGACAGAAAGAGGGACAGAAACAGAGGACTAGGGCCCAGGCAATAGCCTTGTTGGAAACCTAGTGGAGATGAAAGAACAAGCAAAATCATTAGAAGCAATTACCGTAGAAACAGCACCAGAACTACAATGCTGAGACCATCACCTGACTCTGGGGGGAAGATTTTTGTCTAGTCAGAGCCTGATTTTCTGACTGTGCCAAAGGGACATATCCAGGATGGTGATTCAATTCCCCACTCTTCTACCCTGGAGAAGCATGTAGTGGTTCTCTGTTTCTTTAAAGTTTATTTCATGTTTCCGTTCACCTAGGTTTTAAGAGCTGGCATTAAAATAAAACCTTGCTTAGACTCTGCATTACTGATCTATATGTGTTTCAATTGTTCAAAGGCAGCTGAGAGGGAGGCTGTGATTGTACAGGTACAAACATAAACACACACACACACACACACACACAGAGAAATAGATTTTCTTTCTAATCAGTAGGGATTTTCCCAGCTAGGGTATCAAAGCTAATCAGAAAAGGGATGTTATTGTTACATGGTTTTCTAGCTTCCCCAATACAGAGAAGAACAAGTAAATCTATGCTCTCCTAGACAAAGAGCAGGGGTCCTGATTGTAGTTCTAAGGCAGAGAGAGATCAGGGGCCCTAAGTCTTGGTAGAAATTGTAGAGTGAAAAGAGGAATGTTATTGCTTGTGGTTGAACAGGAGTAGGGGCCAGAATGCAGACCAGGAGAGCAATGACCCCACCTCTCCCCAGACTATACCACTTTGGAACCACAGAAAAGTTGCAGACCCCCAGAACTAGCTGTCAAAACAGCTGAAGCCCTAGGGAGTGACATCCTTCCTCCCCCATGGGCAAACAGAGCCAACTCTAACATAAAGTTGAAAGTCAAGAAATAGGCTTGAGAAATGAGCAGACAAACAACAACAACAAAAAGAACCTGACTAACAAAAGCTATTATGATGACAGGGAAGCACGAGAAGAAACTTAGAAGAATTCAATAATGTGAAAAACATTTACAAGCAACGCCTCCAAGAAAATGCAGATTGGACACAAGTCCAACAAGAATTCCTAGAAGCACGAAAGAGTTTTTTTAAAAAGCAACAAGTTTTATTTTTAAAATCGAGAAAGAAAAGTAGAGGGAAAATTGGGAAAAGAAATTAGAGCAATGCAAGAAAATTATGAAAAGAGAATTAACAACTTGGTAAAAGAGACACAAAAATACTAAAGAAAATAACTGCTTAAAAAGAAAAATAGGCCAAATAAAAAATAAATACAAACTCTGGACATTTTCGACGGTTGTTCCCCATGCTTGGAATTCCCTCCATAATTATCTCTATCTCCAGGCTTCCCTAGCTTCATTGAAGTTCTAGTGTAACTGAAGAAAATAATTCCTTGAAAATTAGAATAAGTTAAGTAGAAGCCAATGATTCCATGAGGCATGAAAAATCCATTTATCACCTCCTAAAATAGATCCTGACTTAAAAATTCTCAGGAATAAAGCTAAATTCCAGAGCTCTCAAGTCAAGGAAAAAATCCTAAAAGCAGCCAGAAAGAAATTCAAATATCATGAAACCACAGTCAGGATTACACAAGATTTAACAGCCACTACAACAAAAGAGTAGAGGCTTTACAATATGATATTCTAGAAGACAAAGGAGCTAGGATTACAACCAAGAATAACCTACTTTCAAGCATTCTTGCTGAAAAGACAAGAGCTAAATAGGAAATTTGGCATTCAAATATAAGACTCAGAAGCCTAAAAAGGTGAACCTGAGTGAGAAATAATAAGAAAGTTAGTAAGGTTAAGCTGTTTACATCCCTATATGGGATATACATGTACATGTAACAATTTAAAATTACTGTAGACAGTCTTGTGGTGAGTAAAATTCCCGAGAGACAAAGTTCTGGGTAATAAGAATTAATTTATTAAGTAGACCAGCCAATCATTAAATTAATGATCAATGATTCTCTCAGTAATCAAAGATGGGAAAGAGAAACACATTCATTTAGATGTGTTCCTCCTGACGGAATTTTCCTGACAAGTGAAACTCAAACCTGATTGATGGACATTTAATAAGAAGGTGGGCTAGAAGTCCTCAGAATTTCCCAATCACTTCATAGTGGGGGAAGGGGGCAGAGAGGTCAGCTGAGAATGTGACCTGATCGGGAGGTATGAGCCACCTTCAGCAATCTGGGCACCCTGATCAGTTTCCCTCTGGTTTGGTTTCTCCTTCATGAGCTGGGTCACCCTACACTCCAACGAAGGGCTTAACAAACTAGAGAAATAAATTACTATTATTTCCTCCTCTATCAAATTAAGGATTTGTATGAGAGAATTTCTAAGTTCCCTTTCAGCTTTCAAAATTCTCAGATTGACTGCTTGTAGTCTCCGGCAGGAGCAAGAGGGGAGGGGCAGCAGAGAGGTACAAAAAAATTTGCAACTCAAAATCTTATAAAAGTGAATGGTGAAAACTATCTTTATATGTAATTGGAAAAAATGAAATACTATTAAGTGGAGGAAAATATTTCAAAATAAAAATAAGAATTCTCTGATATATTTGTGATAGCTTCACTGCCCTGCCCGAGTCAGCCAGTCACCAAGAATTTATTAAGTGCCAACTGTGTGCCAGGCACTGTGCTAAGCTCTGGGGATACAAAGAAAAGCAAAAGATAGTCCCTACTCTCAGGTAATTCAGTCTCGTGGGGGAGGACAACATGCAAATAACTATGTGCAAACAAGCTATAAACAAGATAAATTGAAAATAATCGGACAGCTAGGTGGCGCAGGAGTCAGGAGGACCTGAGTTCAAATTCGGCCTCAGACACTTGACACACGTATTAGATTTGTGACCTTGGGCAAGTCACTTAACCCTAATTGCCCTGCCTTCCCCCCTCCAAAAAAAATAAATAACATAATCAAAAAGGGAAAGCACTAGAATTAAGTGGAATCAGTAAAGGCTTCTGAAGGAAAGGCAGACTTTAGTTGAGATTAGCAAGAAGCTGGGAGAGGGAAGTCAGGAGGGAGAGTATTCCAGGCCTGGGGAAAACAGCCAGCCAAAATACCCAAAGCTGAGAGATGGAGTGGCTACTTTGAGGAAGAACTATGAGGTCAGCGTCACTGGAGGGCAGAGGATGAGTCAGGGAATAAGGCATAAGACTGGAAAGATGGGGCGGGGTGAGAAGGTTATGAAGGGATTTGAACATCAAACAGAGGATTTTATATTTGCTCATGAAGGTATTTGGGGAATGCCCCCCCATGTTTCCCATAGTGCTATATTAAATAATAGCTCACATTTAACATGCAATACTTTAAGGAGATGGTGTGATATAGTAAAATGTGGGATGGGTTTGGAGTCATAAAGGCTGGGTCTGTATCCCAGCCCTCTTCCCCCATTACCTGTGTGACATTGGATAAGTCTCTTAATTTCCTCAGTTGCATAATGAATTAGAGGAGGTGGCTGCTAAGGTCCCTTTCAGCTCAAAACCTAGGACCTTCCAAGGTTTGCAAAGAGTGACATATTATGTCATCGGATGTCATAAGATGTTGTTTAATTTGCCTTATTTAACTCTCAGGACCTTGGTAGTTAATTCAATAAATATTTATTGAGTGTCTTTCTATGTGAACGAAAGCAGACGATTGCATACTGGGCCACACATGGCCCACCCTACTCACCTGGCAGATATCGAAAGTCCAAAATGAAAAACTGACCCAGTTCTTCAAGGAAGCATTTTCCAGCATCCTCTGAGTCTTTTCCTTCCTTCACTTCCAAACCTAAGAAGCCTACAATAGGAAAACTGCTAAGCAAGGAATCTTGTTGAGGGCAGCATTCACTCCTGTGGAGAACATGATCTAGTTTCCCAGAATCTTCCAGCTTCGAAGAGTAAAGTGCAGTCAGATTTTCATTACGCCTAGAGGCAGCCTGTCCATTTGGTCCATGACCTCAGCCAGAGCCCAGAGTGGCTGTTTTTGCACTTTGGGGAAGCAGCAGAAAATTCAACCTAAATCCGTCTATTTAAGATAAATTCAGTTATGGGGGAGGAGGAAGGAAAGACCCCGAGACATAAGGCTCTGTGGGGGCAAATATACCACCCTATGTGTATATATGTGGGAGAACCAGAAACCCAGGATGGAGGCCTTAGGAGGATCAGTGTATGCTGCTGCTGGAAGAATCAGTATAAGGCAAGAGAGGGGAAGATTTTCACCTGGTGTACATGGGTGCTGGTGGGGAAAACATGACCTGGTGGCTTCCCATCTGAACTAATTTATCTCACTAACTAGATGCTAAGAATAGTTGTTTTCACCTCCTGAAGAACTTGAAGTGTAACTGGCACCCTCTAAATTTTGATGCCCTAGGGAAAAATCCCAGCCTCCCCATCCTAGTTACACTTCTATCTGTTCTACTTCCAGCACATGTTAGATTTGCTGTGGTATCATCAGCTTTGAAATCCCCTGGACACACACCACCACTGCTGTCTCCTAGCACGCATTTGAGGGATGTAAGACCATTTTAAAGTATGCTGGTAGAAGACAATCAGATTATATCCACTCTTGATTTTTTATGGATTCGAGGTCCAGATTCTCTGCAGCCAGCAAGCACTCTGTTCCTTTGTGCCTTCCTGGTACCAAGTGAACTGTGCCCTCAAATTTTTTCTGCATACTATCTAACTTATTCTATATTCAATTTATTCTACAATCTCATTATCTATTTATTCTGCATACTGTCCTCCATAGCCCAATGCTGTGTGCAAATATCTACTTAATGAATGTGCTTTCAGAAGGAGGGAGAGGAGAAAGAGGAGGAAGATGATGCCCAACTGGTGAGATTCTCTTCTACCCAGGATGATGGAGATTGTAGGTGTCAAGACGGATCCCTCAAGTTTGCTGAAGGTCTCTAAGCAGGATAGAAGACCACCAAACAGCCTTCTGATTTTGTCTGGGACAGAAGGAACATGGGCCTGAGAGGCTCAGGCATCAAGGAGAGAAGTCACAGTCCTGCAAGGAGGGTGCTCTCAGTTGGTTTCTTGCTTCCTAGACGTCCTGCCAGGATGTTGCAATCATTGCTGGCTTGGGTTCTAGCATTACCTATGCTTTTATTGCCCTTAGAGTCTCCACCATTTGATTGGTGAAGGGAAGAAGTCTTCCACTCAGTCACTATCAGGACTTACAGAGACCAAGGCAAATAATGGTCCCAAGGGAACTGTTGGGAGGCAGATGAAATTTCCATCTGTTGTCGTTTTTGTTGTTGATCCTTCATTCTTGAGGACCACAAATGTGATGTCTTGCCTTGCTCGTGAACTGGGTTTAACAGCTGTCTTGACTTTTGTCTTGCCTGATTTCCATATAGAGCAAAGCCTGAGACAAGAAAACCACTGACCACAGTTTGTCTTTTGCTAGTCCTTCCTACTACAGACAGAGATTATGCCCCAAGAGTGAACTTCTCCTTCCTGAAGCAGAATGGGCACCCAACGGCCCAAAGTCAAAGTTAGGCATGGTGAGAACTGAGCAAGTCCGCAAAGCCTTAGTCATCTCTGTCCAGCAGCTGCTGTTGCTGCAACAGAAGGAAAAGAGAGAATGATTGGGATCTTGTATAGAAATGAGTGTGGCAAAGAAGAGCAACCACTAGTGAGAGAAGAGTGAGAGAGAGAGGGAGAAGAAGAGAGAGAGAGAGAAAGAAATTGAGAGAGAGGGAGAGAAACAGAGAGAAAGAAAGAAAAAGAGAGAGAAAGAAAAGGAGGTTGAGAGGGAAAGGGAGAGAAAGAAACAGAGAGGTAGAAAGAAGGGGAGAGAGGGAGAGAAAGAGGAAGACAGAGGGTGAGTGTGAGAAAGAGGGAAAGGTAAGAAGAGAGGAGAGAGGGTGAGAGAGATAGAGGAAAGGAAAGAAAGGAAGAGAGAGGGACAGAGGAGAGAGAGGGAGAAACAGAGAGGGAAGAGAGGGAGACAGATAAACAGAGAGAAACAAAAGAAGAGAGAGAAAGAAAGAAAAGGAAGGAAGGAAGGAATGAGAGAGGACAGGGAAAAACAGAAAGAGAAAATAAGGAAGGAAGAAAACAAAGAAGGCAAAAAGTATGGGAAAAAGAAGAGGAAACAGAAAAAAAAGAAAGGAAGAAATAAAAATATTTAGCAAATATTTTTAGCAATATTTAGCAAATAAAAAAGAGGGAAAGGAAAAAAAACGAAGAAAAGTTTTATCTACTACCTTTAATCCAGAAAATTCCTACTACCATCCCCTCTCCCCCCCCCCCCCATTAAGGTCAAAGGCCACATTGCTTTGAGGGCTGAAATTAGTTTGTGCTCATTCAGGCCAAGTTTACTGCCTGTGGTGAACTTGGTCACTGCCCATGGTGAACTTGGCCGAGTGCCTCCAGGGGGCGCTGTGGGGTCACTTTCAAAGCCTGCTTTTTTTCCAGACCAAATTTTTTCTTTGGCCAGATCAAATTTCTTCTTTGGGCCCCTGTAGGAGGAGGGGCCCCCAGGCTTTGGGTCAGGATGCAAAGGGATTAAAAGAGGAACTTTGGGGCTTTTGGAAGTGCTACAGCTACTGGAGGGACTTAAGTTAGACCTAAAAAAGGACTTCCTGACCACAAAGAACACAAGACACTGGAAGGAGGGCTGGGGGATGGGGAGGCCAGGGAGCACATTTTCTCTTTCCTTTAGTATTTTTAAACACAAAAACAATTCTCATCATTCTGGGATTTCACAGGGTCCTGCCTGAGGCTGGGGAGAGGCAGATCCCATCTCCAGGTCTCTTCCTGTTCTGGGATTCTCTAGGATGTGTTTTTCGCATAAAATTTAGAACTAGAAGGCATCTTTGAGATAACCCGATCCCAACACCATACCCCCTCCCCAAGCCATGTTAGAGAGGAGGAAACTGAGTCTTAGAGACCACAAGGGACTGTATGCAGGGGATGAATTAGTATCTATATCTATAAAAGAGACAACTTTATTTTTTCTTTATAAAAATTATTGAATTACTTTTCCCATACACATCTCCACCTCTAACCTATCCCCATTTCTGCTGTTTGGGCTGGAATTTAACCTGTGAGATGGTCAGGTGACGAGAGAGAGAGAGAGAGAGAGAGAGAGAGAGAGAGAGAGAGAGAGAGAGAGAGAGAGAGAGAGAGAGGGAGGAGGAGGAGGAGAGAGACAAAGAAAAAGAAAGTTATTGGCAGTTCTTCTTTCTACTGAGTCGTAGCCCAGTGGTCAAGTAGGAAAAGAGGAAAAGTGGTTCAAGTTGGGGAGGGAGAAGGGGGGTAATTGGGGGAAAAGCAGACGCAAGGGGAAGGGAGTTGCTGACAAGAACAAAAAAGAACCGAGGCTAAAAATAGACTTCCCTTCCTGTATACTCTGAAAAGTCCCAGGGGTGGCCCAGTGGGTGCAGGGCCTCAACTAATAATAAATAATTCAGCAACAAGACCCACATTTTTCTCATGAGAAAAGGGCTGAATTTTCCCTCCACTAGAGATTTGGTGGATTGGGTAAGGTAGGGACCAACAGCCAGCTTCTAGTCTATGGTGGTGGCATTCCTTCAGAGTTAGCAGCATTGACTCCCCTGGAGGGGTGGGACCTGAACTGTGTGTACGTTTCAGGGATAGAGCAGGAGGCATAGCAGGAACGGCAGCGACCCTGATCTTCAGAGTCCTGGCATCCTGGGAACATCCCCAGGTGGCTGGAAGGAAATTCACCACCCTGCTCTCTACCTTTGTCTAAAAAAAAAAAAAAAAAGAGTGTTGCCTGGGTGACTTTGAACAAGTAATTTTGATTCCCGGGCCCTCAGTTTCTCCACTTGTAAAATGGGGAGATTGGACCAGATTGGACTAGTGCCCCTTCTAGCTTTAAGCTGATATCTATGATTTTGTGGGTCTTACCATGAGGACTGAGGGCAGTCATGGGGAGGGCCAGGACAAGCTGCAAACTCTCCAGCCATTCCTTCTGTTCCTTCTCGTTGGGACAGGCAAAGACAAATCTTCGCTCTGGGGTGACCATAGTGATGCCAGCTTTCCAGCGGTTCCCCCGGATACCCTTAGGCAGTTCATCATGGATCTCATAGCCCTGCTCCTTGCTCCCGATGAAAACCTGACCCTGCTCAAATGCATCCTGGAAGGAGAACAGCAGGTGGGGAGGTGATTGATGGTAAGCAACTGCTCTGACATGGAGGTAACTGTCACCCTGCATCAATGCGGCCCCACGGAAGGACTCTCCCCTAGAATAAGGCTTCTTCCTCTTTTCCCAAGGGACTTAAGGGTCTTCTGGATATTTTTTTCTGGGAGCCCTAGGATGTGATCAAGCAGCAGTGCAATTTGAAGCCATAACTAGGGTGGGACAAGTGAGACTTTTTGTTTTTGTTTTCTTCCCAGGGTACCAAAATTTAGAAGGCATTAATGGCCCTTGGGCACCTTTATCAGATAGGAACTACCAATCTTAGCATCTCATTAACATAAATAATTAGACCACATCCCTCCCTGCTGGACTCCCCAGTAGTAACCTCACAGCGTCCTAGGGTATGTGTCTCCCTCTCACAGAATGGTGCCAGGAGTCTCTCCCACCATAAGTTCAAAGTCTCTCCTCTTTATCCTCCTCAGCTGAATTTAGGTTTGCCCCAGGGTACAAGAGTTGCTAATTTCTCTGTTTCTGGATAAGGCGAAGATTTGGAAAATGAATCATTTGCATCCAGGACAAGAGTTCCTAACCTAGTGTACAGGACCTCCAGGCAGCACCAAAAGCTTGTCAAAGGAGTGTGAGGACTATCCTAAAATTAGGGAATTAGTGAGCAGGGGGGGAATTGTAGATTAGAAGGAGTACAGCTTGATGATACCATAAAATGTTATATACCAAATAAAGTTTGTAGGAGAAACATATATTCTTCTCTGCGTGTACATAGCAAAGTATAGAATTTATTTCCTTTCATATCGAATGGGGACAATGAGAAAGTTTACTGAAAGCCGAAGGGTCTGAAGACTGAAGAAAGTTGAGAATCCTTGAACCAGAGAACAATTAACTCCAGAAGTTATGCTGGCAACAACAACAAAAAAGAAACAGGCTCATTAGTTGTAGCAGGAAAGATTTAGGATAGATAGAGAAGCCCTTCCTGGAGGAAGGAAATATCTGACTCTAGAATGAACAACCACAAGGATGAGGCTGTCCATTGGTCTTATACAATTCGGGAGCATTTCTACCCTGAGACACAAGGCTGAATGAGATAACTCCCTGACATGTTTCTGTGTCCATTAGTAAGCTAGCATACCCTAGATAAATTGCAGTTATTGTCCACACTAGACTCCACACTTCCTTTTGGGGTCTGGGGCTTCCTTTGAGTCAACACAACTGTCTCTTACCAATGGGTTCTTGTAATACAGCAGCCTCCTCTCCTGAGGGTCAAGAGCGAACCATCGTTTCTTAAATGCTTCCCTCTGCTACGAGACAGAGACAGATATAGTAAGAGACAGACATAGTAAAAGAGAGACAGAGACAGAGACAGATAAACCGTGAGAGAAAGAGAGAGACACACAGAGAGAAAATGAACCTCTTTATCACATAGGATGGGGTGATGGGGCATCTCCCAAGGCTAGAAGTCAGAAACCAGACATGGACTGAGCCCGCACAGAATGCCAGTCCCCCAAACAGGCTAGGTACTTTCCTAGGGTGTCAATGGGAAGTGTTCAGGCATCTGGGATGTTGATGCTTCTCCTCCCTTCTAAACACCTCCCAGGAAAACAGCATAGATTATCCTTCCCTCACTTCTGGAAGAACCATAGGACCATGGATTTAGAGCTTGAAGGGAACTTATAGGACAGAGTCTAGCTCCTCATTTTTACAGATGAGGAAAATAAGGCACTGAGTGGGAAAGTGACTTGCCCCAAAGTCGATAGTTTATAAAGGGAAGAAAGGATTTGAACCCAGGTTTCTGACTGCAACTCCATTGCTTTTTCTGCTATACACACCCTGGAACCCCTTCCTTCAATTAATTAATCAACAGGCATTTGTTAAGTGCCTACTATGTGCCAGGCACTAGGCTAGGTGTTAGGGATACAAATACAAAGGATGGAGCAGTCCCTACTATCAAGAACTTTCCTTGGACTCATGATGGTGGAAAGCAAGTTGGGAATAAATCAACCCTTCCTCCTAGGAGTTTTCCCACATTCATTCCCTGATTCCCTCACTTGGCCTTGCTCTTACTCTCCTAATATAGCAAAAGGCCATTCATTTGGTGGAGAGGGGGTTAAGAAAGGGATTTGTAGAGAAACCCCACTAAGGTGATGAGAGCCATGCCCATTCTTTTCTATCCCTGTTTTTCCCATGGGTTGGGGACCCTGTAGCTCCCTCAATCATTTCCCCTCTCTGATGGGTCTTCTCAGGCTCTGAATATGGAGGCTCCTTGACCAAAAAGGAAAACGACAAATGCTGGAGAGACTATGGGAAAATGAATACATTGATATATAATTGGGAGAGTATAAACTGGTCCAGTCTTTCTGGAAACTAATTTGAAATGTGCCCCAAAAGTTATTAGGCTGCATATATCCTTTGACTCAGTAATAACACTACTAGGTCTAAACCCCAAAGAGATCAAAGAGAGAGGGAGAGAACCCAGATGTACAAAAGTATTTATAGCAACTATTTTTGTATTGGCAAAGAACTGGACACTGGGAGGACATCGCCATCAATTTGGGGGAGGTGATTGAACAAGTTGTGGTACATGAATGTTATAGAATGCTATGTTGTTATTCAGGTACTTCAGCCATGTCTGACTCTGTGACCCCATTCGGGGTTTTCTTGGCAAAGGATACTGGAGTGGTTTACCATTTCCTTCTCCAGCTCATTTTATAGAAGAGGAAACTGAAGCAAACAGGGTTAGGTAATTTACCAGGGTCACACAGCTACTAAGTGTCTGAGGCAGGATTTGAAATCAGTTCTTTCTGACCCCAGCCCTGGCACTCTATCTTAGTTATAAGAAATGATGATAGGGATGGTTTTAGAGAAATCTAGGAAGACTTGTATGAACTGATGCAGCGTGAGACGAGCAGAACCAGGAGAACAATTTATACAAATGAATTTGAAAGACTCAGTAATTCTTGTTAACACAATGATCAACTATGACTCCAGAGGACTCATGAAGAAACATGCCACTGATAAAGAGATGATGTACTCAGTGCAGACATACATGGGCAATGCGCAAATTTGCTTTGCTTCACTATACATGTTTGAAACAGGGATTTTGTTTCTCTTACTTTCTCACTGGGGGTGGGTGCGAGGGACAGAAGGCAGATTTTTGTTGATTGAAAAATTTTAAAAAAGAAAATGTAGTCACCACCATATACCCATCTCTGCCATCTCTACCAAGCACCTCTCTCTCTTTCTGAGCTGTGATCTAGAAGCCAGTAGGTAACCCTTTCAACAGAGAAACAAACGTTTCCCTATCTCAGGCTGTGGGCAAGACGTCCCAGAAAAAGGAAGCCCAGAAAACCAGACACGTCAACTGCTAGGAAGGACAAAAATCTAGGCCTTGAACAGAAACCAACCCCAGCCCCAACCCATTCTAGCATGTAGGCTGTGGGTCTGGGGCATGACGTAGTGGCTCTGAGTCATAGGGACAGTCAAAAAAGGAGTCTGAGGAGGCTATTTCGTTCCCTCTGTGAACCAGATACAGGGTCCCCAAGCACAAGGGAAAGAAAAAGAGAGCCTGTAGGTATCTCCCCTTACACATGAAATGTACAAGTGAGTCTTTGTATCTAGCATGTGTGTATTTGGGTAGTGTGGCAGGGTGGACTTGGATTGAGAAGGACCTGTTTTCATTTCCTGCCTCTGACTCTTAGTAGCTCTGTGACCCTAGGGAAATCCTTTGATCAGCGTCCTTCTCTGCAAAGCAGGAAGAACAGCATCAGCTTCACTGGGAGGCCATGAGGATCAAATAAGATAATGTATTGTATCTAAGTGCGAGTCACTATCATTAAGTCTGTGGGCTATTTTCTTGAGCTCGAAGTTACTTAAATCTGAATACATTGGACTTCCTGTTTTTAATCTCTTGGAAATAAAACAATTTGAGGCTGGCCCAATCTAACAGTAGAACAGGATAGGTGCTATGTTCTTTCTCTACTTCTGCATGAGCGGGGTTCCTTCAAAGTTATCTTATATTTATTTCGCACATAGTAATATGTTTGCATGTTGTCTCCCTGAAATTGAATGTAAGCCGCTCGAGGGCAGGGAGAATTTCATTTTGGTCTTTGTATCTCATGGTATCTGGCCCACAGTAGGTCTTAATAAATACTTGTTGACTGATTGACATCCCTGAAGAGATTTTATTGTTTACTTGTGATTGCTCAGAAATTGGGGTTGGAGAGGAAGAGTGACAGCTAGGAGGTAAGGTAGCTAGAGCGCTCAACCTGGAATCAAGAAACCCTATGTTCAAATCTGCCCTCAGACACTGGTTTTATAAACCCTGGGCAAATCACTTAACCTCTGCTTGCCTCTGCTTGCTCATCTGTAAAATAATAGCCCCTGTCTTCAAGTTGTTGTGAGGATAAAATGAGAAATGTTTTGCAGTCCTTAAAGGACTATATAAACACTAGCTGTTAATAATTAGGCTGAGCTTAAGGGACGTGTCCAACTTTTCACTGTGACTTGGAAAGTTCAGATAACACTACTTTTGGGGGGTGGGGTGGAGGTGTCTTCACCAGGGCTCTTCAGCTAAGAGATTTAGGGCAAACTGATTTAGAGAGGTGCCTCCCTCCTACCTGCCCCTGGCCTCTCTCCCCCATGATACTAGCTTCCCCGTCCTCCCCACCCAAAAGCTTACCTTTGGACCAGTCTTTTCCATATAGCCTTGTTTGAGGTAATTTCTGGTGATGTGAGGCAGGAGCTAGGATGGAAAAAGAGGAAAACACTGATTGCCCACTTATTCCAGCATGGCCCACTCCAGTTTGAAACCTACCCACCACAATGTGTTATCAAGGTTGTATTTGGACTCATAACCAAAGGGAAGATGAGAATGGGGAAGGAGGTGTGTTTGTTGTCCACAGGGTTATATTTGGAGTATGAGGGGTTTTAATACTGCTCCTGAAACAGAATCACTGCCAGGTGGGATGGCAGGGGACCCCTTTCCAGCTCCTTGGAGAAGAGCTCTCTGTCTTCTCTGTCTGGGGAAGTTGCAGGGGTGAAGGACCATTTCAAAATCATCTTGCCGGCTCCTAGCTCTATCTACCAACCTTTGTGAGAGAGGCTGGGAAAGGCTGGTGAAAAGGACAAGCTATCTCACACTCATGGCATAGGGTTACTCCTATACCACTTTTTCAATGTATTTTCAAGCTCTCCCCTACTGGCTCTTTCCCTACTGCCCTCAAACATGCCATGCCTCTCCCATCCTCAAAAAACTCTCACTTGACCCTTCCATCCCCAGTAAATATACCCTATATCTCTTCTGCCCTCTGTAGCTAAAATCCTCAAAAAGGCCATTGACAATAGAAGCCTCTTCTCCCTTTCCTCTCACTTTTTTCTTAACCCCTTACAATTTGGCTTCTGACCTCACCATTCCACCAAAACTGCTCTCTCCAAAGTAACCAATGATCTCTTAGTTGCCAAATCCAGTGATTTTCTCTATCCCCACTCTCTTTGACCTCTCTTCAGCCTTTGATGCTGATGATCACTCTCTTCTCCTTGATATCTTCTCTCTAAGTTTTCAGGACACCCTCTTCTCTCTCCTGATTCTCCTCCTACCTCTCTGACCATTCATTCTCAGTTTCCTTTGCTGGATCCTCCTCCAGATCATGCCCTCTAGGGTCCTTGGTGTCCTTCATGGTTCTGTCCTGGGTCCTTTTCTTTTCTCCCTGTATACTACATCAACTGGTGATTTCATCGTCTCTATGCTAAAGATTCTCATAACTACCTTTCCTGCCCTCATCTCTCTGCTGAGCTCCAATCTCTCATCTCGAACTGCTTTTCAGACATCTCAAAATGGAAGCCCAGTAGACATCTTAAACTCAATATGTCCAAATCAGACTCTTCTTCTTCCTGAACCCTCCCCTCCTCTTACCTTCCCTATTACTGTGGAAGGCAATGCCATCCTCCCAATCTCCCAGATTTACAACCTAGGAGTCTTCCTAGATTCCTCAGTATCTCACACCCTCTCATGTCTAAGCTGTTGCCAAGACCTGCTGTTTTTACCCTTGCAACATCTCTCAAACATGCCCCCTTCTCTCTTTAGGACACTGTCAACACCCTGGTACAGGCCCTTGTCACCTGAGCCCAGTATCATTGCAATAACTTGCTGATGGTCTGCCTGTCTCAAGTCTCTCCCCACTCCAATCCACCCTCCATTAAGCCACCAAAGTGATTTTCCCAAAGTACAAGTCTGATCGTGTTACTACCTCCACTCAATAAACTCTAGTGGTTCCCTGTTGTCTCCAGGATCATATACAAAATGCTTGGGGGCAGCTAGGTGGCACAGTGAGTCAGGAAGACCTGAGTTCAAGTCTGGCCTCAGACACCTGACGTATGTACTAGCTGTGTGACTTGGGCAAGTCACTTAACCCCAACTGCCCTGCCAAAAAACAAAAAAAAATGTTGTTTGGCATTCAAAGCCCTTCATAACCTGACCCCTCTTACCTTTCCAGTCTTATACCTTACTCCCCAACATGTACCCTTTGATCCAATGACACTGTCTTCCTTGCTGTTCCTTGAACAAGACACTCCCTCTCTCTGTTCTGCGCATTTTCTCTGGCTGTCCGCCATGTTTGGAATGTTTCCCTTAAGTACCAACTAAAATCCCACCTTCTACAGAAAATCTTTCCCAACCCCTCTTAATCCTATTGCCTTCCCTCTCTTAATTATCTCATATTTATCCTATGTATAACTTGACTTATAAATGTAGAGCTGAAAAGGACCTCAGAGGCCATCAAGTCCACAACCCTCATTTTACAGATGAAAAAACCGAAGTCCATAGAAGTTATATGACTTGCCTAAGGTCACACAACCAGTACATGTTAAAGGCAAGATTTGTAACACTATCTTCCTATCTCCCCATGTCTTCACTCTATCCATTACATCACCATCAGCTTTCCCTCAAGCTGATGCACTCTTCAAACAACAGTTTACCATCAGAGACTATAGGAAAAATCTGGACAAATTCATGAGTCTCATGAGCCCCCTCCAAACTTCAGAGACTACACGAAGCAATGAGGGAGAGGGGGAAAAAGCTTAAGGTCCTGAGCTCAAGTGAATGGTCTGGCAGCAGAGATTACAAGGAGGAAGCAGGGAAAGGGAGAGCTCAGAGGAGCACGTCTGTAGGGCAGAAGTGAAGATTCTGAGATGGGGAACATTAAGAACTGGAAACTGAAAAAAACTCAAAAACTGCTACCCAGGACTCAACAGTGAATGGTGAAGGTCAAGCAATGGTAGGCAGTTGGTGAAGGGAAATTGATCAAGGAGATGATTAAGTATCATGCCTGACCTCATGAATGGAGCTATAGAGGAGGAAGCAGGTCCAAGGGAGGATATAAAGGTCCTCTATCATGATCGAAAGAGTAGTTCATTTAAGAGGTGGGTGTCCATGGTTGAGGAACATGGCACATGATGTCTGATTTCTTTTCGGGGTGGGGGAGGATGTCTTTATTCATTTTTCTAATATTTTTCTCTTCTTTTTTACAACAAATTTTTATTTTTAAGGGATAGCTCTCTGGGAGGGAACAGAGAGAGGGGGAAATGTAGGTGATATTAAAAGCAAAATATATCAATACAATATTTTTAAAATAACTACAATATATAGCACTTTAAGGTTTACAAAGCATTATAATATGTTTTCTCATTTTTTCAAATAAAGAGCATTCAGTTTTGAGTGACAGAGGACTGAAATCCTGGCTAAGCTATTCATTGTCTCTGTGACCTTGGGCAAGGCATTTGATAACTCTTGGGGTCTGTTTCCAAATGAGAGGGTTAGACAAGGTCCCCTTCTGGTACTAAATCTGTAATCCAATGGATATGGCTTGGTGAAAAGATCATTGGCCCCAGAGAGTCAGAAGATCTAGGTTCAAGCTTTGTTCTGATACAATCTAACAGGGTAACCCTGGGCCAGCCTGACCCCTCCGTAGCTCAGTTTTGGTCTCTAAAAATGAGAGAATTGAGCTAAATGATCTAGAAGTGATCTAATGCTTCATTGTTCGAAATCAGACTCAGATAATTATTTGGGATAACAGGCCCCAAGAACAGGAACAGCCTGGGAAGAGAGAGGAGGAGAGGAGGGATGGGGTAGGGAGGGGGAGGAAGATAAAGGATTAAGATGGTTGAGGGAAAGGATGGGAATGAGATTGCTGACCAATGACTAACTTCCTACTGATGGGTCAGCAACATTTTTAAAGCCACTTCAGGTCAAATAAGGCTAAACATTTGTGCTTTGTCCTGTTTGTCACTGTTGAGTCGTTTTCAGTCATGTCCAACTCTTCATGTCCCCATTTGGGATTTTCTTGGCAGAGATACGGAGTGGTTTGCCATTTCCTTCTCCGGCTCATTTGACAGATGAGGAAATTGAGGCAAACAGGGTGAAGTGACTGGCCCAGGGTCACACAGCTACTGAGTGTCTGAGGCTAGATTTGAACTCAGGAAGATGAGTCTTCCTGACTCCAAGCTGAGAGCTCTGTGCACTCTGGAGATACCTAGCTGCTCCAACTTTGTCCTTTCAAAGGGATCCCTCTCCCCTGAAACCTACAGAAAACCCTGCAAGAGGGGAGGGTTGCCTCCCAGGCCCAAGGCCCAACAACGTATCCCCCTTTCATCTCATCAGTTGAGAAGCCCTCCTGTCCCCACCCATAATCCCAATGGAAAACACTTCCATTTTAACCACTTCGAAAAAATGCTTGGCTCCTTTTCAAAGCCCCAGGTCCAGCACTTAGCTCTTCCACTTCCACTTTTTCCCTCCCTCTCCCCACCCCACTCTGTCCAAACCCTCAGTTTGGCACACTCTTCCTGTTTCTGACCCCATCTCAGTCTGTGTTCCAGTCAACTCCTTCCTTAAAAAGACAGCTAGACTCCAGGCATCTAAATATAGATGTCAGATCTGTCCTGTTCCCTTCCTGTTTCAGTTATAATGGAAATGATCCAGCCTGCCTACCTGGGCAGGTGGTAGTTGTTGTTTGTCCTTCCTTCTCGAAGAGGACCGTGACATTCAGAGGGTGGTGTCATGACTTGCATGCTATCTGGGGGGGGGGACACCATGAGGCAAAGGCCCATCCCTTCCACTAGGCCAGGGGCACCTACCTAGCACCTACCACAGTGCCTGGCACATAGTAGGCACATGTACTTACTGAATTGAATGGATGGCCTGGGGTTCTAACCCTAGCTCTGCCTGGATTTCAAGCTAGAAGGGATTTTAGAGGTCAATCAGTCCTGAGGAGACCTAAGGTGACCCATGTGCCCCAGGTCACATAAACAGTAAGATCCGCCTCAGACACTAAATGAAGCATTCATTCCCCAGCACCACGCCAGACTTAGCTTCTCATTCTGTGAAATGGGGAGAATAATACCCATCCCAACCATTCTCACAGGGTCATTTTGAGGATTAAATGTGAAAGTGAATGGAAGCTATGCCTGAACACATTTTAGAGAGGGATAAGGGAATGACAACCAGCTGTTAAATTAATCTCCCTAAAGAATACTTTTTATGATGTCACTTTCCTACCCTAAAGCCATCAATGGTTCCCCATTCATTGCCTACTGAATCAAGGCCAAACTCTTTAGCTTGGCATTCAAGGTCCTCTGTGATCTAGCACCAACTTCCTTTCCCAGGTTTCTCTCTCTGTACTCCCCTCATCACATCTCCATCTCTCCCAGAAAGAGCAGGCTAAGAAATGGGGATAACTCAGCAACCCTGACACAGATCCTGTGTTTCACGACCTCCTCCATGATATTCTCTGATTTCTCAGCCTTAAACAACCTTTACCTATTCAGGAATCCCACCCACACTGTGTTCTTTGCCTTTAGCATCAGAGAGAGCGCCTGCCTGTAGCACAGTGAACAGAAAGCTGGCCTCAGTCAGGAAGACCTGAGTTTGAGTCTTGCCTCTGATACATATTTGGTGTGTGATCCTAGATAAGTCATTTAACATCTAAATCACCCAGAGGACTCTAAGATTCTAAGATGCATCACAAGTACCCATCTGTACCGGTAGAGAGAACCTCTGCATCCAGAAGTCCCTGAACTCTTCAGAGTTCTAATCCAAATACATTTTTTTTTACATTTGGTTTTGTCCCATTACTCATTTGTTTAAGAGGGGCATTTGGATATAGCAAGACCTGTATGAACTGATGCAAAGTGAAGCAAGAAGAACCGGGAGATTATCGTGCACAGTAAAGCAATGTTGTAATGATGATCAACAGCAAAAAGCCTTGGCTACTCTGGCCGACACAATGACCCAAGACCATTCCAAAGAACTCATAATGAGAAATGCTATCCACCTCCAGAGACAGAACTGATGAATTCTAAGTACAAATTGAAGTCTAATTTTCTCATTTTCTTTTTCTGGATTTTTAAAAAAATATGGCTAACGTGGAAATATGTTTTCACATGTACAATTGATATATTGCTTGTCTTCTCAGTGGATGGGAGAAGGGGTGGGAGGGAAGGAAAGAATTTGGAACTCAAAATTTAAAAAGAAAAGAATCTTTTTTTTTGTTGTTTTTGTTTTGCAGGGGGGGAAAGGCAGGGCAATTGGGGTTAAGTGACTTGCCCAAGGTCACATAGCCAGTAAATGTGTCAAGTATCTGAGGCTGGATTTGAACTCAGGTCCTCCTGACTCCAGGGCCGATGCTTTACTTGCTGCACCACCTAGCTGCCCCAAAAGAAAAGAATCTTTAAAATAAATAATTAAAATTGGAGGGAGGGGCATTTTGGTATGAAAGGCAACTAAGCAGGAGTGTGCTAGTAAATGTTTAACAAGCAGTTTGGGGGAGGGGGCAGACAAGGAAAGAAATAAGTTTAGTTATTTAACATTTTTCCATCATTTTCTTAAGTCTAGACAATCAAAAGAAGAAATCAAACCTTGATCTGTAGCATATACTAATTTCCAAGATGTCACTCTTCACACTGAAAAATTTAACAATCAGGCTCTCTCTGGTTTGAGTCGGCCCCAGCATACCCCTACAGCAAGGTGTAATGCAGAAAGAGCTGGCCTCAAAGCTGGGCAGATTTGGGTTCAAGTCCTACCTTTGACATGTCCTGGTGGTGTGACCTTCAACGCTCTAGTGGAGGGAGTTTCCTACCTGTGAGTTTCCTGTATTAGTGAAATCCCAGGTCCAGTCCCACCTTGATATAACGAAGGAACCACTGGGATGGGAAGTCAGGAGATCTGGGCTTGAATCTGATTTCTATCACTTACTAGCTTTGTGGCTATGGGCAAGGGCCTCCCCTCCCCAAGCCTCAGTTTTCTCTTCTGTAAAATGGAGAGGATAATTCTCACCACCTATCTCATGATGTTATTGGGAGGAATTCACATCTCAAGGATGTGAATTATTGTTATCATCATCATCCTGGTTGGAGAGGCGTCTCCAAGTGAGGCTGAGTCTATGCTGGTAAAATTCTTTGTTAGCCTCAGTTGGAACAGAAGTTGCTGTGACCTGGGAAACCACTGCAAGATGCGTAACCTCCAGCCTCCCAGGAGATGGGTCATAGAATCATAGGATCCTGCATCTGGAGTTGGAGACCTCAGAGGCTATCTAGTCTAATATCATTTTACAGATGAGGAAACTGAGGTGCAAAGTGGTTAAATGACTTGCCCAAGGTCATACAGTGCATTTCAGGGGCAGGTCTTTGGCTTCCTTTAGAGCCTACCCTCCAGTAAGTCTCTGGGTCTCCTGGCATTCAACCACCGGTATCAGTCTAAAAGCAAAAGAGGATCCTTTCAAACCCATGACTCCCTATCCAGTCTGACAAAAGCTCAGGGCTGGGGTGTTCAGGAAGTGTGGAAAACAGGAATTTCTTCTCTCTTCCCTTTGCATAGAAGACTGGGTGCAAACAAGTCTCTGCTTTGGATGATTGAGACTTAAGAGAAAATGAAAGATTGCAGCATGGGATTGAAGCAAGAGGAGTGTGGAAGAGTTCATTGAAATTAGGGCCCTCACATAGCTCACCTCGGACTCTGGGAGCTCAGGAAAGGCTGTCTTCAGGTAGTGTAGACGGGCTGCTCGGAGGGCATTAAACCAATCCACTATCTCCTATAGAAAAAAAAATAGAGTCAAGGCAGTTAGTGAAGTGGGGAGCCGAGCTCCCTACATTTGGGGAGTGGAGATTAGATAGGTTTCCTGGATGATAAAGAGTCATGTGCTGCCTAATCAGCCACACAATGCTCAACTCCTTCCCCCACCCCCAAAAAACAATATGCTTAGGTTTCTCTTATTCTACAAACCTCGTCTCATTTTCAAGGCATTGTTCCAAATCTTGTCCCTGCCTCTCTCCTAAACTCCAAGAAAAAGTCCTTTACATTTGCATTCTCCAAACTTTTTTTTAATCTCCTATCCCTATCAGTAAAAAAATTGTATATTTACTCACTTATAAATTATGTATATTTATAAATTTATGTGTACAAACAAACTAGTAATTATGTACGTTATAAACTTAAAAATAGAACTTACAAAAGGTTGAGATAAAGAGAAAATTATATTGGATCCTAGAGTCAATAGGGAGCCACTGGATTTTCTTGAGAGGAGGAGCAACAGGGGAAAACATGTACTTGGGGACAATCACTTGGCTAGCTGGAGTATGGTTGGAGGAGGAGGGAACTTGAGGCAGAGAGCCCAATTATAAGTAAAAGGAGAGGTATTGAGGAGCTAGACTAGGGCTTTAGCTATTTGAGAAGAGAGGAGATAAATATAATACATCACATCCACCAAGTTGAGTTAATAAGTCTTGCTTTGTTGGGTAAGGAAGAGTAGGGAATAAGGATGATTCCCAAGGTTATAAACCTATAGGCGCCTGGAAGAAAGTAATGCTCTTAACAAAAATGGAAACATAATAGAAAGAGACAAGAGATCTAGGGAAAGAGAATGAGTTTAGCATTGGACATGCTGAGTTTGAGATGTCAATAGGACATCCAGCGGGAAATGTCCGCTGGGCAGTTGGTGACCAAGACTGAAGCTCAGGAGAAAGCCTAGGGCTGGATATAGGGATCTGGGAGTCAAGTCGTCTACACAGAGATGATAATGGAACCATGGAAGCTGATGAGCTCACTCAGAGAGAGGATGTAGTGACAGAAAAAAAAGGGGCAGCCTAGGACAGAGCCTTGGGGTATGTATGGTATACCCATAGTTAGGGGATGAGATGCAATGCTCAAATCATGACCCAGCAAAGGAAACGGAGAAGAAGCATCCAGACAGGTAGCAACACAAGGGTCATGAAATCCCAAGAGGATGTCCAGGAGGAGAGGATGACCAGCGGTGGAGAGAAGTCAAGAACAAGGAAGACTAAGAAAAAAACAATGAATTGGCCATGAAGAGATCACTGGTAACTTTGAAAGGAGCAATTTCAGCAAAGTGTCAGGAGGTTAGCAGAAGGTTAAAAAAAGTGGGGGTAATGAGTGTCAAGGTGAGAGGAGATGGTTAACCTTGAAGTTTGCAATATGAGGCAGTAGGAGAAAACACTAAATTTGGAGCCTGAGGATCTGAGTTCAAATTCTGATTCTGCTATTTACTACTCTGCAACCTTGGACAAATCATTTAATTTGATCAGGCTCCAGTTTCATTATTTGTAAAATGAGGAGATTAGACTTGATCACAGGTGTCAAACATGTGGTCTGTAGGCCCCATGCAGCCCAAAATGCTCTGGGATATGAGCAGAATGAGATTAAAATGTAATGGGGAAATAGTTAACAAAATAAATAAAAATACAATAAAAATAGATAATGTTAACCTGTGGTTTTCTAAGTCAACATGTGGCCTCAGGGACTCTTGTGTATCGTTTAGTGGCCTCCCATCCTTTCTATTGGACTAGATTTCCCTGAGGTCCCTTCCAGTGCTGACTCGATGGTCCTGTCTACCTTAGCTCTTCCATCTCTATTATCCAAGACGTTGCTAAGTCACAATTCTGCTTTTACACTCTCTTATATCTGTCTCCCCTCTACTCACAGAGCCACAACCTAGCTTAAGGCCCCTATCATCATTCTTTTTTGTCTTTCTCAATGGTCTCCAAACCCTCTCAGTCCACCCTTCAAATTTATTGACCAGACTATCTTCCGGAAGCACAGAGCTGCTCAAAACCCATCAGTGGATCCTTTTTGACTCAAGGATAAAATCCGAACTTCTTGCCTGGGCGTTCAAGGCTCTCTACAATCCATCTTTCCAGCTTTATTTCACATAACTCCCATGCATCTTTTGTCCATTCTGCCTAAACTAGACTGTCATATCCCTCTGTCCTGCTGCTTCTGTGCACTTCCAAAGGTCCCCACCCCCATGTCTAGAGTTCACATCCTTCTCATCTCTATTTGTTGACATCCTCCCCTCTCTTTGAAGCTCAACCATCTCCTCCACAAAATCTTCCTCCAGCCCAGGTGAAAGTGTCTGTCTTGGGGCAGCTAGGTGGAGCAGTGAGTAGAGCACCCAGCCCTGCAGTCAAGAGGACCTGAGTTCAAATGCGGCCTTAGACACTTGACACACTTACTAGCTATATGACCTTGGGCAAGTCACTTAACCCCGATTAAGAAAGCGTCTGTCCTGCCTTAAATTTTTTTGGAGCCCTTTGGATTTCTCCTTTGCTCCAGTCATATTTCACCTTGGATTACGCTTATTTGCCTGTCTCCCCTTCTCTCATCTTTGTGATCCCACCATCCAGCACAGAGTCTGGCTTAATAAATGCCTGTTATTTTTGACCAAATTAAAACATTAGAACATCTCATGAGTCTATCTAAGGTATGGTTGACTTGCATGGCTAGAGAGACCTTAAAAAGAAAAAAAAGAGGGTTATTGAGACATCTCCTTTAAAAACACTGAGAACAGAAAGCTGGACAGAAGCACAGACAAGCAGGAAGCTATAGGCTGACCTAATAGTATATTTAAAAAGAAAAGCAAGCTGTACATAATAGAGACCTTCAGTTTTATGTATAATAATCTTTTTTTGTTCTCCTCTATGTGGGAATGTCACAGAGGGGGACAGGGAGGATAGCTGGGAGGGGCTTTATTAAGTTCAAAATAAAAATAAGTTTATTATTGGCCTTGATCCCGTATGGGACTATCAGCATCCATAACCAGTCCTTTCACAGGATATAACATGAACAGCCAAAATGTTACTGACACCTTGAAAGTGCCTTCCATTTGATCTGTGTATATATTATATGTACATAGTTGTTTGCATATTATCTACACCATTAGAAGGTAAGTTCCTTGAAGGTAGGGCCCATGTTTTTCCCTTTCTTTCCCCAGGTTTACAAAGTGCCTGGCACCTAAGAAGTGACTGGTAAAAACTTATTGACTGTGCCCCTTGAAGTGGGCTGCACAGATAGCAGAAAACAAGGTATTTGGAAGGTGCAGAGCTAGAGTACCTACGGTCAGGTGCCAGGGGATATTGGAGACCCATCTCACTCAGGCTGCTATTCAGGATGAGGCTAGGCTTGGTGGCTAGTGTCAGCACTGCTCCAATCACACTGTGAGAAATGAGAGGTGTGTGGAAATGGCCTTGGATTTGAAGCCAGAAGACCTTAGCTCCTAATCTTGGTCCTACCTACCACCTGTGTGGTCTCGGAGAAGATATTTTACTTCTCTGGACCTCAGTTTCTCCCTCTGTAAAAATCAGGGGTTCCATTGGATGACCTCTCAAGGCTCTTTTCAGATTTAACTTAAATTCTTTTTGTGGTCTCTTGGAACAACTCCAACCAGCTCACCAGAGCCAATGGTTGAATTTTCTGGGTGAGCATTTACACCTCAGAAATTGGTAAACAGTACAAATCAGGCCTTCATTTGTTTTTTTGTTATTGTTGATTGTTGGAACTTAATAAAGTGATGGAGAAAATGGTAACAATGAGGAGAAAACTGAAAAGTGTCATGTGTGCTTTTTTTTCTTTCTGGAGAGCCAGCTGTTACACATTTACCAACACCCCACTGGGTATACCCATACCTGTGATTTCATTAGCACAGGGAATTCCCAGTTTGGAAACTCCCTCTACCAGTGAAGATGCCACACCTTTCCTGGGACTTAATCTTGTTGCCTTTACCCTGAAAAGTTAAAGTGACTTGAGCAGGGTCATGGAGCTAGAATGTGCCAGAAGAAGGACATGGACCCAGGCCTTTCTGATTTCAAGGCTGGCCTCTCCACCACACCAAATGCCCCTCAATCTGTCTTCCTCTGACAGGGCAGGTGTTAGGATTCCTGGAGGGTGCCAAATCCTCTGTTTTTGGCTACAAATCAAGAAAGAACATCTGGTCTCTGCCTTTCTGAATTTCTGCCTTTCTCTGGAGGCTTTTACATATTGGCCAGCCCGTGATTGGCCACACCAAGAAGCAGGAAGCTGAAAACCTAAAACCTAAAACTTCTGCCCTACAACTGGTATATGGCTGGCATTTATGTAACATTTTACATTTTACAAAATGCTTTACAGAATTCTATCATTTGATTCTCCCAAGGTGAGGTAGATTGAACAAATATTTCCACTTTATAGAAGATTAAAAGGAGGCTAAGAGAGATCAGGTGATTTATCTAAGGTTCCACAGATAGTAGCAGAGTCAAGATCTGAATGGTTCCATCTTGCCTGTACTAAAGCCCAAGGTCCCTTGCTCAGCCTTACGCTGCTTGTATTCCTGTTGCCTATCTCTTCTTACAGATCAGACTCTATCTTCACCTCTGTGTTCGGCCTTTTGCTCTTTTCCTGTCCCTCTATGCTCATGTTGATCTCCTGGACCTCTCAACCTGGACTGTTTCACTGTATTTGGGACCAAGGCACCCAACCGCTCTCCCCCAATTTCTCTGGGCATCCCATCCACTGCCACCCTCACACTGAATCTAAAACTTCTACCTTCCATGGACTCCCCATACCCCCAGGACTCCCTCATACTAACTGATTTCCCCTTTGTGATTCATTGCTATCTAAAAAAACCCTGCCCCTGGGATTGTCAGGTCTCTGCTCTGCCTTGTTCTGATGCCTCCCCTAGATTTAGTGATTAGAGTTTAGTTAGGGTAATGCCTTTCATCCGTGGAGAGAGAATGTCAAGACACAGAGGAGAGTGATTAAGAACAAGTACATTAGTCAGCCAGAGGACCCTGACCAAACATCCTAAAAGAGAAACTGGGGGCTCTGAGCTATTTACCTTTCCACTCTCATGATATACAAAGAGGTTCCGGGTGTTGCCATCTCTCTTGTAGGTGATCTGCAGCCCATGGGGGTTTCCTATCTTCTCTGTCTGGAATGTGGCATTCAAGTCCTTTATGCTAATGATGGCTTTTGGTGCTTTTCCCTGAAAGAAAAACAATTACCTTGAAGAAACAGTCCCTTTACTAGACTAGAAGCTGCTGGAGGCAGAGCCCCCTTATTATCCACATTTCCTATCTCCCTAATGCTCTGCACACAGTAGGTGCTTAATAAGTGTTTATCGAATGAGTAGATGAATGAATGAAAAGAGAATGATGGGCAACATGGTGGCCCTATCCATCAAATGCCTCTCATCTCCTAGTTCAGCTAACCCAGAGATATTCACCATCTCACATATCCAACCCAGCCACCCCAGCTGCTAGAGTTTTCCCTTCCAGGGTTAGGTCCTGTCTCCTTTTTAGGTATCTTGCCTGTACCTATCTTCATTCATGTTGTCATTCCCATGAGAATGTATACTACTTGAGGGTAGGGTCTGATTTTGCCTTTGTATTCACAGGTCTTAGCACTGTGCCTGATACATAATCAATGCTTACTGACCGACTCTCTGGCCCTGCTCACTGAGCTCAGAGAGACGTGGTCTAGGCATCAGGAGACCTCGGCTCCAACTCTTCCTAACTGTGCGACTTTGGGCAAAGGGTTTAACCTCTCTGAGTCAGTTTCTTCATTGGTAAAGTGGGATCTTGGGACCGCAGATTTAGAGCCAGAGGGCCCTTGGAGATCACCTAGTCCAGCTCCCTCCATTTAAAGATTTGCCATTTACACTGTTAGCTGGATGCTGACTTCCCTTGCTACCCAAGGTCCTTTGAGCCTTGCCATCTACCCTGCTAGCTCAAGTACTTCCTGGCCTTTTCATCTGCCATAAACTGAACATGAGAATAAACTCCCCTCTATGTGTTGTTCTTCAGCCATTTTTCAGTCACGTCCAACTCTTCGTGGCCCCATTTGGAGTTTCCTTGGCAAAGATATGGGAGAGGTTTGCTTTTTCCTTCTCCAGTTCATTTTACAGATGAGGAAACTGAGGCAAACAGGGTTAAGTGACTTGCCAAGGGTCATACAGATAGCACGTATCTGAGGCCAGATTGGAACTCAGGTTTTCCTGTCTCTAGGACCAGCAATCTATCTACTATGCCAGCTAGCTGTTCCCCTTTACCTACTATCTCCTTTTAACTAAAATGTGAGCTCTTAGAGAGCAGAGACTGCCTCAATTGTCCATCCCAGCTCTAAAGACATAGTAAGAGCTTAATAACTGCTTTTCATTAATTGTTAAGAATACCTGTGGTACTAGGGTACAAGTGAGCACAATTGACCCTCTATTGGGATAATGGCTGACCCTATTGATCTAACCCAGGGGTTCTTAACCTTTATGTGTGTGTATTTCATAGATCCCTTTGGCGACCCAGTGATGTCTATGCTCCCCTTCTCAGAATAACATTTTTTAAACACACAAAGTATGATATGTAGAATTACAAAGAAAATTAATTACACCGAAATGTAGTTATTGAATTTAAAAAAAAAAACAAGCTTATAAACCCCAGATTCGGAACTCTGTTCCAACCTATTAGAATCAACAGTAACACTTACCTCTTCTTTAGAGTAATATTTCAAAAAGCCTTCTCTTGCCAAAAGGACAAACTTCCTCTTCAGGTACTGCCCATTGTCCCTTCCCCGCTTCCATAGGACCCCTTCTCGGTTGCCTTTAATTAACAAGGATGAGAAACAGACTCATCAGTGTCTATGGTCCTACTCCTAAATCCCCTCACCAAGGAAACTCTGCATTGATTTGGTTACTTCAGTTCAACAAGAGTGGAAGCTGCTCTCTGCCGCCAATGATGTCCAGAAGAATATGGCGGAAGAAGCATGGGACTTGGGACTTAGGTGAGACCTGCATTACAAGGTATGTTCTTTGCCTAAAACAAAATCTGGTATTTAATAATGACTTTTTGATTGATTAATAAACCCAAACCCAGCCTCTGATACCTAATAGATGTGTGACCATGGATGACCGAGTCATTCAACTCTCCTAGCCTCAGTTTCTTGATCTGTTCAATAAGGATGATGATAATACTGGCAGTACCCTCCTCATGGAATTGTATAATATACATAAAAAGCTTTGTCAACTCCAAAGAGCCATTTAAATGTCAGTTATCCTCATTGTTATCAAAAGAATCAAAAGTATGGATGATGCCAGTCGAAGACACATAGGCGTCCAAGCAGGCCACAGCATATTGAAAGCACAAACATGCCCAAAAGTAGGTATAAAAGACAACATCAAGGATGTGTCTAATGGGGAAGAAGTAAGCCAGTCATGTGGTCAGGGCAAGGATCAACAGATGGACTGCCCAATAGACTATAGAACTATCTGTGAGATGATAAAGGAGTTAGGAGGCCTTCAGAATGTTGGGGAGATCTTCTCTGGAGGAATGTGGAAAAGCACTCAAACAAAAAAAAAAGCAAACAGGATGAGAAGTCAAGGGTGTGTTCTGATTGGCATTAGCACCAATGAGAGCAGTGATAGTTGCTGGCTGTCCCAAGCTATTAAACTGCCCTAAGACTTTTGGGACACTTTATACATCAGAAGTTCCAAGTTAAGGACCTCTGTCCTAAGTGAGAAGAGCCATTTCTGACCCCTTTCCCCAAGCATCCACCAAATCAAATGCAGTTTTGTTATCCACATAGGGGTTATTTAATTTGTGGATTAGCTGTAGCAGCTTTTAAAAGAGGAAACTGGAAAAATAAACCAACAAACGTATTTGTTTTTTAAAAGAGGCCTCTGAGCCATCAGAGCCACCAGAGGGCCAGGCCCTTTGAACTCCAGAGCTACGATTCTCTGTGTGACTTAGGAAAGCAGTTTTATTTCTCTGGGCCTCAGTTTCCTCATCTGTACAATCCTTTCAGTTCTTGAACTGTGATCCTATGAATAGAAAATCCCAAGCTGGCTATCCCAAAGTACAATATATAAACTCACCTAACCCTGATTAATACATTCAATAGTCTAACCATAGTGACTTAATAGGACTAAGGCTAAGGACTGGACCTATGATTTCATTAGTAAAGGAAATGCCCAAGTGAGGAAACTTCTCTACCTGCATGCAGATCAACACCTTCTCTGCAGCCTAGTGTCTTAGAAGGTTGCCTTGGACAAATCAAGTAACTTGCTCAGGGTCACACAGTCATTTTGAATTGGAGGCAGGATCTTCCTGGTGACAGCAGCAGTTTATGGTTTCAGAGCCCTATGGAAGGCTCGATTCATTTGATTTGTTCCACCTTCGTGAAATAGGTGGCCGAATACTATCTTCATTAGATAGTGTTTTGTAGTATCTGTGCTACTGGTCCTTCTCACTGGCACTAGATAGCTGAAAGCTGACTACACTGATTTGGTAATCATAACCAGTCACTCAATCAACAAGTGCTTATTAAGTGCCTACTGTATGCCAGGTACTGTAATAAGCAGAAGGAATATAAAGAAAAGCAAAAGACAGTCCCTGCTCTCAAGGAGGTCGAAGTCTAATTGAGGAGACAACATGCCAACAAACATGTTCAAACAAGCTATATTTGGGATAAATCGTAGACAATTAACAGAGGAAAAGCAGTAGAATTAAGAAGGATAGGGAAAGGCTTCCTGTAAAAGAAAGTGAGATTCGGTTGCAAACAGCAATGATTTTATCCATCTGTACAATAGCCAGAATTACGTCTATCTGAAGTCTATTGAAAAAGATGAGAAGAATGGAAGCCAGCGGCAGCTCCTCCTTCATCACAGGGAATAGAGAGCCAGTCTCAGAGACAAGAAGACCTACATCAGACACAACCTGGCTGTGTGACCCTGGGTAAGCCTTTCACTCTTTCTGGGTCTCAGTTTCTTCATCTGTAAAATGGAGGCAATTGGATTCATTAGCCTCTAAGGTCCCCAATGGTCCCGATATGATCCTAGATAAGTCACTTAACTTTCCAGTGTCTCATGAAGCTCTCTCATACAGTAAGTTACAAACCAGGTTCTGATCTGCTACTAATGGATATAAAGTAAATTTTCTCATTAAGAATTTCCCTATATGAGTGAAATCAGAGGACCTCTATAAAATAAAGGAATTGGACTATGTCATCTTTAAGGACTCTTCCTACCTTGAATCTACTATCTGTACATAAAATATAACTGGGGATCCAGCATCCCTCTGTTAAGATTCTGCTCATGACACAGAAGTCACATTTCCTTGTGCCCATAAATACACAAACTTTAACGGCAGAATATGCCTTACCGGAGATTGTCCAGATGAGACTGCCAGACACAAATTCCTGTCTCTCATATTTGGCTCGGATCCATTGCTCCTTTAAGACCCTGAAGAGAGAAAGGCCGTGGTTAGTTAGCTGGGGCTGCAGCGTTCTTTTCCATGGGAAAATTGTGGTTTGTCCTTCGTTCTCAAAGAGGACCACGACATCAGAGAGATGATGACATGACTTGCAATTGAATTCGATTTGAGTGAGGGAGGGCTATGCAAAGTCACCAGCCTCACTTTCAAGCTTTTGATGAAATTCCAATACCTGGAGGGAAACCAGTGGTACAGCCTCATACTAGGTTGGTACCAGGCTCCCTCCTCCAAATGTCCCCTGTTTAGTGAAGCAGGGACCCTGATACCCCTAAACTGTTTGAACCCCCAAAAGGGCATTTGAATTTAGATAATTAAGCTTGCTGAGTCCATGTTCACCCTGTTGCCTATGACAGGAGTCAAGTAGCAACTTCTTGGCAATGTCACCTGTAACATCTGGAGAAAGAACACACACATACTATATATATATATATATATACACATATATATGTATATGTATATATACATACATACATACATATGTATGTATGTATGTATGTATATATACATATATATAGTATTCTAGATTCTAGAACTAAGAAGTCATCCCAAGACCTGAGTATTTGTGGTGATGGGAAAAACTGTGTCCAGGGTGGCCACAGCTTAGCAAGAATAAATATTGAATATTGAAATTAAATTGAATATTGATTATTAATTAATATTATTAATATTGAATATTGAAATTAAAAATTGAAAGGAGACCAGCCCTGGGTCTTGGTCTAGGGCTTTTAAAGAGTTTAATGGATTTCTTTGGGGCTTTTCCTTCAAGATAAAGCAGCTTAAAATGTCCTCAACTTTCTAACTCCTTTTGATCATATCCAATTTTATTTATATATATATATATATATATGCATATGAAATATGTGTGTGATACGTGTGTGCATATATACACATATCTCATTTACACATAGTTGTTTGCATGTTGTCTCTCACATTAGACTGGGAAATCCTTGACAGAAGGGACTGATTTTGCCTTTCTTTGCATCTCTAGAGTTTAGTTCAGTATCTGGCACATAGTAGGCACTTAATAAGAGCTTGCTGGCTTATTTGAGTTCTTAAGGAGTAAGGACTAGAAAAGGGTTCAAAACCGTCTCAAAGGCAGCCAGGCAGACCCCACCCCTTCACCCCACCTCCCCTGCCTTAGGTAAGTCCCCCAGGAGTTAAGTGCCTCAGTAGCACTCAGGCTACTGTTTCTCACTCCCTTACTAGGAAAGAGCATGCGCCCCTTTGCTGTCCTACCTTGAATTAGAAAGCTAAGTTCCTAGGGTAAGATTTTGCAGCTGACACAAGCATTTCTGTGGCATGTGGTCTCCCCCATTAGAATGGATGCTCCTGGAGGGCAGCACTGGGTTTCTTTGTTTTACCATCTCTTAGTACACAGTAAGCGCTTAATAAATGCTTGTTGTCTGACTGACTGACTGACTCTATGCCTCTGCTTATTAGGCTCAGGGAGACACAGTCTGGGCGTCTAGGTTCTAGTTTTGAGTCTAACTCTTCCTAGCTACATGACCTTGGGCAAATGGTTTAATCTGTCTGAGCTGGTTGAGCCTGAGCCATCGGTAAGGTAGGATCCTAGAATCATGGATTTAGAGCTGAAAGAAAGTCTTAAAGGTCACTTAGTCCAATCCTTCCATTTAAATATTCGCATTTTCTTTTTTATGGTTTTTAATTTTTTTAATATTCTCTTTATATTTAGTTCCAAACTCTCTCCCTCATTGCAGTTCCTTCCCTACCCATTGAGAAGGCAAGCAATATGATGACCACCATACAGATTTGCATCTTACGCTACCAGTTGGATTCTGACCCCTTACATGCCTTTCGTCTCTGTTAGAGATCTCCCCAAACCCCACTCCACCCTTAACTCTTTTTTTGGAGGTGGGAAGGCAGGGCAGTTGGGGTTACGTGACTTGCCCAAGGTCACATAGCTAGTGGGTCAAGTGTCTGAAGCCAGATTTGAACTCATGTCCTCCTGACTCCAGGGCCAGTGCTCTACTCACTGTGCCAACTACCTGCCCCACCACCCTTAACTCTTGAACACACTGACTTCTTGGTAGGGAACCATCATCCCTGACATTGCTCCCCCCAGGTTCTCAAGACCTTGCCTTCTGCCCTGCTGCTTTCCAAGTACTTTCTAGCCTTGTCCTTCCATGAAGAGAACAAGAATATGAGTCCTCTTGTAGGTGCTTTGTGTCCCAATTAGAATGTGAGCACCTTGAGGGCAGGAACTGTCTGGATTTTCCATTTATATGCTCAGCACTTAGCGTAGAGCTTGGAATATAGTGAGTACTTAAAAATGCTTTTCCATCCATTCCAGATGAAGAAATGCCTCCCTTATGGTCCTCGCAGAGTTGTTGTAAGGATCAAATAAGGCGTGAAAGCTCTCTGAAAACTGCAACATGATAGATATGGATGTGGATGGTACAGATATAGATTTGGTTAGACAGAGATATATAGGAGAAGCCAGGTGGTGCAGTGGCTAGAGCACTATACATGGAGTCAGGAAGACCTGAGTTCAAATCCAGCCTCAAAGACTCACTAGTTATGTGACTCTGGGAGAGTAATTTAGCCTCTGTTTGCCTCAGTTTTCTCATCAGTAAAATGGGGATGATAATAGCACTTCCTTCCCCTGGTTGTTGTGAGGATCAAATGAGATGATACTTGTAAAGTGCTCAGCACTGTCTTAGGCACACGGTAAGCGCTGTTGTGATTAGCTATTATCTATCGATGCCAATTATCATCACCTTCACTCACAGGAAATCTACTGCATACCGTTACAGCAGTTTCTGACCCCAGCCCACTGTTACAAGACAAGCAGCACTTAGAATGAAAAGAATGGCCTTTGGGATCCAATGTCTCACTCCTACAACATTCCAAATCCTTTCGCTCTATTGCAAAACTCTCTCCCCAATTCAACTCAATTGAATTCAATTTAACAAGCACTTTATTAAACGCATACCATGTGCAAAGTAAATTAAGTTCTGAGCAATGCAAAGACAAAACCCAAAGAGTCCCTGACCTCAGGGAGTTTACTTTCTACTTATTCAATTCCAAAGTTAGGTGACCGGGCAGTTCAGGGACCTGCCTTTTGCTTACCTACCTAAGTAGGCTGCTACATAGGGACCAGGCTGAGTGTGGGGCACACCCGGTGCTGTCTCTTGTAAAGGCAACTTGGTTCTTCCCTTGAGCTGACCTATGCAATCATTTTAAATGGTGAGATGCTCACCAGATCCAGAGAACCCCCACAAAAACATGCAAGGAGGTCGAATCTCAAGTCCATTTTAAATACACCCAAGATGGCGATGTTAAAGAAACAACGTACTCCTTTCTGTCAGTATAATAGTGGAGTTGACAGGTATGGCCAGGTCAGCAGAAGGGCTGCCTACGGGTTCTTTGGCCCCAAAAGAGTGCTGAGTTTTTGCTGCATATGTTCAAAAATGTAGAAAGTGGTGGGGAACTAAAGGGTTTGGATGTGGATTCTCTTGTCCATATCAATTCATTAATTAATTAAGCCTGTCCAGATTAATAAGGCTTCCAAATGCACAGGTATACTTACAGGGCTCCTGAACTAATCAGCTCACATAAGAGCAAGTCACTTACTATACTGATATGACACTTATTGAAAAGGAAGAACTCATTCCTAAACCAGAAGAGGAGGTTACTCAAAAGAAATGGAAGAAACCAAAACTTACTGCTCGGGAGTAAATGTGACTTGAACATGTAAATAAAAGTGGAATTAAAATGTTTTTAAAAAGAGAAGTAAGAACCCAGTCATCCTCTCCAACACTCATACCTGACTCCTAGTCAACCTTCTGGAACCAGGAATTATCTGAGCTAGATAATAAGAGGCTATTTAGTACAAATCCAGGGAAGGAAACAGGAGTTCCCTCACAAGGGAGATGACTTGTTCAAGGTCATACTAACTAATGAAGGAACTAGGACTAGAACGCAAGACTCCTGACTGCCATGCCACTGAGACTTCCCCCTCGATCACACTGTGTCCCTGAAGAGGAAGTCACCTAGAAGAGTTTGGCCTTGATATCAGGAAGAACATCTCTATTTAGAGCTGTCTCAAAGGGGAATAAATAGGCTGCCTTGAGAATCGGCAGGTTCCCCATCCCTGGCTGGTCTTCAAGCAGAAACTAGGCGACCACTCGTCTGGTGGGTTGTCCCGGGGGTTCCTTTCTTGTACAGTCTGGATCACAGGGCTGCTGAGCAGCTTTTCAACTCCCAGACTCTGTGATTCTGTGACTTAAATCCTGGTTAGATAGCAGCCAACCAAACATGGGCTCTCTCTGTGGGCGAGAAGAGCTTGAAGATCAGAATGGTGTAGTGAATATAGGGCACTGGACCTGAAGTTGAGAAGACCTGGGTTCAAAACTTGCCTCAGACACTTATTAGTTGTGCTATCTGGGTGAGCCTGAGGACCTCTCTTCTGTAAAATGAGAGAGCTGGACACAATGACTTTCCAAGATCCTTCCAGCTCTAAATCTATGATCTTATGAGAGCCTGAGGGTCCATGACTAGAAGTTCTTTGACTTGGGTGATAGTAATGGGAGGGGGACCAGCTCAGACCCTAAAAGAGCCCCACTTACAGGCAGTCCTCAGACTGGGGGATGTAGTAGAAAGCGGGGACTTTTGCTTCGTATTTTGCCTTGGAACAGAGGTTTCCGTTTCGTGTCATAAACTGAAAAACAAAAGTCAGCCTGGTAACTGGTCTCCACAGCATCAGTGTCTGGGCCTGGGCCCTTCCTCCTCTCCAGCCCCCGCCCTCCCCCCTGCCCCTTGCACTCCCCCATTTCCCCGAATGATCTTAGGGCCTAAAATATGAAATGAAACCACAGCGAGTGCAGACAAATCTATCCTTTCCTGTCTTTCAAGGGCAGCGCTCCATGGTCACCCCTGGTCCTAGACTCAGTGCCGGTAATTCTGCCATAAGCCTAATGGCTCCAAACTCCAATAGCGAGCTCTGGCCACGCGTAGCTGGGGAACCAATGGGGCCAACAGACAGAGCAACCTGGCATGCTGCTGGCCAGGATAGTGGTAGAGCAGGCTCAGCCAGGGTGGCCTTCCAAGAGAGCAGAAGGATCCACATCATGGAGCCGGGCAGATGTTTGCAGACACTAGGAAGCATTTGGAGGCTTGGCAATTGGATTAGCCACACATCTGATTTTTCCCTTTTGACCCGGATGCTTGTAGCCCCCTGAGGCTAACCATAGGGGGTGCTGAAAACAGTGGCTACTGCCGGACCAGGCTGGATGAGTGCCCAGGGAGGAGCAGAATGCCAATCCTGCTGTAATCACTGTTAACATTTATACAAAGTTCACAAACACTCTGCCCGTGTTCTCTCCCTTGATCCTCACAACTTGAGCTGCCTATAAACATTATTATCATCCTCCATTTTTACAGATGAGCAAGCTGATTTAGAAAGGTTCAAGGACCTTGCCCAAAGCCACAGAGTTCAGATGAGGCAAAGCTGGGAAGAGAACCACAGTCTTCTTATTCCAAATCCCCAAGCATTCTCTGCTCTGTCACAGCGAACCTTTTAGTTAAAATATCTGCCCATGGACACAGTTAACTCTCTATCATCCAGATTCACTTTCTGGATTGCCTGGAGGATCAGATTAACAGCTGGCTAGCTGCTTCTTAACCAGCACATTTCTGGAGAGCTTCCTAGCCATCAGCCTACTATAGGTCTGAAAATAAGTGTGTGTGTGTGTGTGTGTGTGTGTGTGTGTGTGTGTGTGTGTGCGCGCGCGCGCGCGTGGGGGGGGAGGGAGAGGGAGAGGGAGAGGGAGAGAGGGAGAGGGAGAGGGAGAGAGAGAGAGAGAGAGAGAGAGAGAGAGAGAGAGAGAGAGAGAGAGAGAGAGAGAGATTTCTTTGTTGTAGGAAACTCCCAGGCTAGGAAACTCCCTTCACTGATACAGCTTGACAGCTGCTCTGCACCATAAAGTCTTAGAGAGTTTTCCTGGGGCACTAACAGCTTAAGTCACTTGCTTAGGGTCTCAATGTCAATATGTGTTCAAGTTGGGATTTGAACTCAGGTCTTACTGACTCCAGGACAGCTTTCTATCTACTATTCCAAAATGCATTTTGCATTCTCATTTTAACATCAACCTAAGCTAAGCTGTAAGGAGGTAAATCTTTGGGGGAAAGGACTGAGTTCTATCTCCCCCGTCAGAGAGATCTGGGGGGATTATCTGATATTTGGGGATTTTATAGCCACCCTACCCTCTGTGAGAGAGGAAACCTGGGAGAGAGCTGGCTGCTGAACCAGGCAGAGCTGGCTCTAACTCCCTCCCTGACACACACTGACTGGCTTATTTATATTTTACTCCCCTCCACCACACACTCTATGAATCTGCCAGACTGACCAGCTATAAGTTCCTTGAATACACACCTAAGCCTTTCCATGTTGCATCTCAGTATCTTTGTCTGTCTTTTATGCCTAGAATACTCCCCTTCCCCCTTCCCCTTGAACCCCTGGCTTCCTGCAAGGTTCAGCTCAAATGCCACCTTCCACTGAAAGCCTTTCCTGGCCCCCTGCCAGGTGCTAGAGCCTTGCCCTCTAAAGTTACCTTCCAACTGCTCAGTAGGTATCTAGTGTGTAACTACTTAGGCACCTGCTTTTGACTACTAGACAACTCCCGAATTCGAATCTAAGTTCGTTCCTTGAGAGCAGAGACTATTTCTGCCTTTTCTTGCACTTAGCACTATGCCAGACACATAAGTGCTTAATAAATGCTGATTTACTAGGGGTTGTTGAAGCCCTTAACCTTTCAGTACCCAAGGCAATTCTCTAAGACTAAGTTGTAGAGACGGGGTTAGATCTGTCTTGGTAGAGAGAATTTCTCATCCAGGAGTTCTCTATACCAATGAAATCAGAGGTCCAGTACCTGAGCAGGGAAAAAGGAAGATTAGCACCAGGGAGGCCCATTAGTATCACCTTTACATCTGAGAGATGGGAATGTGTGGGGCTAGCCTAGAACACTGCTGCTTTGGCCTCAGTGTTTCTTGGCTAGGTCATCCTTCTTTCCTGGTGTTGTGGGGAAAAGCATTGGCTTGGGAAGCAAGGAATAAATCCCTTCTGTGCAGGTATCTGGTATGGAATTATGCTGCATGCACAACGTTTTTGATCGCCAGACTGTTGTCTGTTCCATCAGAATGTAAGCTCGTTTGGACAAATCGCTTCTCTCCCGGCCTCAGTTTCCTCCTCTGTAAAAGGAGAGAGTCTGGGAGTCCCTGTCATCTTTGACATTCTTTCGCCTATGATTCTCTAGCCCCGTTCCCGCTTCTACCTCCACCATACTGTCATCCCAGAAGTCCAGTCGAACCGATTTCACTTTACTGATCTCAGGGAAGTTACGATGCACGCCAGAACAATTCAGGCAGATGAAAACCCCCAGCTTGTAAGAGGCCCAGTCCGGATCTGCAGAGGGAAGAGAGAACAGCTAGAAAACTGGATTCGGGTCCGGATTAGGTGCAAACAGCCCAGCGTGCTGCTGGCACTTTGGGAAGTAGGGGTGGATTCTCATGGTGCGTGGGGAAGGCGCTGGTGTACAGTCTAATGGACACATGGAGGAAAACCTGGCCTTGAGACAGAGTCTGGGAATCAGGGTTACTGGCTCTAACTTCCATTCCAACACCAACTCTTAGAAAGCATTTTAAGGGAGCGCCCTACTTTCTCAACTTCAAAATCTTCCCAAGCCCCCTCTTCCCCAACAGGTGGACACCTCACCTGAGCAGGAGTCTTACTGAATACTAAACAGCCTTGTTGAAAGAACGGTGAATCTGAGTGAAGACAAATCACTGAAAGGTCCATTTCTAAGGGCATAGGAAGAACTGGGCTAGGAAATACCAAAGGAGTGAGGAGGGGAAAGCGGGTTTGGGCCAGGGAGCCAGTAGAAAAGCGCAGAGGAAATAAGGGAGTTAGGATGGGCAGGTGCAAGAGAAGACTGAGGACTCTCCGGGTGTGCGTCCGACTGCTAGGAGGCTCTGGATGCTAGGGTCCAGGCCGGGGGTGGGCTATCACCAGGCGCACCCGGGGCCCGCAGGTCTCCAGGTCTCTTACCTGGCGCCCCGCAGTCCGCGCACACCGCGTTGCCAGTGCCAGCCGCCCGCAGCAGCTCCAGTAGGCGCCTCTTGTTATGCTCCCGGTCCCCCATCGCCCGCCAGGAGCTCCCTGCTCAGCCAGTGCGGCCGCCAAGACGCTCTCGGGATTCCTGGCGAGCCCTGGCTCCGGCCATGGTGCGTGCGTCCGGTCCTCTCTGAGCTGTGTGGCTCGCCTCTCTTGGGGAAGAGTGACCGCTCGGGGGCAGAGCCGACGCCCTGGTCCGCCCCCCTCCGCTCAGTCCCCGCCCAGACAAGGACTTCAGATTTTTTTTCTTTTCTTTTCTTTTTTTTTTTTTTGTTTACTTATTAGCTTATGTTTGTCTCTGTGGGCACTGAAGTGCGAGACAGTGGTGGGGCGGGTCAGAGGGAGCCTACCTGTGTTTATGTCCTTGTAGCAGTGGACGTTAGAGGTTGCGTGGAGCAGTGGGAAAAGCGTTGAACCTGGAGTGAGGTACCTCCGGGTTCAAATTCCACCGCCAGCTCTTCCTAGCTGTGTGATCTTGAACTAATCATTTAATTTTCCCGGACCTCCATTTCCTCGTCTGTCAAATGATCAAAAAAGGAGCGAAAATCGAGAGTTGTAAATGGTGTTATACCCGTACATCACCCTGGAACAATAGCTTTATAATTGAGGAAACTGAAGTCCGGGAAAGTTGAGAGATTTGCCTAAGGACACCGAATAGAATTTGAACTCTTTCTTATCCCCAACTCCACACTTCAAATCACTTTTTTGTCCTTTCTGACTCCCTTCTCTTTTGTTCCAGGCTCGGAGGATGAGGTGGCCCTCCTTGTAAGCAGCAACCCCTCCATGTGTGATCCTCTTTCTTCTGGTAACTTATCTTCTCAATTATCTCCCTTTTCCCCTGAATTGTTTTAAATTAACCTTATTCGTATTGCCATATTTTGTTTTTACATCATATTAATTTCTGAATGTATTATTCCCCACCTCCTAAAGGCAATAACTTGACCCTGATAACAACCATTTAAAAAAGGAGAGGAAAAAAAAACCAACTGTCTTAGCCCCTGACAGTGTATATGGGATATTCCACACTTCATCTCTGTAGTGTGTAATATGCAGTATTCCATGGTCCTTCAGCTCTATAGTGAAGGGTCTCTTCCTAATTTAGAATCTCTCCTTCCCTATTTCTTACAAATGTGCCCCCATACCAGACTAGCGCTCTCTCCTCCGAGTTTGGTGTTATACCCATACATCACTAGCCTTCCAAATCCAGACCTACACCTAAGGGGGATGGCAATGTGATTTAGTGAATGGCACCCTAGACTTGAAGTCAGAAAGACTGGGATCACATCTAGCTTCATACACTTAGTAGCTGTGTGACCCTGAAAGGTTCTGAAAGTCACTGAAAGTTTCTTTGCTTCATTCTTGAATGGAGAGTAAGGGAGTTGGCTCCTTGCAGCTCTAAATTTATGATTTTAGGAGATTAGGCAGACACTTAGATGCTGTGTTTGAGGCACGTTGTTGGGTTCCTCTACTCGAAAATGCCTTCTCCAACTGCCAGCCCAGGTGCCTGTAATCCCCGTGGTTTCTCCTTTGCATCAAAATTTTCTTTTCAGAAAACCTGTTTAAATTCGAGGGTGCTGCGTGAAGCAGTTAGCGCTTTAACCTCAAAAATAAACAAATAAACCAAAGCTCCCAGACTTGTCACAGTCTTTAAAACCCTCACTTCATTCTACTAACCCCTGGAGCCATGCTCCTAAGTTCCTCCTCCCTTTCATAACCAAACTCCTAGAAAAAGCGTTCTTTGCTTCCACTTTCTTCTCACTCCCCTTTCACTTCTCCATCAATTATAACCTGACTTCTAAACTCCTCACTCAACCTCTTTGCAGCATCTGACACCAGTGACCCTGCTCTCCTCCCCTATGCTTTCCCCTCTCTGGGTTCTCTTGGCACTGCTCTCTCTCCTAATTCTCCTCCTACCTTCCGCTGCTCCTCATTTGGTTCACCATGCAAGTCAGATCCCCTGTTTGGTTGGGGGTTTTGTTGCTTTTTTAATCTGAACCTAACAAACATGAACTAAAATGAGCATTTCCATGTCAACAAGCATTTATTAAGTGCTCACTGTGTCGGGTCCTGTGCTAAGCACAAGGGATGCAGAAAAAGGCAAAAGACAATCTCAGCTCTCAAGGAGTTCACAGTCTAATAGGGGTGGGGGGAGGGAGGGAACAACATGAAAACAGTTATGCACAAATAAAATATAGACAGGAAAAATTGGAGATGATCAACAGAGGAAAAACACTAGCGTTAAGGAGAGTTGGGAAAGGCTTCCTGTAGAAGGTGGAATTTTAGCAGGGACTTGAAAGAAGTCAGGGAAGTCAGAAAGTGGAGGTGAGGAGGCAGAGAATTCTAGGAGTAGAATGAAAATGTCCAGAGTTGGGAGAGGGAGCGTCTTGTTCAGGGAACAGCAAGGAGGCTAGTATCCCTAGATTGTAGAGGATCTGGGGAGGAATAAATGAGTAAGAAAAACAGAAAGATAGGAAGGGGCCAAGTTAGGAAGGACTTTAAATTTGAGGATTCTGTATTTGATCCTGGAGGTGATATGGAGCCACTAAATAAATATGGAGTTTATTGAATATGGGGGTGATATGGTTAGACTTGTGCTTTAGTAATCAATCAGTATGTTAATAAATATTTATAAGCATCTACTACGTGCCAGGCACTGTGCTGAGTGCCTTGGGTACAAAGAAGGGTAACGGACAGTCTCTGCTCTCAAGGAATTAACATTCTAATAGGGGAGACAACCTGCAAATGACTATATACAAACAAAGCCGGGCCGGGGTGGGGGGGTAGTGAGAGGGAAAGAGGAACCAAAGGTAGAGTTGCACACACAAAAAAAAAAAGGAAGAAAAGGAAAAGAAAGCAAGAGGGTAATTGAAGCATTAAAAAAATACACAGAAGAGAACCAAATATGCAAGCAAAACAACTTTGAAAGATACATGTTGAAATTATTAGATAATTAAAAAGAAAAACAAATTGTCCATAATGGAGACTCTCAGTTTCATGTATATGACTTTTCTATTATACTGTGTACATAGAAATCACCAATGGTCTCTCAACTGCCACGCTCATGACCTTTTTCTCAGCCCTGGTCTTTCTTGACTCTCTGTAGCCTTTGGCAGTATTGGTGGTGATCTTCTCCCTGATACTCTCTTCTCCTTAGGTTTTCCTAACACTACTCCCTCCTTGTTCTACTCCCACCATGTGACTTCTCAGAATCCTTTGCTATATCTTCATCCAAATCACACCCATTAGCTTCTGGAATATTGGAAGGCTCAGTCCTTCTCCCTTTACACTATTTCACTCCATGATCTTATCAGCTCCCATGGATCCATTATCATCTCTACGAAGATATCAGATCTATTTATCTAGCCCTCATTTCCCTCCAGAGGGCAGCTAGGTGACACAGTGGATAGAGCACCAGGCCTGGAGCCAGGAAGGCTCCTCATCCTTAATTCAAATTGGCCTCAGACATTTACTAGCTGTGTGATCCTGGGCAAGTCACTTTACCCTGTTTGCCTCAGTTTCCTCATCTGTAAAATGAGCTGGAGAAGGACATGGCAAACCATTCCACTATCTTTGCCCAGAAAACCCCAAATAGAATCATGAAAAGTTGAATGCAATTGAACAACAAGAAAAAATTTCTCTCCTGACCTCCAGTCTCCTATCTCCAAGTGCCTATTGGACATCGAGGACTAGATGTCTCTTAGATATTTAAACTCAACATGTGCAAAACCAAAATCATTATCTTCCTGAAATTTCTCCCTTCCTAACTTCTCTATGGTTATCACAGTCCTCTGGATTACCTAGGTTAGAAATCTAGTTGTCATCCTTTACTCCTCACTCTTACTCTAATCTAACCTATTGCCAAGTTGGATCTACCTTTGTAAAAGCTCTCTTCTCTCCCCCAGCACTGCCAACACCCTGGTGCAGACCCTCATCACTTCGTGCATTATAGCCTGCTTGTTGGTTTGCCTGTCACAAGTCCCTCCCACGGTAGTCCATCCTCTACTCAGCTGCCCAAGTGATCGTAAAGCTCAGGTCTGATTATGCTACCCACTCAATAAACTCCAGTGGCTCCCTATCACCTCTACAATCAAATATAATCCTCTGTTTGGCGTTCAAAGCCCTTGAAAACCTGGCCCTTGCCTACCGTTCCAGTCTTCTTGCCTTATGCCTTACCAAGTACTCTGCAATCCATTGACTCTCGTCTCCCGGCTGTTTCTCAAACAAGACACTCCATCTGGCAGCTCTGGGCATTGTCCACTACATGGAATGCTCTCCCTCTTTCTCTCTGCCTCCTGGCTTTTCTGACTTCCTTCAAGTTCCAGTTAAAATTCCACCTTCTATGGGAAGCCTTTCCTGGCCCCTTCAAATTGTAATGCTTTTTCTCTGTTGGTTATTTCAAATTCACCCTAAATATACCTTATTTGTATATAGTACTGACCAGTGGAGCTATGAACTGATCCAATCTTTCTGGAAAAAAAAACTGAAATTATTCTAAGAAAGTACGTAAAAGATCCATACCCTTGGAATGTCATGTGCAAAAAAAATAAGAAGTCAGACAGTGTGAATGGGAATTGCTAAGTATATACTCCGAGGAGGTCAATGATAAAAAGAAAGGTCCTATATACTAAAACATTTGTAGTAGTACTTTTCATAATAAGCAAAGAACTGGAAACAAATTAGATACCCATCAATGTGGAGAGTGGCTGAACAAAATGTTTATGGAATTATTCAGTTCTGTTGAATGCAATAGAATATTATTGTGTTGTAAGAGACAAGGAAGATAAAGAAGAGAAGTATAAGAAGATTTAGACTTATGTGAAATGATGCAGAGTGAAGTAAAGTCAGGAAAACAATATACGCAATGGCTATAATAAATGAAAATAATTTTAAAAAGCTGAATACTATTTATAATGACTGAACTTAGTTCTCACCCCCAAACTAGAGATCTCTTCTCTCTTCCTTATTTGTAACAACTGACCCCCTCACCCTGGTGTAAAGCTGAGGGTGCATGGCACGAATACAACAGGGGATTGGCCAATCAGCCCAGTTTTTCTGAGTATGTTCAACATTTGTCATTTCCAGGTGGACTTTGGAGCATGTGTAGACATTCTGTAACTGATTCCAGTCTGCTAACCACCTGCTGAATAGGAATCTCTTGGATTGGCTACTGCTCGTCAATGGAATTATCCGGGTACACTCAAAAAGCACCAGACCTTATCATTGCTCTCCTGGTTTTGACTCTTCTGGTCTGAGTCAGCATCCCGGGAAGAGACAAACTAATTATCTGTGAAACCTTGGGCAAGTCTTTGAACTTTCTCTGGGTTTTAATTTCTTCATCAGTAAAACAAGGGCCAGAATCCCCACTCTAACAAGTTGTCGTGAGACTCTGATGAGATCGTGTGCATGATAATGGTTTGAAAACCAAGCACTGACAGAGAAATAAAAAGTGCTGCTATTATTTTTAGCCCAACGGTTAGTATCTGAACCACATCTCATCTATGCTGGAGGTCAGTTACTAGCCTGAATCACCACTCCGAGAGCTAGAGGTCTCTTCCATTCTTCCACTTAGGACTAAGTGATGTTAAGACAGTTGAGGGAATGTGCCAAAAATAATTCCAGGAATGAAGGGAATCTGTGACTGTGGGGGGTGAAGAGAGAACCACAGAGACTGGTCAGATTCAAGCATCAGTGGGAAAGGGTAAGATGGGGATCAAAGAGCATTGGGACGGCTCACTGCAAGGGCATAAAGATGATTCATTTCCTATGTTTAGAAGAGGAAGGGGACAGAAATAAATCTTTGAAGAAATGGATGAGAAAGAAAGTCTGAGGCATGAGAAGGGCTGGACAAACCAAGGAGACAATCATTTTTCCTCTTCCCAGGACCCTAGGCTCATGAAGTAAAATTTGTGTGAGAGACCCAGTGGCCAGAGCATAATAGTAAATATTTAACAAGAGGCTCTCTAATAAAGACAGCACTTTTTTATCTTTAGTCATCATTATTCACATTTTCCCCTTCACTTATTTACATCTGGACAGTTAAAACAATAAGTCAAGCCCTGATTTGTAGTTTTTGCTGCTTTCTGAAGTGTATTTGCTCACTCTGACCATTTAACAATCAGCTCTCCGGTGAAGTCCTGGCCCAGCCTTTCATCCTCTGGAGGCTGCTCTTCCATTCAGACAGACAGTTCTTAGGATAGTTGATTTTGACATGGAAAGGAGCTCAGAGGTGATTGAGTCCAACCCATTCTTTTTACAAATGAGGGACCTGAGGCCCATAGAGTTTAAGTAACTTGTTCAAGGTCACACGGGTAGTAAATGACAGAACTGGAATTTAAACTCAGGTCCTGTGACGTCAACTTCACTTCTCTCTTTTCCATGTTCCCTTTTGTAAAAAAAATCTGCCATCAGAAAACAATCTGCAACATGTTTCCATTGAGGGGTAAGTGTATGATAGCTGTAATCATCTCTTCTTCTGGGTTATTTGTTTGCATCTTAAGAGGTATCAAAGCCTTGAGCTAATGTCTTCAAGTTCTGAGTGGAGAGTTGCAGTTATTGTCCCTCCAGACTTTCGATCTGGGGCCCCTTAAATCACTCCCCTAGATGGTGCCCTCTCACCCAATAAATAAGGCCCTGCCTCTGATCTTTGCCCTCTTTGCCCTGGCTCCTCCTTTTGGGGTTGCTGCAGGCTGTAAAAACCCTAACTCAGTCCCAAAAGTTGAGTTCTGGGCCAGGAAACTTCGCAAGGGGCACAAGGGAGGGAAGAGAGGGACAGAGAGCATTAATGGCTTAAAAAAATGCTGTCTTTGCCTATTTATACCTGCCTTGCGCTGGTTGTCTTGGTGGCCTAACCGGGTTTTGCTGAATCAGTTTGATCCTCCATGTGACCAAGGGTACATCAGACAGCCAGCAGCTTGTGGTCATGCCTCTTCCCTCTGTGTAAAGCTGAATGGATCATTTCAGAATCACAAAAGACTCAAGAACTCGGTGCTCTAACCAGCTAGGACAATTGAGGGTTTTAATTCAATTCAGCTGAATTCAAAAAACACTTATGAAGTATCTACTAATCTGAAAGGCACTGTGATAGGAGGGCAAAAACAGTCTCTTCCCTCAAACAGCTTCTGTTCTTGGTGGTGGTGGTGGAGTTGTTTTCCATCAGGTCTGACTCTTCATGACCCCACTTGGGACTTTCTTGGCAAAGACACTGGAGTGGTTTGTCATTTCCTTCTCCAGCTCATTTAACAGATTAGGAAACTGAGGCAAACAAGGTGAAGTGACTTGCCCAGGGTCACACAGCTAGTAAATGTCTGTGGCTGGATATACTCTCAGGAAGATGAGTTTTCTCATTGCAAGCCCAGTGCTATATCCCCTGCACCACCTAACTGCCCACCTGTCCCCCATCCCACACCAAAGAAAAGACTCTGGCATTGCACAAATTAGGTTTGATTTGGGGGGCTTACCTCAAAAGAGTCAGTTTCTCTCTTTGTCTAGTGGTGTCACTTGAAATTGCTCCAAGAAAATCTCCTAATATACCTAATAAATAGCTTGTATCTGTATTTCCCTAAATATGGGTAAAGGCTCTCCTTAGGTTCTATGTAAGCACTTACTTTATGATATGTGAACTAAGTACAGGATAGCTTTTATTTCAACCCACAGAAAGTACATAAGATGTATAGAATTCATAGGACCCCGTTAAACCCAGAAAACAAACAAATCACTCAAATTATCCATCAGCTTCCTTAGAAAGGGATCTGACCTGAGGCATGATATTAGGACAACCCTTTGGCATTCTGGTGAGTCACTCTTTCCTAAAAAGTCCTGTACAGTATCCCCAAGATTTATATTGCTTCCTGTGGTTTGGATTCCCTGCCAGAAGATAGACCATATGTTGGGATACTGCTGGACAAACAATCCCTGTACTGTCTAACTCTTTGCCTTTGATCTCCAAGTAGGATGTGCAAGAGCAGTAGGGCTGATTCTTTTTCTCCAAGAACATTGCATCAGGAAATTGCCTTCTTCCTCTTTCCAACTTGGGACTCTCAACCTTGGAATTACCCATGAGGCACTGCCTGAAAAATCTCCCCATTTTGGCTAGGAAGCCAGATTCTAGGATTATGTTTTTTTAGGGAATTCAAAATCCCCCTCAATCTCATCCAAATGGGAGTTGGGGTTTGGAAGTATCACGTATGAACTATTCTTTCAGGTCACATGCAATTATATGTCCACATGCTTCTGTATAAGTTATCATCATTTGGTACTGGAGATGATAAAAGGAAAAGCATCTTCCCTCTTTTCTTTCCCCTTCCCTGCCCCACCAAAATTGCTTAATCCTAAAGAAGAAAAGATGGAGTCCTGAAGAGAGTAAAGGAGACAAAGAGGCACAGAGGGCTAGAACAAGGGGGACAGGAAGAGAAAGATAGAGTGAGAAAAAGTGAGCAAGGGAGAGGAGAGAGAGAGAAAGGGGGAGAGAGAAAAAGAGAGAAAGAGAGGAGAAAGGAAGAGGACAGAGAGGAAAAAGAGAGAGAAGAGAGAGAGAAGAAAAAGAGAGAGGAGAGAAAGAGGAGTGAGAGAAGAGAGAGTGAGAGAGCAACTACTTTAACATGAATCCATCCCCAAGCTCCATTCAGCCAATCATCTGGGTTTTTTTAATTAAATTTTATTTTTTTCAATTGTCGAGAATTTGTTTTCTATCTCACTTCTTCTGCATTGAAAAAAAAAAAGAAAAACAAAGCCCTTGATATACATATGTATGTATGTATATGTATATGCACAAACAAAACAAATTCCCATCTTGGCCGTCTTATCTGGCACTGTGAGTCTACCACCTCTCTGTCAGAAGGTGAGCAGCAAGCTCCAACATCACTTCTCTCAAATCAAGTTTGATCACTGTACTGATCAGCATTCTTGAGTCTTTCAAAGTTGTTCATCTTCATGACGTTGTTGTTATACTATAAACTGTTCAGGTTTAACCTGCTTGACTGTGCCTTGTACAAGCCTTCCCAGGTTTCTCTGAAATTGTCTCTTTCATCACTTATTGCAGCACAACAGCATGCCATAACTTGTTCAGCCATTTCCCAGGGGATGGGCATCACCTTAGTTTCCAGTTCTTTGTCACCGCAAAAAGAACTGCTATAAATATTTTCCTACAGATGACATCTTTACTTCTTTCTTTCATCTCTTTGGAGCAAAGGCGTAGTGGTGGTCTCCCAGCCAATAACTTTGGCAGCGCCAATAGTGATCTGCATCTAAGCAGATTGCTAGTCAGCATGCCCACTTGCTATGAGAGGGTGCCTCTCAGATGCCTCCAAACCTGTCTGCCTGCCTTTTTTTGAGCCTCCTAAAAAATATTTATTAAGTTTATACTATGTGCCAGGAAGGCATTGGGCTAGGTTCTAGAAGTACAAAGACAAAAATGAAACAGTACTGGCCTTCAAGAAGCTTATATTCTATTGATATAGATTAGCATAACATACAATGTTACATGATAAGTGAGTTTATTAGTTAAAAAACAAAATACTCAATGGATGAGCAAAGATGGGTAGGAGTGCAAACTTAGGAAACAGTCTATTCTATTCAAAGTCTATGCTAAGCAAAGGTGATGGGGTGCATGTTCAGAGTATGGAAGATTGTCTAATCTGTCTGGAGTGTGGAGAGGAGTAATAGAAGATAAACCTGGAAAAGTGAAGTGCTGCCAGATTACAGTGATCCTTGAATCCCTGGGAAAGGAACTTGAATGTTTTTATTATCATTAAACATTATTCGTGAAGCTCTAATAATGCCCAGCTTCGGGCTCAATACGATATAGACACATCCTTTTTTTAATCACTGTCATCTAAGGCCTTTTTTCAGCCCCAGTTGTCATATAAGTACACGGTACCTACTTCACAGAGTCATTTAGGAAGGCTGATCCTGCTCTCTGGGAGGCTGCCACCTAAGAAAGATGCACTGTCCTAGATATGGAGGGAGAGGAGCTCCAAACAGTTGAATAATGAATGCTGAACAACCACTTAGTTTAGGGTGAATATTTACATCTTATATAACAGAAAGCTAAGTGGGGCAAGAGTAAATAAAAGAAGAATGATAAAAGCTTAAAATTTAGTTAGATTGGAATTGGGACCAGTAAAAGAATAACTTCACAGAATTTTAAAATAGAAGGCATCTCAGTACATAGAATGATGGAGCTGAGCAAGACCTTACAAGAGAGAAGTTGGAACACTAAGTGTCAAATTATAGGATATAAATGTAATAAAGAACTGTTGTGCCATAAGAAATGGAGATGGAAGAAGGAAGGAAGGAAAGAAAGAAGGAAGGAAAGAAGGAAGGGAGGGAGGGAAAAGGAAGGAAAGGAAAGAGAAAGGAGAAAAAAGAGAGGGAAGAAAAGAAGGAAGATAGGAAGGAAGAGACAAAAGAGAAAAGTAGAAAGGAAGAAAAAAACAAGGGAGAGAAGGAAGGAAAGAAAGAAAAAGAAAGGAAGAAGGGCAGGAAGGTAGGAATGAAGAAAGAAGAAAAAGATAAGGGAAGAAAGAAATGAAAAGGAAAGAAATAAGAAAAAAGAATAAGAGTGAAAGGAAGAAGGAAGGGAGGGAGGAGAGCAAGAAGAAGGAAGGAAAATAAAGAGAGAAAGGATGAAAAAGAGGAGGGAAGAAAGAAAAGAGGGAAGGAAGACAGAGAGAAAGGGAGAAAATAGAGAAAAGAGGAAGAAAAAAGAAGGAAGGGAGAGGAAGAAGGAAAGAAAGAAAAAAAAGGAAGGAAGGACAGGAAGGAGGAAGAGAGAAGGAGGCAAAAGAGAAGGGAAGGAAAAAAGGAAAGGAAGGAAGAAAAAAAGGAGAGAAAGACCTTTGTACTACATAAGCATAAATAAATTCTCATGTTGGCCTCATCCAAACGTGTGCTTCTTATTTTGCATATTAGTCTACCATGTCTCTGCCATAAGGTGGGTAGTCTCCTCCACCAGTCCTGTGGAATTATGGCTCATTATTACATCGTTCAGAGTTTGTAAGTCTTTCAGAATTGCCTGTTTTACAGTCTTGATGTTACACTATCAAGTCTTCTTCTGGTTCTGCTCACTTAATTCCACATCAATTCCCAGATTTCTCTGAAACCATCTCTTTCTTCATGTCTTAAAATACCGTTACATTCCAGTGCATTGGTATACCGTAATCTGTTCAAGTTGAGCCACGCTGAAATTGATGGACACCCCTTCATTTCTACTCTTCAAACATGCCATCACTGATCCTGCTCTTGTAGATTCTCTAGTATGTGCTGGACCTTGTATTCCATTGGCGTAGTTTTGGATGCAGTAGAGTCAGTGGGGGCAGCCACGTGGCACAATGGATAGAGCACCAGGCCTGGAGTTAGGAAGACCTGAGTTCAAATCGTGCCCCAGGCACTTAATAGCTATGTGACCCTGGGCAAGTCACTTAACCCTGTTTGCCTCAGTTCTTCATCTGTAAAATGAGCTGGAGAAAGAAATGGCAAATCACTCTAGTAGCTTTGCCAAGAAAACCCCCAAAAGGGACCACAAAGAGTCTGACATGACTGACATGACTGAACAACAACAGAGTCCATCCTAAATCATGATGAGGCATTGGAGAAGGACTTTAATAGAGAAATATCTGTTTTTTAGAAGTTCTATTTAAAGACTAGGCCTCTCCCTAAGAAGTCTGTATTTTGAATTGGAACTCCAGAGATTCTGAATAAACCTAGCACAAGAACTAAGTGCGTGATGATAGTAACAGCTAGCATTTCTATAGCAGATCAAGGTTTGAAAAGTCATACAAAGTCATTGCAAGCTACATAAATGTTCTCTTATTTTAACCTCACAATAACCCTGGCATGTAGGTGTTTAAATTAGTATCCCCATTTTATATGTCTGGACTCAAATTTGAACTCAGGTCCTCCTGACTTCAGGTCCTGAAATCTACCTTTCCACCTGTCTCTAACTCTAGGTACTTAACAAAGTGATAACAACTTTGACTGTTTGGATAGGCTAAATCAATCTGGAAGAGAATTTCAATTCCATTATGAAGTAAATAAAAATTAAATTTATGATAATACAATATATTATTAATTAACTAATGATTAATTAATAATATATAATGTCATAATAAAAATTTATCCTGGTCGGGTTTGGGATTTCAAACTACGAAGACAATTTTATACTAAGGCAGGTAGCACCATGGTCCACAGAGCTCTGGAAATGGAGTCGGGAAGACCTGAATTCAAATTTGGCCTCAGATACTAGTGTAACCCTGAGCAAATTATTTGACCTTTTTAAGCCTTAGTTTCCTCCTCTGTAAAGTGAAAATAAAAGTAGTACCTCCCTCCCAGGGTTGTTGTAAGGATCAAATCACGCAATATTTGTAAAGTTTATTTTGCAAAACTAAAGCACTATGCCAATACTAGTAATTATTACAAATGCGTTCTTGGTCTTTGGGGTAAGCAGACCTCAGATACTTTCAAAAATACCCATCGTGAGTAGGTCAGATAAGGCCATCTGAGTCTTTTTGCACGGATGTCCATCGAGTCGCCTCTGGGTGGAGGGTCCCAGTCTAGTCAACCTATATCGCCAATTAACTTTTCTTTAATATTTGAGGAAAAAAATCATACTTGTATATTCATGCCTCGAAAATTCAAGGAATTAGCCAGTAAAAAGCCCCAAAGTTTCAGCGATCCAAGCTCAATGGAATATGGATATGACTGTCTGGTAGGTGCAATGGATTCCTGCCACTGAACCCAAGGATTCTGACTCCAAATTCTGTGCCCTTTCCACTATAGGTCAGTCTAATTTCTAAGTGGGGAGATGAGAATTTAAGCTAGTATCCTCTCTGCTAGGTCCTGTTAACACTTCATAAGGGAGTTTGTTCTTGAAAATCCATGACCTCATGACAGGCAAGCAGCCGATAAGGAGTTGTTTAACCATAAAATGAAGCCTCACGGGATGTCACACAAGATAGAAGACATGGATGGACTGCGATCTGCAGATACCATTTTTTTTTCGCTTAACTGTACTTCTTTGTTACAAAGAAAGGCTCTACTGGGGGCTGGAGGAAGTCACTGGGAAATGGCAACAACAGCAGAAGTTATAAAAAATACCTTTGACCTAATAATTTCATTGCTGGAATTAAACCCAGATATTTTTTAAAGGAGCACTAGCTATTCACTGATTTTTATGGGGGCAGCTAGGTGGTGCAGTGAGTAGAGCACCAGCCCTGGAGTCAGGAGGACCTGAGTTCAAATCTGGCTTCATATGCTTGACACATGTACGAGCTGTGCAACCTTGGGCAAGTCACTTAACCCCAATTGCCCTGCCCCCCCCAAAAATGAAAAAACAAAGATTTTTATAGTTGCATTATTTATAATTGAAAAGAAAAAAAATGGGAGCTGTCTAAATTTTCTGCTATTGGGGAATGGTTAAATAAATGGTAGCATGCTAATATAATGGAATACTATAGTGCAAATAAGATAAACAAATATAAGGAATATAAAGGAATCTGGAAAGACCTTTAAGAAATAAATCGAAGTGTGGGGGGGGGGGGGTGAAGAGGGGAACAGAACCCAAACAGAGTACATACTAACTATAACCACATAAAGGGAAAATTGAAGGAGAATAAAGAACAAAATAGAAAGCTGGAGAAGATTTACAGAAAGCAACAAAAATAAAGCAATCGACATGTATTTATTAAGTGCCTAATAGTTGCCTATTATTTGGGCAGCTAGGCAACGCAGTTCTGGGCCTGGAATCAGGAAAACCTGAGTTCAAATCCAGTTTCTAACACTTACTACCTGTGTGACTCGGTGAAAGTCACACCCTCTGTTTGCCTCCGTTTCATAGTGGTAGCCAGCTCCCAGGGTTGAAGAGAATAATTGCGAAGCCCTATGTTCACAGTGCCTGGCACGTAGTAATTGCAATCTAAGATAGAGTCTGAGTGACGGTCGTAAAGGAAGAACACATGAAGTCAAATCCTAACTCACAGGAGATAACATGTCTACCATGTTATATTAATTATTATTATATTATAATTATATTATTAATATAATGTTATATTAATAGTAGTTAGCATTTATAGAGTTTTGAGGTTTGCAAAACACTTAACATATACTATCTCATTAACCACAACAACCCTGGGAGGTAGGGGCTGTTATTACTCCCATTTCCCAGATGGGGAAACTGAGGCAGGCAGAGATTACATGATTTGCTCACAAGCACCCAGCTAGTAAGTGTCCGAGGCAAGATTTGAACTATGCCACCTAGCCTTCTCTATTACTATATCAAAATATTCTCTACCATTTTGTTTTTACCATTCATTGGTTCCTATATATTCATCCTTTCTCCCTAACCGGATTACATGTTTTGCAGAGAAGAGGGACTAAGTCTTTTTATCCTCATCTGACTACCTAACTTAGTGCCCTATATACGGTAGTAAGTACATAAAAATACTTCATCATGAGATTGGTTGGTTTATTAGGAAACCCATTGTATTTGGGGCATTGGGAGAAGAATTTTAGGGATGATGCAATTCATGAGTAACCAATTGATACGCACTATACTACGGTTTACGCTATAGTGGTTTTTTGTTAAACTATTCTGGCAACCAGGAGACAAACGATCAATCAGATAGACTGTTCTAGAACCAGCTCACAGTGGTTTTAGACAAGTCATTTCTGCTCTCAGCCCCACTGTGCTTAAGTATAAAATAAGGGGGTTGGAATAGATTATCTCTAAAGTCCATTCCTCTCCCATTCCAACAGTGAATTCTACCAGCAAGTTTTAATTCTCCCATGTAATTTATTTATAAACTCTTCCCAGACCCTCAGCCCACTCCCCTATCATTGTCTCGGGCACTGCCATCTTTCCAGGCATCTGTTTCTCACAACCTTAAATTAAGGTCACTGTCCACTCGTCACTTTCCTTTGTTTTATGTAGCCAATCAGTTTCCATGTCTTGTCAGTTTAATGCCACATCTCTGCCATCCCTCCCTTTCTCTCTGTTCACACAAACACTACCCAAGTTCAGGTCCCCATCATCTCTTCCTGGGCGTAACTTTCCATTTGTTCTCTTGGTTCAAGCCTCGAAGGACAGTATGATCTTGATTTACCACTGGCTTCACTCTTTTGACCGGACTCCTCCATCATCATTCTTCTTGGAAACCTCTTCACCAGGAAACTCGCCATCCTTCCAGATTGCATCATCTTTGGTACTCACATCTCTGCAGAACTGTCAAACATAGATACATCCCCCGGACACTTCTGAGGGCAGTCAGAACCAGATTAAAGTATAATTAGGAAATATTTAATGAAACACAGCAAAACATAGATAATATTACATTTTAAAACTAAGTCAGCATATGCCAGCCAGGATTCCTTTTGTTAGCACACCCACCCCCCCAACCCCTTTCTATTTGACTTTGTCACTGTTGACCTACAGTACCCTCTGCTTGGAAGGCAGATCAAAGAACTCCTCCCAAAGCCTTCATTTAGAGAGGGCTCTCAGACCAACCAATTCTTAGTTTCCCACCAGCTGAACTCCTTAGATGGACTCTACCACACCCTCCCTCCACCTCCACCCCCCCCACTTGCCTTTTTCTTTTTCTTTTTGTCTTCTCCCTTAAACTATAAGCTCCTTGAGGGCAGGGGCTATCTTTCTTCTTATTATTTGCATCACCAGGCCTTAGAACAGTGCTTGACACATAGTAGGCCCTAAATATTTTTTGACTGACTGATTTAGTTCATAGGCCACCGAATTTGGAGTAAAGAAAGACTTGGGTTCAAATCCCACCTCAAATACTTATTAGTTGTTTGACCGTGGGTGAGTTACTTCTTATTGCCTCTGTTTTTCACCTGTGAAAAGAGGAGGCTGGACCAGGGTCTCTAAGGTCCTTTCCAGTTCCAAATCTGCCATGCTATCATCCTCTATGCCATCTTTCAGCCAGCTGCTAAAGAGGTGTTCCTAAAGGCATCTCTGACTATTACTCCTCTCCCCTATAAACTTCAGTGGTTCCCCATTGGCTCTTGGATAAAACAATATTTGATCTGTGTTTCACAGATCACACACAGGAGGCACTGGAGGTTCTGGACTCCAGACTCTAACAGGTTCACTCTTCATCTGGTCAGACAGTAAAGACAGCTTTGGAGGGGTTAATAATAAGCTTTGTTCTAGTCTAGTCTCCTCGGATGGTTGCTGAGAATCAATTCCTACAGTATTCCCTACTCAAGCATTTCCTAATCACCCTTCTCGGAGGAGCCGAAACTACCCCTACATCTCAAAGGGGTGTGTTGGTAAGCAAAATGGCCTTTTTTTCTTTGAGTGACTCGGTGTATTTCATTGAACCTTGCTGGGTGCTGGGCCCCAGGCCCAGAGCCCTATTAGGTGTGGAACCTACGTGGGTGCAGATTGGTGACTGGGGTGGACCTAGGATGGGGCCTGCTAGGGGGAGGTGTTGACTCCAGAGCCATGCCCTATTGGGTGTTGACTTAATCTATGTGGATGTGAGCCTCCCAGGGTCCTGGGGGGAGGGGCCAACTCAAGAACCAATCACCAGAGCCTGGGCTGTGGTCATTCAGATGACACTTGATGATGTCAAAAACTCTATAAGAGGAGAGAAGACAGCTTGAAGATCCCTTTTCCGTTGGAGCAGCAGTGGTGGCAAGCATGACTCTGGGCCAGCCCTTGTTCTGAGCTCCCGGGCTGAACCTAGATGTTGGTAACTATGAATTGTATTGGGTCCGTTTGTTGATATTTGTAATTTGTTTGTATTTGTTCTGAAGTTCAGGATGCTGGCTTTTTCCCCTGAACTAACTGAATGCTGTCTGTATGCTGGATTAAAGTAAGCTTGTCAATCCCTTTACCTTGCTTTCCTTGGTTAAGCAGATCAAAAGAACCTGTGCTTTCCCGGCGTGCCGTCAGCTTTCTGGGTGCTGGCTGTGGGTGGATCTTACACCCCCACAGAAGCTGCTAGCTGGATTGTTAAAGCAAGGGATCAATCAAGACTCCCCTAAATTCCCTCAAGCCTCAACACGGGCTGGTTGAGGCAGGTACATGCATTCCTCTATATATCACTCATGGCTTCCCCAACTCATTAACCAGTGCCCTCCTGTCCTATAGGGCAACAGAGAAAGAAGGCATCTTACCAACATTAAGCTCACAAGTTAACTTTAGCAATATTGTCATTCTGCGCAAGCTTGGTAAATATCAATTATGTCACTCCCATACCTCACAGCCCAGCCTTAGTAGGACTGTCTGTCACTATAATTCTAAGAATTATTATCTAGGATCTTTGAGACTATTCTGGGAGTTATTATCTGACACCTGGAAACGAGACATTGCCATGGCCAATGAGAAAACAAACTCTAAAACGATAACAAAAATCCTCCTTACTGACAATCTGCATCTCATCCTTTTTTTATTTGTTTTTTATGTTTTATAATCACGTCTAACCTAGTACATTGTAAGTAATGGTGCGTTATATTAATGTAAATTATTGTGAATAAGTATTTATATAAATAAGTACACAATTTGGGGTGGGTGGGGTGTTCTAAAAATTTTTTTACTTCTGGGGAGCCCATTTCAAAGGATCGTGATAGCATCTGATCTGGGAGAAAGCCCCGCCCCTGTCATGCCGAAGGGTGACCGCCAGGGCGCACCAGAGCGCCTCCTCGTCTCCCCCTCCTCTCCCGGAACCGGACTGAGGCCGGAACGTTTGTGCAGAGCTCCAGAGCCGGAAGCCCTCTTCTAAAAGCTCAACCCCGACAGGAAGTCAGGGTCGGTGGGAAGAAACGCGGCGATTTCAACATGAGCTTCCCAAGCATCCTGCGTCTGTTCCCGGGAGGTAAGAAGGCCCCAAGCTAGTGGCCCCAAGCCTGTGTCCGTCCTGTCCAGGCACGTCTGGGCCCCGCCGGCAGAGCGAGCGGGAGGGGGGAGGGGGGAGGAGTGTATCCCGCTCCCCTCCCCCAGGCCTTGACAGCTCGTGCCTCGTTCGGACGCCCCCCTCCCCCTCCTCTCTATCCCTTGTCTACCCGCCTCCGTCCCCTCCCCCTCCCTTCCTGTCTTTCACCTGTCCTTTTCCTCCTCCCCCTTCTTCTACCTACCCTTCCCCCTCACTTATCTTCCACCGCCTCTTCCCCTCCCCCCCCATAACACAGAGTGTTTGCAGGCCCCCTTTTTTTTTCTTAAAACATTTCACCTTATTTTAAGCCCTCTTTTCCTTTTAAATTTTGAGTTCCAGATCCGCCCCCTCCTTTCCCCCCTCCCCCCGTGAGCAGGTAGGCAATCTATCAGTTATACGCGAAATCATGTAAAACGTTTCCGTAGCATGTATTTTTATATATTATATATTCTGTATTATATTTAAAAATAAAGTGAGAAAATTATACTTCAGTTTGCAGAGTTCATCAGTTCTTTCTCTGGAAGCGGGTGCCACTTTTTTCATCATAAGCCCTTTGGAATTGACTCGGGTCATTTTATTGATCAGAGTAACCGAGTCTTTCCTCGTGGATCGTCATTACAGCACTGCTGTTACTGTGCACAAAGATCTCCCTCTTCTCACTTGGCTTTGCGTCAGTTCTTACAGCCCTTGCTGTGTTTTTCTTGTTGGGTTTGGTTCCAGTTAGCATTTTTCTTTGAGGCTTTTTATGTGGCTGTCTCCTTCCCTACCCCCATAATAGCTTGTTATAGTCAAAGTCTTGGTTGTTTGCTTATTTGCCTACTTTTCCAGCCTGTTTTTTTTTTTTTTACTTTGAACTTTATGTTAAAGTTGGGCTCTGATCCCCCTGGGGTGGGGAGACCCTGTGCCAAGAAGCTTTAGACTTTTTCATGCTGGTGTTTTCACGGCTAGCTCTGGGGGTCTGTAAGTTTGTGGTGCTTCCACGGTGGTGTGATCCAGGGAAAGGAGTGATTTGTGCTCTAGTCTTCACCCAGGAAAGAAAGGCCTCTGGTCCCCTGCAGCCAAAAGCGCTGGTGATCCTCACTGCTTTGTAACAGAGACTAGAGCCCCTGGTCACCTGTAACCAACCTCCAGTGCTCCTCTGTACCAGGAACTGGGACCCAGAACTGCCTATGGGCAATAGAGTTGTGCCCAGTGCCAGCAAAGAGTCCCAAGAATCTCTTTCTGACCAGTTGTCTGACCCCCTCACCATCTTGGGGCGGAGAGCTCCCAAAGCTGCTGCTGCTACCGCTGTTGCCACTGCCACGGGTCTGAACACCAGACAGGCCTCCACCTGAATGCCACAGCCTTTAAGTTTTCTTAGGCCTGAAAAATGTCTTACTCCAACCTTTTGTTGGCTCTGCCACTCCAAAATTTGATTTGAGGTGTTATTTCTAGTCCTTTAGAGGGGAATATTGGGCAAGTTCAGGTGGGGGGCTGCCTCTAATTGGCTCTCTTGGCTCCACCGCCTCTGCAAGCCCTTTCTGCAAACCTGTCTAGTCTAAGGTTGTTTTGCATTGAGCATGAAGATCTTTAGAGGAAATGAAATTTAACTTTATGGATCCCTCCCCGCCTCTCCCCCAGATATGCAAAACTAGATACATTTAACTGTATACATAGGAAATAAAACTTGGGACCTATACCTAGTAAGAAAGGAGAGAGGGATTTGTTACAGGGGACCACATATCACAGTTTTGTCTGGTGGCAAGAGTGCTGGGTCTGATTATGAGGGCTTGGGTTCAAATTCTGGCCCTACCATTTATGACCTTACTGCTGGGTGACTTTGGGCAAGTTCCTGAACTTTTCTGGGATCTGATTTCCTCCTAGGTAAAGTGAGGGAGTTGAGTCAGCTTAGTAGCTCTTAAGCTTTGTGTGTGTCAGGTACCCCTGTGGCAATCTGGTGGAACCTACAAGACCCCTTCTCAGAATCATAGTTTAAGTACATAAAATAAAATACATGAGATTACAAAGGAAATAATTTATATTGAAGTATGGCTCAGAATATTTAAAAAAAAAACTAAGTTCATAGGCCTTGAGTTAAGAACTCCTGGACGTGATGAACTCTTAAATCCTTTCAGCTTTAAATATATGATCCTGTGATTCCAATTAACTACATGACCCTTTTTTTTTTCCATTTTAGGAAAATGGAAATATTTTCAGGTTTCAATGTGTCCATCTCTGTACCAACCTCTTCTGTCCTGCTGTCAGAGGAAACCCATAGCAGCAGTGAAGAAAACAGACTTTGTTTCAGTCACGTCGGAGGAGAACTTAAAGGACACTGGAAAAAGTTTGGAAAGCCTCTACTCTTCTGAAGAGAAATCATCGATTTTGCAGGTGCTCAACACAGCATCTGTGAATGAACTTGCCGCTTTCACATTTCTTCGAGGAAGGAAGTCTGTCAACATTGTAAAGCACAGGGAAAAGCATGGGCCTTTCCAAGATTTAGAGAGCTTAATGGAAGTGCCCTTGTTTCAGTATAAAACTACAGTGAAAGTGTGTGACTCGATTCTACAGCCAGTATTGGAAACTAAAAAAAAAAGGAAAAGAACACCAGAAAACTGGTCATTAGGAAAGGTTATCAAACCAAGAATAGACAAAAAGAAGCTTAAGGTATGCCTTTTTCTTAAAATCTGTCTTACCTATTCTGTGTAAATCAATGTCCTAGGCACTGTGTGATAAAAAGATATTGTTCCTGTCCTCAAGAGCTTCTGATCTATTTGAAGGTACAAGACCCATACATATACACTTAATATATACCCATAAAATATTCATCAGCAATATATGCTGAGTATTAAGAAACTAAGTGTCATCAATGAGCCAGGATCAAAGAAGACAATGAGAAAACTGTGGGCTTAATTGAGGAAAGTTTCCTTGATCTTGAAGAATGAGCAAGATTTGGAAAGGAGGAGAGGGATAAAAATAGCTTGTTTGAGGAATGGCAAATCGAGGAATCAAAGAATTATGGCTGAAACAAAGTGGTGAGGTATGTGAGGGAGGTGGTGAGAAACTAAGTTATTAGCTAAGGTACATTGGGGCCAGATTTCAGAGTATGGAATGATGCTAAAAGGATAAAAGAAGAAAATTAAATAGTCCCTGCCCTCAAGGAGCTTATACTCTAATACAGGAAATACAACATAGGATCATAGATTTAGAGCTAGAAGGGGCTTTAGAAGCCAAACTTTTCATGTTACAGATGAGGAAATAGGCCTAGAGAGGAGGTAACTTATGCAAAGTCACGTTTGTGTATAGAAAATTAAATATACATAAAGCATTTAATTTCTAGGGGAGAGGGCATTAGCAAATGTTGAAATCAGATAGGCTTCTGTAGGAGGTGTCACTTTAACTGATAGCTAGGGATTCTAAAAGGCAGAGGTGAGAAAGGCACGGACAACAGCCCTGGCTGTTTTAGAGATAGGCAATGGACTGTTTTATACAGGCAGTGGTGAACAGGCCAGTTTGGTGGAAATAGAAAGTGTAGGCCAGAGCTACTTTGGGAAGGTCAAGCAGTTGAACATGATCCAGCAGGCAAGACATTAAACAATCACTGGAAGAGGAACCATTAGGGAGTGATTTATACCAGTGGTGCCCAGCTTGATGGCTGTGCAGTTACTACACAGGGTCTGCAGATCTGTGCATGTTAATCCATGTCCTGTTTATCTGTATCACCAACAAAACATGCAGCCTGACTTGCCAGAATAAGCCCACTTACTTTTCTGTAGACTGAATGTCTTGCACATTTTTGTATATGGTTTTCAAATATAGATAAATATAGTTGTAACTAATAAAAATACAAATTCATGTAAGTGCTTCTTTTTGTTTTTCTCTGTCTTCTTAATCACTGGCTACTTATTGGTGAGGACAACTGCCATCACCTAATGGCCCGTGAAATGTTTTGATGTTAAAGAGGTTCTGACCAACACCTAAAACCTGTTAGAAAAAAAATGAGAAAAGCAGTTTTTCTTTTCCAGCACATTTGAAGAATGTCTTTTGTTTCTTAGTAGGACTTTTGTATTGTTCCCAAAGCAAGACTTAATTCTGTTGCTTCCTACAAATTCAAAAATTGGTTTCCATCTTTTATTTCTGAATACAATTCCCTGGCTTACTACAGTGAAATGAAAGGGTTTGGAGGATGTCAGCCTTGTGGTTTTCAGTAGCATCTCTCCAGGCAAAGCATGACCATATCCTAACGCTCATATTGTGGTGCTCTTCAAGCCTTAAAAATGTTGTGATTGCTTCCTCTTATGCTTGGTATATTACCCATATTATTTGTGGGTAACAGAAGACTAGGCGCTCGAAGAGCGACCAGGTATGCCATCTGTGTAAAGGGAATCTTTTACAATGCTTACACTCTCCAAGGATGTTAGCAGTTGAACCATATTTTTTATTTGTTTTAGGCAGCTAATAGTATTGTGTCTATTGTTTTTGGCAAAGAAAAAATTGCGTGGACTCATCTTGACAGCAAACTAATGGTTCTTGGCTGGCAACAAGGAAATAACTTTAAACTGATGAAAGAAACCTCCGTGCCATCTGCGTATCTAGAAACAGTGAGTAAGCTGTCCTTCCCACTGTCTCCCAAAGCTCCCAAAGCCCTTTGTGCATCTTAATCTGTGTCCTCGTACTGTAGGGAAGAGTAGGACAAAGAGAAATGTGGTCCAGTTCTTAGACCCCATCTGTTCTTTTTGTATTTGTTTTCAGCTGGGTCCCGCTGATCTTCCATCCCATTGGATCTTCATGTACAGCTGTCTCTAGAAATAGCATTTCTACAATTGAGTAGGATTAAAGTTTTATGAGTGGGCACTGGGAAAAATAGTACTAAGTTATAGTATTGTAAGTTTTTCAAAACATCACCACCATCTTACATAACGATAATCAACATTTATACAAGATTTTAAGGTGTGCCAGGCTCTTTACGTACATTATCTTGTCTGACACTCACACCGCCTGGTGATGGTAGTAGCTGCAGTTAAGGGGAATTGACTTGCCTATAGTCACACAGGGTCAGAGGAGAGATAGTCACCTAGTCCTAGATCTTCCTGACTCCAAAGCAGGCCTCCATGCTTTCATCTAAGGCTCACATTGACTGGAGGAGGTAGACGGGATAGATCTTACTTTTTGGCTGTTTATGTCACCATTAGAGACAAGTGACATTGCCTGTACGTCAACAGCTGGAAAACCTAGAATTAGGACCCAGGTCTCCTGAGTTTTGTCCCATGTTTCTTATTTAAAGAAAAAGAAAGAAATTAGGAGAACATGGAAAATTCTACCTGTTAGAACTGTGGATAAAGGAAGAATTTATAGCCAAACAAGAGATATAGAGGATCAAGGAAAGTAAGATAGATCATTTTTATTACATTCAATTAATAAGTTTTTGTACAAACAAAACCAGGGCAGCCAAGATTAGAAGGAAGGCAAGGCACTGGGGGGAAAAATTTTTTGCAGCAATTTCTCTTACAAAGGCCTCATTTTTCTAATATATAAGGAACTGAGTCAAATTGAGAAAAATATGAGTCATTCCCCAATTGGTAAATGGTCAAAGAATATGAACAGTCAGTTTTCAGAAGAAGAAGTTAAAATTATCAATAATCACATAAAAATCTGCTCTAAGTCACTATTAATTAGAGAAAGGCAAATTAAAACAACTCAGGTACCACCTCACATCTACTAGCAAGGTTAATGAGACAAAAAAGGGAAATGATAAATGGTGAAGGGAATGTGGAAGAGTAGGAATGCTAATTCACTGTTGGTAGGGTTGTGAACTGATCTAACCCTCCTAGATAACAATTTGGAGCTATGCCCAAAGGGCTATAAAACTGCATATCCTTTGACTCAGCAATACCACTACTAGGTCTATACCCCAAAGAGATCAAAGAAAAAGAAGAGGAGCTATGTGGACAAAAATATTTCTAGCAGCTCTTTTTGTGGTGACAAAGCATTGGAAATTGAGGGGATACTCATCATAATAGAATGCTATCAGAAAAACCTGGGAAGATGTATGTGAACTGATACAAAGTGAAGTGAGCATAACATTGTAACAGTAACAGCAATATTGTAACGATAATCAACTGTGAAAGAATTAGCTACTCTGATCAATACAATGACCCAAGACTTAGGATTTAGGATGAAAAATACTAGCAACATCCAGAGAAAAATTGATGGATCTGAGTGCAGATTGAAGTGGATCTTTTTCCACTTTATTTTTCTTGCCTTTTTTTGGCAACTTGGCTAACATGGAAATATGTTTTGCATGATAACACGTTTCTTGCCTTCTTAGTGAGTAGGAAAGGATGGGAGGGAGAGAGAAAATTCAGAACTCAGAATTTAAAAAAAAAAAAAAGAAAATTCAATACATTTATTAAAAGAAAAAGGAAGAAAAGCAAATTCAGCAAATGTTGATTTGAAAACCTCATGTGGTAAATAGCCATTTTAGAGTGCTTCAGGAACCATGATCATCTTGCTAAGTTGACATCCATTCATGAGCTGACTGAACCCAGAGACTTGCCCAAACTTTTTCCAGTTGGTTAGTGATAGAGCCAAGACTAGGGTGGCCCCGGCTCCTGGCTCCCATGTAACTGTTTTCCCATTATAAACCCACTTAAAAAATGTTAGTCCCTGTTGATTGTAAAAATAACCATTTCTAGCGTCAACTCTGAATAAAAATCCGATTTGAAAAAAGAACACAGATTAATGCAAACAATACTGAAGGATAATCTAGTTTTTCTGTATCAAATATATATAGCTACTAAAAGTCAGGGTAAGAATGTTTAAATAGTTTTGTTGTTTGACGTATCAAGGGGGAAAAAGCGACTCACCAATAACTTGACTTCTCTGTGACTCTTCTTTGCTTTTAGATTTCTTCAGTAGTTTCGGAAATCCCTGCAGCAGATTTCTATATTTTGGAAAAAAGAACATTTTCTCTTCAGCAGACGGCTTTGTTTTCAGTTGCATTACACTTCCATATCGTGGAGGCCATGCTGTATTCCTTGTTAAACAAAACGTTTGCTCAAGATGGCCACCATCGGGTGTTGAGCATGAGCCGGAACGTGGTAGGGAAACACTTTGATTTGATGCTTGGAAACATGCGGACTAGCGGCATGGCTGTGGTCCAGCAGTTTCTCTCAGACTCTACACTGAAAGCAGAATCCCGGGTGTCCTTTCCACCTGAGAGTGTGGTACGCTACAGAAGCATGATGGAGACTGACGGAAGAGAAAGAAAGGAAGAATTGTGGGATTCCCTGCTGCAAGCAGTGGCTTTTTATGAACTCTTGGTGTTCAGCCCTCATTCATAAAGCTTTTCCTGGGTGCAAGATGGCACAGGGCAGAGGCTCTTAAACCTTCTCCTGCTCACAGCATAGTGTAGTGGAGAGAGCACTGGACTTGGAGTCTGAAATCTCTGAGTTCAAGTCCTGCTATGTACGCTTTTTCTCCATGTGAGCCTGGGCAAGTTACCTCAGCTTCCCTATCTGTAAAACCAGGGGGCTGGACTCCATGGCCTCTAATTCTAAGCCCTTCTACCTCTAAATCGATGGCCTTCTCTCAGCACACTGGCCACTTAAGTTGGCAACAAGAAACATTTCTGAACCCGGGCCTTAGGATTCCCCTCCTCTCCCACCCATCAGTCCTCCATCGGCCTGTCACCCTCTTCTTTATTTTTTCAGGACTGGATGTAGAAGAGGTGCCTTTGCGTCCGCCTCTGTGGAAAGGGATAACACCCAACTTGGAAGGCTTTGGGTGGAGGCAAGGGGTCTGCAAGCTGCCTGGCAGAAACTCATGGCCCCCTGCTTTGAGAACCAGCAGATATGATCTCTGTTCGAGCCCCAGTTCTCCCAGCTGGGTGATCTTGAGCAGTTCAGAGTAACTTCAATGGCCTCAGGTTAGGGCCAGGATCTTGTCTATGTTGAGAGAAGAAAAAGGCATATGAGGATCTCCAGGCCTGCCCTGTCAGATTGCAGCTCAGGGAACTGAGATCTAGACAGCTGAGGTGACATTTGATACCAGGTCATCCAAATCTAGTACATCTAGTCTTTTTTCCCCTATTCCACACTGACCCCAGAAAACTGGCTCATTTGTAAAATGACAGTGGGTTGGACTCGATCATCTCTAAAGGCCTTTCCAGGAGTAACATTAAGATTCTCAATTATCATCAACTCTTACTAGCAGCATTTCTAAAATTGTGCAACTTAATCACCTTTTGATTTTTCATGTCAAAGCTTGGGAGAATGTGATAAGCTGAAACTGGGACTTTTAGATATCTGGATGGCTTGTACTTTTGTAGCAATCAGCTAAAAAATGTCATCAGTTTTTAGAATGCCTGCTAGGAGGTCGGTGCTAGAGTTACTGAGGTGCCTGCCAGCTCTCCTCCCCCTCCTGCCCTCTCAGGTAATGGTGCCAGAACAGTGAGAAACAGACCATATCACCATCCCCCTTGAAAGCTGTGCCATAGATATTACACTACAGTTTGGCAAATGAAATGTATTCCCATTTAATGTTTGTGATTCTCCAGGAAATATTGGAATAATAAAAGCTCTTTTACTCTAGCGACAAGGCCTATTATGTTTTAATTATGTTTTCTTTTGTCTTTTTTAAGGTTTTTGGTTCTTAAAAAGCCTTTACAACCTAGTCCATTTCTGCTTTTTTGGTCTTATACTTTATTCCCTCTGTGGCTTCTGTGATAGGACACCACTAGACTCCCTGCTGTTGTTAATAGGAAGCTGTCCTTGAAGGAAAACCTGAATTTAAGTCTCCTCCTTTGGGTTGTAAGACCCTCATCAAATCAGTTAACCTCTCCTTGTTCTAAGCCAGAGGTGTCAAAAAGCCTGCTGGCACAAAACAAGATTAAAAGGGAATTGGGACATATTTAACAAAACAAAAATGCAATAAAACATGGGTCCTAATATGTGATTTTCTAGGTCAGTATGCTGCCACAGGGATCCTTATGTATGGTTGGCTGTTTCCATCTGAGTTTGATACTACTCCTCTAAAACTGAGTTGCAGAGAAGGTTCTGACATATACTGGTAGTGAGAATTTCCTCACCTCGGAGTTCCCTGTCTCTGAAACCATAGATCCAGCTCCTGTCCCCAGTACCTTCTATGGGAGGCTCTCTGGAGAGGTGTGCAGAGTGGAGAAAGGGGTACAGTGGGAATCAAAAGCTATCATTAAAAGTCTATCTCAATTTAAAACTGTTCAGAAAGGCCTTTTTCTGATCAATAGCATCCTTCCAGTATAGTCCTACTACTGGAGTCCCTGGGGAGAAATATGAACAATTGACAGCCTTGTTGGCAGCTGACATATTGTTCTACAAATAGCATACTGGTGAACTACTTGCAGTTTTGTTTCTTTTGAGAGTATGGTGTTTCAGCCTTATAGGCTCACTAGGAATAAGTATAATTTTGTTTTCTAAGCCTGGGTCCCCTAGGCTGGAAGTGCCAGGACTACTCAGTCTTGATCTCCATTGCCAACAATGCAGGGATTCTGACCTACTGATATCCAACCTGGGCTGGTTTACCCCTTCTTTAGGCAACCTGACACATACACCCCCCACCGCCACACATATACACTGTCAATGAATTAGTCAATAAATATCTAGTACCTACTGTGTGCCACTGTGCATTGACATGTTAATGCAAACTTAGTGTGGTCCAGTCCACTGTGGCCCAGAACTCCTGAGCTCTAGAGATCCAGCAGCCTCAGCCTGCAGGCATGCACCTCCTTTGGAGCTAAGGCCCTGTCTCCTCAGTCTTCCAGGTTACTGAAGACCCAGAAAAGAGTTCTCACCATCAAAGTCCCTGGCACTGCAAGGTAAGGTTTCATCAATCCAAGTAATGTTTTAAAAAAATAAGCACTGCTTTCACAACATGACTAATGTGGAACTATGTTTAATATGATTGTATGTGCATAGCCTATATCAGCATACTGTCTTGAGGAGGGGGAAAAATCAGAACTTAAAACCTTATAAAAGTGAATGTTGAAAACTAGAAATAAATAAATTTAATATTAATAATTAATATTAAATAAATAAAAAGCACTGACCAGCCTTATTTGCCATTGATACACTCACCAAACTGGATTGCTTTTCAGCTCCACTATCAGGCCTTGCTGCTCCATCTTCAGAACCATTGGTATTCTCCATCTGCATTGAAAAAAGCCTCCTATATGTTTTACTTCTCCCCATTAGACTATAAGCACCTTGAGGACAGGAACCAGCTCTTTTCTGTTGGTATACCAAGCCCTTGACACAGTGCTTCCAAGAGTGAGCCTTAACATGTTTTTACACATTCATTCATTCATTCGTCGCCAGGGCTTAGCATAGAGTAAGCACAAACTTTTTAAAAGTATCAAATAAAGGCTTCAGAACGCTGATAAATCCAGTGACCAATCATGCCTTCAAAAGACTTAATGGTAAAGCATGCCCTAACATCTCAGCATAGGTGTTGGTCAAGAGGTGTGGAATGAGGTGTGACTATACTTATTTGTTAGAAGGGAAGGTTCTATGGGGGGAAGGAGGAAGCAAGAATCCTTGGGAAGTGATAATGACATGAAAAAAGCACCAATAAAGCATTTTTTAAAGATATCGAATGAACCACAAAGACTGAAATAGGACCTTCACTGCCAAGCTTGCCGGTCCACCTAACTATTGGCAATTGAAAATGTAACTCCAGAGTTACGTAATTCCAAGCACCCCCACATTAACTGTATCTTCTGTCAATGGAGGACCTTTTAGTGAAATAGAACAAATAGTACAATAACACAGGTTATGCATAAGAAATCCATATAATGGGATGTATACTCTGTATTTTACTGATGGTACTTGATCAGAAAAGCTGAGACCAAACTTAGAAGTCAAATCAATGTTCCTAGTCAAAGTTTGTTTCTTTCAACTTGTAACATAAAAGCCAAGAAGCCGAGATAGAGAATGAGATACGTTTTGGGACATGGTCAATCACTTAACTATGCATATGTTGCAAGGTTTTATTTTGTTTCTTCTATGGGTGGGGAAGAGAAAATAAACGCTTAACTAGAAAATTTTTTTAAAGAAGCCAAGAATCAGAGTTCATGCCTTTGGCATACATTACGGGTCAAAGTTTACAAAGCCACATTGCTTTTCTCAAGGATATTAAAATCATCTAAGCTGGCTTAAATGTATCCTTTTGCCCTATTTGCTTTGTTTTTTCACTGCTATGGTTATTCCCTCCACCGATGCAGATTGCACCCTCTTCTCCAGATCTTAATAATCTTCCTGAGTTGCTGTTCCCATCCTCCCACAAAAAAAAAATTCTATCGACTTATTGACCAAACTTGTGGATATGGTCCTTAGACACTGCCGTACGACGTGCTGCTAAAGCCATCCTTTAAGCTAATATTTTTTATGGAACTGCCAGATCTTGTATTCTCCTGGCATGTCTTTAAGAACACAAGCTCGTTTCCACAGCACAGTGATATATGGGACTAAGACTTGGATGGATTGTTGGCAGCCAGGCTATTGATGTGTAAAACTGAGTCAATCACACAGGATTCTTTTACAAGATGCAAAAGATAATACTTTCTTCCAGATGACATAATGTAATGCAACCTAAGATTGTGTTAAAAAAAATTCTCCCATAATATTCCATTATTTTATCAGATCACTTTATGTACCTTCCCTATCTAATTATTTTACTGGAATGAGTCATTGTTTGTCTTTCTATATCCTTTTATTGTCTTGAGAAATATTGAGGGGGAAATACCTACTCTTAGCCACCAGTCAGAGGCAGAGTGGTAAAGTAGACTGTTCCTGGAGCCAGGAGGCCCTGGGTTCAAGTCCCATGTCTGACCCATGCTGACTATATGATCCTGCCTAAGTCCCATGACCCCCCAGGAGCTCTAAGCAACCTTCTACTGTAAGTTTTGAGGAAGGTGCTGAACTGCATGGTGGAGAGGCTGCTCTTCACTGGTAGCTCCATATACCAATAAAATCACGGTCCAAAGAAAGCTCATTTATAGTCTCACAAGAAGCTATTTCAGCAGATGTCACTTAGTTGTCCTAGTTTACTATTTCAAAGCCAAAAGTGACTCATGCCTCCCAAAATTATTATATGCCTATATTTCTTTTTGAAAATACCAACAAAGCTTTCCCTTGGCCATTAATTAAGCCATTACGCTAACATGATATCTAAGAAAAGATTGGAAAATGTGTACAATGACCAAGGATTTCCAATACTACATTAAGATCTCTTAATTCCTTTAATATTCAGATACCAAGAACTACAGCCATATAACTATTCAACTAAATATTCATTTTGTTTTGTTATCTGTTTTCTAGGATTACCAATGGTTTTTCAATTACTCAGAGACTGGCTGCTTTTTAGTAATTTTTTCAATTACAATATCATAACCATATATAATTTCTTTGGGTTCCGTTTGTTGATAAAACTTTCCTAAGCATGTCTGAATTTCTCATTTGTTGTAACATATCAATTTATCAAGCTAACACAACGTCCCTGAATCTTAATTTTGTAAATGTATAGCCTGTTTAGTTACCTGAGGCTTTCACGTAGTGATTAATAAAGGCTTTTTGATTTAAAGGGGAAAAGCAGGAAGTTATCTCTAATTTATTATCCTTTTAAAAGTGGAGTTGGCTAAACCATTTGCAAAGTAATTCCAAGTAAAACTTACCCATACTTTAAATCATTTAACTACATTCTCCTTCTTTAATCAGAAAGCAAAATCTTAAAAGGAAATACCTTAACAGTTATTTGGAAAAATACAGGAATTCAGTCACCTCGAAATACAGAAAGACTGATCAAGAGTAATTCATCCAAATATGACCAAATTCAATGAATCTTGAAAAAGGTATATAAAGCGTTCAGTCGTATGAAAACTTTGTTAAAAGCTTTATGAAATATAACACATCAAAGGTAGAAAAAGGTAGAAAAATGTACAAAGCAATTGGTAGGTTAACAAAATAAAGTAACACATAAGATGATAGCAGAAAAATATTTATAAAACTCCACTGTCTAGATAATCCAATATTACTAAATACCAAGGCAATAGGAAAAACTTCCGTTTTAAAATGAAAGTGATGTTCCTTCATTCTTGAAACTAAGTTCTCTTTAAAGTATGTCTACAGTATGTGGTTCTAAAAGTCTTAAATTAGCAACACGCATGTTTTCAGCAACAAAGTCAAAGAACCCGGTGATGAATTCTGTAAAATCTATTTTGGAGGAAATTCTCCTGCTACGGAAATTCATAATTGAATTAAAATAAGCCCTGGTCCTGTCAGTGGAGCAGGGTGGCAGTGAAGGAGAAAATTTTTGAGAATAACCTGACACAAACATTTCTGGACACATCTGGGTTAAATCTACACTCCAGGAGAAATAACTCACTCATCCACAGAGAAACAAAGTTTAAAAATAAAAAGTCAAATTGGACAAGAGAAGAGTACAAAAACATCAGCCTAAAGAAGAGCTATTACAACAAATATACAGTTTGTAACCCAGGCTTTTTGTTATTTTAAATACTTGCACACAAATATAAAATATACAAAGTCTATTTTTACTGTACATCAAGAAGAAATTTAATGACACAGGAAAGTCAATGGAATATCAAAATGTAATAAGTATCTTTTACTGTACATGGCACCATTAGCATAGAAAACTAGGGGAAGTCAGTCGCCAAACTGCTCACAGTGTCTTTGGGTATGTCAAGATGAATTCCTTCAAAATAGTGCAGGAACCTGTCAAAAGAGAAAGAACAGGGAATAGTTCGGTAATGTTTCTTTTCATCTAATGAAAGCAGGTGACAGAAATGTTACTGAGAGCTTTCACCTTCTCTTATTCTTCTCTTCTTCTTTTAGCTTCTCCATCCTACAGATGCTGCGGAGGGTTGGTAAGTATTCAGCGAGGCTGGCCTGCCTGCTGCTCCCCAAGGTTAGAAGAGATTTACCAGAAAATACAGCTTTTATGACTGCCAACCTCTTCTGTGCTTTGCTGCAAGTGAAAAGGAAATAATTAATCTTTTTATATATATTTAAAAAATGGAACTGAACACTCACACAAACTGATTTTTCTTTCATCTTAACACTGCTACAAAAATGAACTTCTTCCAAACATTGCTTTCATCATATTAATCCTCTGTTCAAAAATCTTCAATGGCCCTAAATGTCTATGCATTAATTGTGCACATGTCTGCCTAGCATTTGAGGCTCCTCCCTAATCTGGCCCTGGTCCTACCTGTCCAACCTAGACTCTCATCATCTGCCTCGGCTCCAGGCAGCAAAAACATCAGCCTAAAGAAGGGCTATCCCAACCAAATATACAGTTTATAACCCAGGTTTTTTTTGTTATTTTAAATACTTGCACACAAATATAAAATATACAAAATCTATTTTTACTGTACAGAAGAAATTTAATGACAGAAGAAAATCAGTGAAATATCAAAATGTAATCAGTATCTTCTACTGTACATGGCACCATTAGCACAGAAAACTTCATCTTCTGCTGGGCAGTAATGAATTCACAGTACATGTCATATTGACCTAAGTATCTGCAGTGTTAGAAGATTGGAAAGTTCACCCCAAGGGATCATTTTCTCCCTGTACTTCTATTACACTCAAAAAGAAACTGGATTCTTGTTATGGCTCTCCAGGTGGGACAGAGCAGGGAGTAATATACTGGGAAACACAAGCAATGTAAGGACAAACCATATCGACAAAAATTCATCTAAAAAAAGGAACTTGGACTTACTCTACATCTGCGGCAGACTGACTGAAGTACACATTATTTCTTTGTTCCGAAATGGACAAAGTGAGGTCCCTAGTTGGATCTTTTCCTAACTTCTTGCAAGGGTTCAAAGAGGTTTCCAAAATTTTTGAAATCGTGGCAGAGCACTTGGTAAAACTGAGAGCTTCCACGACTGCCTTTAGGTCTTCCAAGCCTCGGCAAGTCCAGCCATCACTAGGCTCTTGACTAAACTCATCACAAAGGCCATTTTTGACTTTGCCATTTGTCCAAGTAAAGTCTTCGTTTTCACCAAATTCTTTCTGTTCCCTTGGATTAGGTAAAAGGGAATCTAAGAAAGACATATTATCCATAAATTCAGTCAGTGAATTTAAACAATGAGAAGCAAGAGCATGGCATTTTCGTTGTTCGAGAGTTTCAGGAGGAAGAGAAACAAACGTGTTGGATTCCAAGAGTTTCTTCTTCTTCCCTTTTGCACTCAGTTTGAGGGCAGAGCTGCTCTCTTCTGAGCTCGAGGGTGGAATGGCTGATGACAAACTAACACCTTCATCGGAATAATCCAAACCAGTGTCAAACAAGTCGCTGTCATCCAATACGATCATCTTCTTCTGACGTCTCCTCTTCTTGACCTTCACCAGAGAACTGCCTCCTTCAGAGTGCTCGGTGTTCAGGGGATTCTCATTCTTCCTCAAGGGCGGGGCACATGAAGTTACAGGCAAAATACATTTTGATTCTGGGATGATGTGAACTGGCAGGGGCAGAATGAACTCAAGATTACTGTATAAAAAATCGACATTCCGCTTTTGGAATTCGATGAGGAGCTGAATGAGTTTATTCCATTCTTCCTGTGTTGTGATTTTATCCTGAAAAATAAGAATATGTTAAAAAATGTTTACATAATCATGACATTTACAATTTTTAAATTTCCTACTAATACTAATAGCAGGTGTGATGTTACTGCACCTGCAAATGCTTGACTACTTCTTTCTACCATATATTCCTCTGCAAGCCGACAGAGAACTGCGGGTTGGCCCTAATTTTTACCTGGTTCTTATCTTGTGATGGAACATGAGCATTGCTCTACACACTTCACAGTGACGAGCTAATCTATGTTAAAGTGAGGTTTGTTTTCCTTGGAATGACTTTTCATCAGAAACATCACAGCAATTTTATCCTAAACATTCTAGCTCTGAAATACAATCCTGGAAGAGTAAATGACTTGAGGGGAAGCTTTTAGTATAGCAGCAACTATAAAAGTTAGGTAAACTGTTACAAAGAGAAACTGAAGACCTAAAAATTCAGGCACATTTAAACTATGGGTACTAGGAGTAAGTGGGGAGTGGGGGAGGAGAGGGGAGTGAACTCAAGTTAACATAATGGTTGTGAAAGTACCTTTATAAAGGAAAACAAATCTTCGGATGGGAGGACTATGTTCTTCATGCCAAGCAGACTCTCTGCACAGCCAATGTCACACTTTGGAAGGTTGGCAGGATCCTTGTGAGTGTGGGAACGGTTCTGAGGATAAGAATCATCTCGAGAGCAAATGAGCTTAGCATTCCTATCACTCTCTCCTATGAGGTCAGAGTTTAAGAGAATCTGTTAACGGTGTTTCCTCCTCAACAACTGACAGAAAATCATCACTTCAAAGTGAGGCCACGCTTGCCCACATTCTACTGACCCACCCTTATGAGCTCTCGAGTGCGCGCGCGCGCGCGCGCGCGCACACACACACACTCTCTCTCACTCACTCTCTCTCTCTCTCTCTCTCTCTCTCTATTCCTCCCCCGATAGGCCTGCTACATATTTTTTAAAAAGTCTTTGATATAGTAAGTATTGTTTCTGAAAAGACTAAACATTATTTTAATTTGATAAGTAAATTTTATAATTTATAAGTAAAATTTAAAAGTAAAGAAGTATGATAATCAATCATGGTTAGTTGTACTTGAAAAACCCTCTAATGTTACTGCAACTATCCTGGAAAAATGATGGGGGGAAGAAGAGGTCCTTTAAAGTGATCTAGTGTATGGATATAGATTGTTCACCAAATTCTAAAAGGCAACCAGGTGTAAAGAGGGTGTCTTAACCTGAGGTTAAGATCATTGCATTTCAGTATAATCGGTTTCCTTTGTAATCCTATATATTTTATTTTATGCATTTAACATTATTCTGAGAAGAAGTCCAAAGGCTTCACCAGACGCTGCCAGAGGGGTCCAGGAAAACTAAGAATTCCCAGGTAAGAGAAGAGCACTAGAATCAGGAGACCTGGGTTTCAACCCTGACAATACTTAATGTGATTTAAGCTCTATGAGACTTAGTTTCTTCATCTGTAAAATGGCGATCACACTATTTACCTCACAGAATTGGGTGGAAAAGTGCTTCAGAAATCTTGATGCATTATGATAATGAGTTATTATGAGTATTCTAGGACTACTTCTTGAAGCCTGATGAAAGCAGTTTTAAAGCCAAATAAAATCAAATACTATCTTACACAGGAGTGAACTTGTGGAACTGACTACCAAGAGAAACTGAACAATCTGAAAATAGAAACAGATTCAGTAAGTCTTTTAAAATCATTTCAGGACATTTGATAAGTAGTTGTAATTCTGGTGTTGGTTTTACAATCATGCTTTTCTACAGAATGTCCTTTGATGCAACATAACATATGACATAATAATGGACTGGGTAAATTGTTGGTTTGATTCAGTATGGGTTACATTCCTACCCACAATTTTTATCATCCACCGTGTTCTACTTTAAAATTATACAAAATATAAATCACATAATAATCTCTTCTTGGGTAAGCCATTTCCATCATTTGCTGGAAACCTGGTTCAAGACTCCCCTCTTTCCACTTAGAAGCCTTTCTTAATGAATCCCACTTTCGTCCAAGGTTTCTGCACACAGTTTAGACTATATGGAATCACTTTTGTTTAAAGTTGCTTCCATCAACCTCACATATAAAAAGTATGGCTTCCCAAAAGTAGCTGTTGGAAGTCTTCAAGGGCAGGAACCAGCTCTTATTTATTTTGTAATTCCAACTATACCTATTAGGTGAGCAATATTTGATTATTAACTAATTTGTTTTACTCTGAGGTTTCCCCATAAGTTCTGTTAACCTATGAAGTGAACACTTAATAAGCTCAACTTAGTCTAAGACATACAGGTCTTAAGAAAGGTCTTTTAAGAAAAAAATCTGAATTCATTAAAGATAAATTAAGAGGTGATGTTAACATTTCAAACATTTCACTTTAATGACCAAGTGTGGGCCCAAAGACGAGGTATGAGAAGGTACCTCACTCATTCTGCTTCTTGACAAAGGTAAAGGGGCTAATGGATATAATGTTAGACATTTTTGATAACTTGGTCAGTTTTTACTGAACTGTCTTTTTAAAATTCTTTGTTATAAGACATGACTTTCTGGATGGGAGAAGGTGAAGAGGTACAATGAGAAATGTAAGTGATATATAACTAAAGGATATCAATTAAAAAACTTTTAAAAAAATTTCAAGTAAAAAAACTTAAAACAGCATATTTTAAGTATACTTAGGTATTACACAGGGGATTCATTTATTCAAAGAGAGGGTGGGAAACCTATGTTTAAATTTAAATCAATGCCATCTAAATATCAGTGAGAAATGCAAACAGCATCACTGTAACAATAATAACAGTAGCAAATGAGAAGAAGAAACAAAAAGATTTCATTTTTTTTTTAAATCAACTTAAATGTAACTTTTGAGTAACATATATACTATATCAGGAGGCTATATCTAGCCTGGTACTTCGCACATAGTAGATAATAAATGATTACTGATTCAATTTGTCTTAGATGATAAAAGGTGATAAATGGGTTATCTTATCTACTGCTTATAATGTCCATACTTACAGCTGGACACATCTTTTAAACAGATCAACCCACCATGAAGTGATAATGGTTTTTCTTTTAAGAATCCACCTCCACTTCTAACCCAGAATTGTAAGTAGAGAATGCTTCTTCTGATATCACAATTATTAACAGTCAGCAAGGTGACAAAGTCTTTTACGTCTGTTCTTAAATTTTCGGCCAAACAGAGTGTCTGTAGGTAGCTGGCAACATTGAGCTATAAAATGTAAAAGAAACATATAGAAAAAGATTTTTCAGTTAAATAGTTTCTAAAAGAAATTATAGCAACATCACAAATACTTGCTATCAGAAAAGAGTAAAATTAAATTTATGGGTTTTCCTAAAACTCAAAATATCCCCAGAGTTCTTTCAAGTAAAGAAACAGCATTAGAAGTAAATATTCAAGAATGTTATTTTTATAATTAAAAGCATGTGACACCCCAAAGAAGAGCTATGAGAAGGCAGCTCCCTGAGAACAGAAGCAAGGCCAAAAGGAATCCCATACAAGCAGAACAGCCTTGAAAGTTACAAGTTAAATTTGTTACATACTTAAAAATGAAAGCCAGCTCTACATAAAAGAGATTCCCAGTTTCAGGTACAATGCTCTCCTATTCCACACAGCATGTGGAAATGCTCATTTTAGTGGGTATTCATAATAAATTTGAAAAGGCACGTTTCTGCCTCCCCATACACTCCTTTGCAGAGGTGGGAAATCAAGGGTATGGAACAATGCAAATACTGTTAAACTTTTTTGATATCTTGGTTAGTTTTACTACCCTGTTTTTCTCAACACTTTTTAATTTTTTGTCATAAAGGATGACTATAGCAAAGAGAGGGTAATAGACATCAAGAAATGCAAATGACATAAAAAAGATATCAAAATTTATTTAAAAAAAAAAAGCAAATGTGGTTATCTATTGCTTAAGCAAGGAAACTTTCATCATTTTTTGGAGACAGTCAACATGAATCTGACCCCCATCCACAAATCTCCTAAAAAAAACCCTCCTAAATATTCATATTAAGTTTCAATTTATACATATTTAAAACTACTTAAGAGAATCCTTTTAACCCACAGTTAAAGGCACAGTTTAAGCTCCACAGTAAAATAAATGAATTTGCATTTCACAAATTTTACAAGGCTCAGTTAATACATTTTATTTACTAAGAGCTCTAAACAAGATAATTGTGGTCAAACAATCTCTCCTAAAAAATTTGAATTTTGTGGAACTGAATGTTTTTATTTGTGGACAGGAAGTTCAGAATTTTTAAAAAATCTAATTTCTATTTCTGGTCATAGATCTTTTTGTACAACATACAGATCATGCTTTTGAATCTATTTTAAAACAAATTACCATGTGAAAAGAACAGTTTGTAAGCTGAGTATCTATCTGGATGAGGCAAGAGCCTCTCCTTCCCTTCAGTGTCACCTAAAGCTTTCAGAGCAATACCCTGTTCAAGTGGAAAGCCCCTACACAAATAATAAACACAATTTCCTTTAACCCACAAGCATGCAGAAGGCAAAACATTACTGGAGAGAAATGATCTGCATTCTATGGAAGTGCTGGTATCTTTTTAAATTCATGCAACTAAAAAGATCTTTTGCTTTTTGTTGGAGCAGACAATTGCCAGCATCACTTCCAGTTCTGACATTTTCTGCTATCAGACTATATATGCCATGTTTACACTATCATGTAATCCTTATGATTTAAAAAATACAACACATACCAAGGAGGGAGTTTTAAAGTTGATTTCCTCAAAGCATCCATCAAATGTTAAACTAAATGTTGGATCTGCAAAAAGAAAATTCTTAAATTAAGAGTTATCAATAAATTAGGTATAGTTGTAGACAGTGAGCTTATCAAACATGCAGAGGACACAGAGCTGGGTGAGATGGCTAATAAGCTGGAGTCCAAGCCAAAAAGAAAAAAAAGACCACCAGGCTAGAATATTGGGCTGAAATTGTTAAGTTTACGTTTATCCTTATTAAGTTTCAAGTCTTACATCTGGGTTCAAAAATTCAACTTCACAAGTATAATATGGCAAAACATGAATATACAGTTCATCTAAAAAAGACCTGAGCATTTTGTCAATCAAAAGTGTGCTCAGAGGGTGGCACTCTCATGGCCGTGCTACGCTAGTATTCCAGACCCTCTCTGGAATGCTGTATTCACTTCTGGGCGTTCCATTTTTAGGAAAGCAGCTGATAAGCTGGAAGGGACTAGCATGGTAAATAAAAGGATTTCAAGTCTTGCCATGTGAAAGTCAGGTGAAGGAAGGGGAGGGCTGTACCCTAGAGCAGAGAACTTCTGGGTCAAAGTGGGAGGTGGAGCCCAAGAAGAGGAATTAGCTTTGTTCTGCTTGGCCTCTGAGGGCAGAAAGGACAAAGGATGAAAGCTGTTGTACTGAGGATCCTTGTCCACATCTAGGTCAGATAAAGGACATTCCAATTCCGAGATTCTTCTGAGTTCTAAAACAGCAACACACGCACTGGTTCCTTCAGGATGTACTTTTGTCATTAAAATACAATCTTTTCAGGAACTGAAATCCTCTTTACTACTTCTCTAGTTAAATCACTGCTTTAAAGTTTACAAAAAGCTTCCCATATACTATCTCACTGGATGTTCCCAACAGATAAGTCAGGAAGGGCTGTAGATATATATAGATATGCATGTATAGATACGGAAAGTAAGAGATTTACCCAAAGACATACTGCTAAGAACAAGCAGACCAAGGTCTCATTGCTCCCAATCACAGGCTCTTTCCAGTCTTACCCCAATGATCGTATTCCTCCCTGTACAACTTTTCACTACTAGGGATGTAGTAGAGAGAACACCAGATACAGATCCATGAATATATTAAAGGAGAAAAAAGTCCCACTAAGCAATTAATTTCTGGACAGATTTCCTAAATGAAAAGGACACTGCCAGAATATTTTAAAACAATATAAACAAACTTTGCACGAGTCAGTTTCACCCACCGCTTGTGGTAAGAACCACAGGTCTCTTGGTTGTCGCCATGAATGTCTTGATTGCATTTAGAAATCCAGCATCTTCATCAAATATCACGTCAACCTAGGAGACATGCGCTGCTGTGAATGCCAAGTCCGGTAAACAGTCACATACCCGGGTTGGACTTGATAATCTCTACCAGCCTATACGGTAAAAGGCTTTTTCTATGTTATACAATAAAAGTATAAGCAGGTTATTCTACGTTAAACTAAGAGAATGCAAAACCCTTTAAGTAAAAAGTTTAGGCTCATTCAGAATACTTTCTATCATTAGGGGCAGCAAGGTGGCACAGTGGAGAGAGCTCCAGGCCTGGAGTCAGGAGACCTCAGTTCAAATCCAGCCTCACACACTTACTAGCTATGTGACTCTGGACAAGTCACCTAATCCCAACTGCCTCCAAAAAAAAAAAAGAATACTAACATTACTGAACTAGAGTACAGACGGATGATATTCCAACTCCACAAACATTCATTCAACACTATGTTTGGTGCTGGGAAAACAAAAGTAAAAATGACAACAATCCTTACCCTCGAGTAAATTACATTCCACTGGGGGGCGGGGGGGGGGCAAATAATGTGTAACCAGGTAAAGTCACAAGAGTATAAAGGGCTGGGTTCTGCAAAGGTCAAGGGCACAAAATGCCAAGTTGTACAGAAGGAACAGCAAATGGGGAGATTCAGCTGAAACGAGGCTGTGAAGGGCTTTAGATGACAGAGGCATTTGTATTTTATCAGAGGGGCGATAGGAAGCCAAAGGCTCACTATTTTTTACAGGAGGGTGACAGGGTCAGACCTGTGTTTTGAGGACTAGCAAGCTGGCAGCTGTGTGGGAGGTGAATGGGGCAAGGGCAGATCAGAGGCAAGGAGACCGATGAACAAAAGGGACAGCCCCAAGAGTGCAAAGAAGGGAATGGAGCAGAGGAATAGGGGAGGCAGAGCCAACCAGACGTGACATCTGATTGGATGCGGGGGGCTATTGAATGAGAGAGAGAGGTTTCAGGATGGCTCTGAGGCCAGTGCTCAGACAGACAGACGATGGACATCTAAGCGACAATCAGAATAGAAGAGAGGGTCTCCAAAACCCAAAAGTGAGAGAGCCTGCAGGATCACAGGTCAACAGGGTGAAATGCTGCAGAAGGTGGAGGAAGTGGAAGAGGAGGAGGGAGAAAAGGCCACTGGGTTTAGTGATTCGGATGGGTAGTAACTTTGGAGGGAGCAGTTTTAGTTGAGTGGAGGTCTCAGAAGCCAGACTGTAAGGGATTGAGAAATGGAAGAAATGAGTATAGATGGTGTTTTGTTTCATTTTTTTCAGGAATTTGGCTGCGAAAAGCAGGAGATAACTTTCATTTTAGTGCCCTACCTTCTTCAAAAAAATTAACTTCTTCAGGATTTGATATTTTCATTTGCTTTAAAAAGCACAATTTCTGTTTGTGTTTGCTATATTAGAGATATTTATAATTTTTATATTTAGATACCATTTATAATATAAAATTTAGGTAATCTTTAAATTTTTTATATTTAAGTGCTCAGCCATAAAACAAAGGCATCAATATTTGTTCCTGTGGTACTAGTAATTTACAAATCTACACGCTTACCTCCTCAAAAAGAATGAGAGATGTTGCATTTTTCCGGCTGGATTCCTCTATTCCTAATTCCTTGACATTTGAGCTGGAGATGTTTGTCAATTTTGTTTGGGTGTCTTGTTTCTCTTCAGAAGAAATAATTTCTACATAGATGTGATACAGGCATATCAGGTAAATTCACTAACATTAACAGAGAACTATTTTAATAGAATTAATTTGTTCTCACTGAATAAACTAAAATAGAAATGTTACCAAAATGCCTAGAAATAAAATCTTACAGAATATCTGGGGTTTAATAAGTAACTCCTAGGAACTTAAAGAATGTTTCATAATCTCTAATGTGTTGACAATACATCCTTTTAACTTGTACTTTGCTATTATGAATTCTTACCTTTATTATTCTTCTGGAGTTTCATCATTTCATTATTACTTTGTTTGGAAGACATCTTAAAATAATTTGCCAAAGTTTTTGGGGGGAGTCCTCGCTTTGCAACTCTTGGTGAAAGTGGAGGTTTCCTTGGTGATGTAAGAACTTTCTTAGGCGAGCTTAATTTTTCTACAGAAAACAAATATTATTTTAATCTTATTTAAAATGAATACTTCATGAGTTAAACTATAGGTTGGAGTTCTCCACATTCCATATCAGATGAAATTATTTCAATCCCAGTCTTAACCTTCACTTAAAGCACAATATGGGACAATGGGGGGGGGGGCGGTGTCAGAGCAGAACAAAGGACACGATTTAAGTGCAGCTTATGAATGTACTTTATTTTCAAGGTCAAAGAAAACTGTGTAGGCCACAGGCACTTCTTTTGTGTTAAGGTCACACAAGATGTTACAGTGGAGACTCAAAGGTAGATAGCAATGCCTAGAGCAGGATTGAGGAAGCTGTGGCCTCAAGGCCACATGTGGCCTTCTAGGTTCTCAAGTTTGGCCACATGTGGCCTCAAGGCCCCAGGTTCCGCACTCCTGGCCTGGATGATGTACTTTTCAAACCTCACCTAGGAGGAGTCAATGATTTGTCCAGGCTTTCTTCAAAATTGTAGAATTCTCTTTTGTTTTTACATACTCACTTTTCCTATACTGAACTGTAGTTATTCTGTCTATGCAAAAGAGGAAATTAGTCATTTTAAAAATACATTCTTTTATGAAGGTTAATTTTGTCCTTTGAAATAAAAAAACAACAGTGCCTGAATCTGCTGCTTTCCCCTAATCCTTCCAGAACCTGATTTGTTGCAGAATCACATTGTCCAACTGCCTCCTGGCCCATCCTGCTGCTAATCAACCTTCTATATTCATCTCTCATGAACTTCCTAGCATATTCAAGGCCACAGCAATTCTGCAAGCAGCTTCCTACTTTCCCTTCTCAAGCTTCGCCTCCTGCAGATCCTTCGCTTTCATACAAATATTAGAAAAATCTAGTGAGAGGTCCCTCCCATATCCTCCTCTTCACTTGAACCCACCGCTGTCCACTCAATCCATCCTCTCCTTCCTTTCCAGGAAGATGCTTCTCAGAAACCTCTTCTAGAAAGCTGATGTGGCTGCCTATGTTCTGAATCCTAAAGTCCATCTTCCCTTTCTTCTACCCCATCATTGCCACAATTATCCATTCCCTTTCCAACAACTTCCACTTCCCCCTCTGCACAGGCTCATTTCCTTCCACCTTCAAAAGTGCTCAGATCTTCTCTGTCTTAAAAGAAATCCTTTCTGTTGGCTATGACCTCAGGAACCTGGTCAATCTGGCTTCCTGGAAGTAAAGGGTTGGCCCATGACATGCCCATAGAACCTAAGCTCCTGGAGGGTAGGGATTAATTTTTGACTCCGCACCCTCTAGCACACTGCTTTACATGGGTCAGTACCTGCTGCCAAACTTCTCAATCTATGGTTTTACACTGCTCCTTTCTATCTACCCCATCCCTTCTTAGTCCCCCGCAATCAGATTTTTATGAGATCTATTTTCACAGATATCCTTCTCCAATACAATAACTCCACCTGAGGCCTCTCCCACCCAGAGTTCTCAAATATTCTCCTCTCCATTGGCTTTTGGCATCTAGCAATTCCCTGGTTCTCCCCCACCTTGAATATCTTCTCCTTCTCCTTTGCCAGTTCTTCCTCCTCTGCCCTATCTTTAATTCTCTAACTTCTCTCTTTATATTCACTCCCAAGCTGGGCTCATCCATTCTCAGTTTCAGCATCACATCGGTGCTGAGGATTTCCAAACCTACATTTCCAACACAGACTTTTTAAAAATTCAGTTTTATTTACGGTTCCAAATTCTTTCCGTCTCTACCTCCTTCCCTTCCCTCTCACCCACAAAGGCAAGAAAAACAAAATCTGTTACAAATATGTACAGTTGTGCAAAGCAAGTTTCTGCACTGGCCACATCCAAAAATAAAAAGGAAGAGAAGAAAACAAGTTTCCACCTGCACTGAGTCCGCCATCTCTCTATCTGAAGGTAGATAGTATGTTTTATCGTGAGCCCTTTGGATTCGATGTTGGTCATTACCAACATTGACTTCTATGCATATCAGGCCCAGGTTTCTAACTTTTATTAGACAACTCCACATGGACACTGTGCTATCACTTAAAACTCAACACGTTCAGAACTAACGAACCAGCTCCACTACTTAAACATTCCATTTCTTCAATGCTGTGCTTCTCTTGGTCCTCCAAGATTACAATAATAAAAATGATAGCCCTTGAAAGTTTGTAAAGCACTTGCTTGGCTCTTCCTTCTCCTGCATCTTCTATATTTAACTTTCACCAAATCCTATCAGTTATTCCTTTCAAATGTGTTCAATCTGCCATTTCTTAGACCTAACTACTGCCACCACTCATCTATGCTGTCACTGCCCATGGTCCAAGAGTCCTAGAATAATCACCAGGCCCACCATCTTGTGCAGTTGCCAGACTCTGTGATAAAACACAGCTTTCACCACAAAAGTCCCTGCTTAATTATTCTCACCTGTCTCTATCTCCATAAATCCAAACATTTTTGTTTAGCTTTCAAGCCTGTTAATAATCTGGCCCTATTCTATACCAGAAAACCCTATTTCCCAATGTTCTTCAATTATATACATTGCACTCTAGCCAGTTTAGGGACATACCAGCTCACAGCAGTACTCCACCCCCCCACCCCCAGCATTCACATTCCCCCAACCCTGCCTATCAAAATTAAAGCCTATTCATCCTTTAAACCATTAAGGTCAAGTCCTATTATCTTTTTTAAGAAGCCACTGTCTAACCACTCCAATTCATATTCTTATCTTCTTTCTCCTGAATTCCTACTGGACTTAGAGTCAAGACCACATCATTTAATTGCTCTTTAATTGTCTGGAGGTGCACTTATTATTTCTCTCCAATGAGATCTTAACCTCCTTGAGGTTAGGAGCACTCTCTGCTTCTACATGTCTCCATCTCTTGCCCCTATCCCACCCCCACACTCTCCAACAGCTCCATGGACATGCAGTGTTGTTGCCTGGCTGCATCTTGCTAGTACTGATAAGATTTTTAAAATATTTTTCTTTGAAAGGCTACACATAGCGTTTGGAAATAGACCATTTACTTACTTGGTGATCTGCCTACACTGTAGTTGTTAAAGAAACAAGGCTTATGTGAATTTACACCTTGTTTGTCAACTTGATGAGACTGAGTAGCTTCTTTGAGTTGAGAGAGAATTTGTCTACCACTGCGTTGGGAAGAAGCATTAACTTCAAATATCTGTAAAAAACATAAAATTTTAAAAAGAAGGAACTGAGAATTTGAAATCTAAGCTAACTCTTACACTGAGATTTTCAAACATTTGAAATGAACCTTAAAGCCAAGCTCCTGAGCACAAGCATATACTGCAGCAGTCTTCCCTATTCCTGGTGGCCCCGTGATAAGAACAGTGTTACAAAGAGAATTCTCTTCCTCATCATCAGAAATGTCCTTAAAATCCATGCTGAATGAGAGATCTGGAAATATGAACAAACGCATATATATGTGTAACATGATTAGTAAATGATCACTCTTCACTAGACATGACAGTCAAATCTACATTTATTGTATGTAGGCAGGGACTTTCTTTCAACTCACAAAAAAAATTAAATACCCTGAAATGTTAGTTAAAAATCTAAATTAATTAATTGCTAACCTAAGGGGCAGCTAAGGGGTGCAACGGATAGAGGGCCAGGCCTGAAGTCAGCAAGACTCATCTTCCTAAGTTCAAATCTGGCCTCAAACACTTATTACCTGTGTGACTCTGGGCAACTCACTTAACCCAGTTTGCCTCAATTTTCCTAATCTGTAAAATGAGCTGAAGAAGGAAATGGCAAACCACTCCAGTGTCTTTGCCCCCAAAAAGGAGTCATGAAGTTGGACATGACTGAAAATGACTAAACACAAGAGTAAAACTCAGAGTTCCATGAAAGTAAAAAAAAGCAACTGCAGGAAAAAACCTTCATTCATACCTTGCTCTTTGTCTTCACTTCTGACTTTCAAATTTCCTTTTTCTTCCAATTCAGCTCTTCTTTTCCACTCTTTCAACCAACTATGATAAGAAAATATGAATTATTAAAAATAATACACAGGTTTAAATATCGGAATATATTAGGATGAATGTGAAAGACGCATTATTTTAAGTCTTCAGGAACACTCAAAATGTTTGTGAAAATCATGGCAAAACATTTTTAAATCAATACGATCAATAACTTTCAATATTACAATCGATCTCAAATGATCTCTTAAAGAAAATTTTACCAACCTGTGTAACTTCTGAATTGCTATTTCATTGTCTATGAGTTCACTGGAGTCCTGAGGTTGATATTTTTCTGTCCAGAGCACGTCCTCAATTCCAGAATCTAAAAGCAAAACATTTTCCATTTACTGAATGAAACATCTCTGTTTGAAAATAAAAGGCAAACGGAAAACTTCAAATGCTGACATTACTATGAATACAGTTTTAAATCAAGCAACAACAAATAAAGCGGCAAAAAACAAAAACCTTAATTCCTTAGATTAAAGCTAAAATGATGTCCCAAAAATTGAGGGAAAGTTTAGGTATAAGCTATAAAGTATAACCAAATGGCCTAAAGAATTTTAAATAGAAGGGGAAGAAAGATTATATAAGTGAGAGGATACTTTTGACTACTGTAAGAAGAGAGAGCAAAAAGTTCCAAATCATTATGGAAAATTACCAGAGTTGAATGTTCCCTCTGATAGAAATTTCTTATCTTCATCTATTATCACAACATCCGAATCCTGGGCTGTGTTCTTTTCTTCCTTGTGTGTTACACTTCCCAAAGCCACCTGCTTTTTCTTGGAAGTCCTGGAACACTGTCCTTGACTAGACTCTCTCTGGCCCTCAGGTGAGCCAATGCCCCGACTTCTGCTGGGGGAGGGCCCCTCCGGTAAGTCCTTCCCCATTAGGTCCTGATCACATTCACCTGGTTTTCTTCTCTTTGACTTGTGATTTTCAATCTCTCTTCTTTTCCTCTTGGTTTCCCTTTGACTGTCAATGGATTTTATTTGTGGATGTCCTACATAAGGGTTTAAAAATAAGACACATCTTTAATGAGTGACAAAAACACAACTTCAATATCTTAAAAACATTCAATGTTTGTTTCAATGTCCATGTAAACCTATTACAACAACAGGCACAGGTAAGCCTTGGACGTTGTGCCCTGAAATCTGCCCGTGGAATTTCATTCTTTTTTTGTACAAATGACCAATTAGACCCTACCAGAGAAATGCCTGACAAGTGCTCAGTAGCACCACCAAGGCCTTTTCTATGTGCCCTGCCCATCCACTGGCTGGTGCCCCCAGGTAAAATCTCTGCTTGTGACAGATGGCACAAGGCTTTTGTTTAAAGATAATAACTCTTTAATAACTGATGTTCCCAGGATAGCCCTCTGGAAAATGCAATTTCAACATGAATCACAAGAATTATAAGAGGTCACTAACCTTGTTTACTTTGACATCCAAAAAGTGCCTGGTGCTCAGTTCGCTTTTTTAAAAACTGTGTAAAAAATCTTTTCAAAGGAAATTGAGGATTAGACCACCTAATTTCCTCCAGCAAAATCTTCCTTATTTCTTCTGTAAAATCTTTTCTTGCTCCCAACAACTGCAATATAATGTAAAATATTTAATGAAAGCTCTATTTTAATGGTTTTTATTATGCTATACGTTAATACTAAGGTAGCCCTGGAAACCAAATCTCCCCCTTGAGAGAAGCCAATAATGATGTATGAACCTTTCTGGTGAATTTGTGTCAAGCTTAGTTGAGCTTTTATGTTCATATTGTCGCTGCTTTCACTTCTAATCTGAGGGTAATTTCCCAAGACATTATTGAAGATATCTAAATTCCAATGAAAATACTATATTTGAAAAGAAATTCCAATCAGTAAGTACCTACTGCTCAACTATTGGCAGGCACTGGGGAGAGAAAAATAAAACTAGTTCCTGCCCTCAAGGAGCTTACAGTCTACTAGAAAAGTAGAAACAGAAGAAAAATAATTATATACTTAACCCTTTGATAATGGAAACAGTCTCCTAATAGTAACAATGTCCTATAACACTAACCGCAACTGTAGAATTATTGGTGCTGGGTCTGGAATTCAGAGCTGAAAATTCACCAAGGGAAATGATGTGTTTGGTGACATTGGTTACACTGGTATCCGGATCTTTAAGATCAGTTAAGAGAGGGCATGAAGGGGGTGTCAAGCTCCACAAATGGTTCCCTAAAGGAAAAGCAGAAAGAAGATGCTTTTACTTTCATTTCATACTAGCCAAACGAGTATTTGTTGAGTAATTATTGTATGTACATGGAAAGACTTGAGAACAATTACACAGTAACATGCCCAAGCCAACAGGGGTTAAACAAGTTTGCTAAAAGAGTCACCCGATACTTAAGTGTCAAAAGGTCAGAATGCATGACTTTCTGAATAATATTCTATTCTCCTACCAGGCTGCCTAAGTAAAATTTCCTGTGAAATTGCTACAGGTAGTTATAATGAAACCATAGCCTCATCTTCTGAGTTGCAAAGCAAATAAAGAGTTAAATAAATAAATAATGTGAATATTTTATGATACAATATAATAAATATAAATACTTAAATTAAAAAATAAAAGAGGACATGCAATCCATACTGCTTAACACTAGATACTTATGCAGATTAGCAAGATTCACCCCCACAAACAGACAGGCGTACCGTTGTCACGCTGCTGTATATGAACGACTGTTTGGAAACAGGAACTTATCGCAGAGTAGGCTTCTAAGGCAGCTGCTTTCTTTGCAATATGGCGTTTCAATGAATCTGGCAAGCCACTCGTGAGAAATTCACGCTTTGCTTTAAATTGCTCATCATCCTGAGAGTTTTCAGATACATCTTGACTTTGAACAAAATAAAGAAAAGTAAATAAATAATAAATAAGTTTTTGAGGTGAAATAAATAAATAAATAAATAATGAAAAAGAAAAATAAAGAAAAATACTCCTTGGAGAATGGTTATGTAAGAGTGAAACAGGATGTACCAAAGGCCCTATTTTTCTTGTTAATTTCAACCAAATGCAAAATCGATCTCTTGAAAAGTTAGACGCCATCAAGCACTTTTCTACTTCTAAGATAAACAACAGCTACCTTTAAAAATGAACACAACACTGTTACGGACCATGCACCCTAATCTGTCAGTCAGCAAGACCTCTTTAGGTTCCTATTTGCTGGAATTTGTGCCATTGTGACAGTGTATGTTCCCTCTGTTTGCCCACCTAGAACAGTTATAAAATCCCTTATTCCAAGGTAGACAGATATAAGAAGGGAGGCTGAGAGAATGACCAGCTTCTGCTTTCCTTCCTCGTTCTGCAGAAGTGGGAGCCGTACAGAGAAGACAAGTAAAGAGAAAGAGGACAGAGCAGCTGCCCGAGACTCAATGCTGATTTTCCAATGGGATGCAGATGATGCCTACACACAGGTGACAATGGGTCAAAAAAAAAGTTTCACAGTAAATAAGTAAATGCTTAGAAATTTAAATTAAAATTAAGGTAATTCTGAGAAATGCTGTAAGTAAGGTAGATTTTTGTTATTCTTTCTTAGAGTTTAGTTTCTCAGGATCCATGGCCATAATAATCTCTTGTTTCCCAGCCTCATGACTTCTAAACACCTCCACCGTGCTTACGCAGCATTATATAATGATAAATAATATAAACATTTGTGCTTAAATTGTAACTATCCACTGCAACTGCACAGTGGGATAATGTAAACTTGTGAGGCTACTGCTGATAATATGCCTTCTTTGTCTGTTGCCCTATAAAGCAGATGGGCACTAGTTAAGGGGTGGGGAACCCTTAGGGTTGAATGCACAAGCTGGAATGCTGTGTGCCTTGATCAGCCCCCAGCAAGGGTTGGGGGGAAATCTGTGTTTGCCTCAACTGGCCCCCATTGAGGCTTGAGGGGACTCAGGGGAGTGTACAAGCTGTGCCTGTCTGGATTGACTCCATTGAGACATAGGGGTAGTTGCCCCCCACCCCTTTTTGGGCTGACCCCTTTGAGAACGGTGATTAGGGAATGCTGTAGGAGTTGGTGCTCCCATTATCAGCAACCCTCTCGTGAGAAGACTTGACTAAAATAAGATTACTAACCCCTGGAAAGCTGTCTTCCTGTCTCACCAGATCAAGATTGAACCCGTGCCAGCAGTCCTCCTGTATGCTAGTGTTACCTGTCTTACAAACCCGAACTGACATTTCAGAATTTTCTACGTATTCTTTAAAGCACTTGGTTAAAAAATTGCTGGGTTGGCCAGTTTAACTAACCTGCCCCGCCAAATGGGAAACCATAAGTAGGAAGGAACATAAGGATATAGAACCACCAAACTTTACTGTGTCATAGCCCTGGGCTGCTGACAATTAAGAGGTTCCAAGAAACTGGCCACTACATAAAGAATGTTGTTACTTTTTTCCCCTCTCTCTCGCAGACCCTCAGATCTCTTTCCAGTCAGTGTAAACAGCAGAATCAAAAATCAATGGCAAATTCTTTAAATAGCAGTTATTGCTGCAAACCTTATAACAACCTACATGTGCAGCATGGAAAGACCTGCAAAAAGTTACCATTAGTTAAAGCATGCATGGAACACTACACAGTTCATAGGCTTGAATCCCAAACACCACAAATATTTAAAAATACTTTGCACAAACTTTTCTAAGTTTTTTAACTTGCATGAGACTAACCTGTTGTCATCAAAAATCACCATAGGTTCAGCTGTTTTCTGAGGTTTTTTGGGCAGGAACAGAGGAGCCACTTTTATTTTTCCTTGAAAGAACAAATGCACAGATCAGCATTCATATTTTCTATCCTTACTTATTCCCAAATGCTTCCAAAATTGGTTACTTTCTCTCTTCCCTTTATTAGGAATAAACTATTGTAACACACTAAGTGATACCTGATGGAAGATATGTGAATATTTAGTAAATTACAATTCATCATGCTTCTACTTTTAAAGGTTCACCAATGGACAACTTCTTTTTCTTAAAATTATAATATTAAGTATGATTTAAATGTTAAACTCCCCAAGGGGAGAAATAGTGTCCATTTCTAAAAGGCACTACCAACAAAAACAAAAATTTTTAACATAAATGTTCTCATGAAAGCAATATACCATGTAAATCCTTAGTAGTTGTGTTAACTTTTTTCCCCAGCACATCATTCAAACACTGAATTTCCTTCTGTTTATTCTCCGTATTCTGTGAAGAAGCAGGACTCGAATCTATAATTATAACTGAATCCTAAAATGAAATAATAAAGAGATTAAAGATTTTTAACCTACATATCTAATGATTTGCATAAAATTTATATGTAGAATTTAAAAGTTGAATGAAATAATAAAAAATAACTCCCTCAATCGGACAAACGGTTCTCTTTCCCTCCCCCTTTCAGAATAGGCCTGGATGAAAAGGAAGTATTTGAACAGCCTCATTTATACCAGACTTTTGTGACTGGGAGGACAGATGCCTACTTTTGGAGGGTGGCAGTGTGGTCATAAGTTAAATCATTAGATGCAGTGCTGCTGTGTCCAAGTATGTGCAAAGATGTTATTTCCCACCACCACAGTGATGTGAATGAATACCACATGTACCCCTGAAAGATCCTTCATTTCTGTCCCTAAGTCTCTGGAGCACACTTACGTCTCTCTCTGATAACTTTCTCCTTTCGGTAAGAGCCTGTTGTCTGGAGGAACGCCGCAGTGGGGTCAACGCCTCTTCATTCATCTTTGACTTATTCTGTTGGGTGGCTTTGGCTTTTTCAATCAACTGCTTTGCCTTTATGATGTTTTTAGAAACATTGCTTGCCTAGTAATAAAAATTCAAAACAAGATTTCGTAACACTATGTAATAACTCATATAGAACGTTTACTAAAGAACTTGTCAGCTCACGACTTTCAATATTAATAAGGTAGGGGGCAGCTAGGTGGCGCAGTGACCAGCCCTGGAGTCAGGAGGACCTGAGTTCAAATCCAGCCTCAGACACTTGACACACTTACTAGCTGTGTGACCTTGGGCAAGTCACTTAACCCCGATTGCCCTGCCTCACCCCACCCAAAAAATAAAATAATTTTTTTTAAAAAACAGAAAAAAAGTTTTATGAATTTTTAACAAGTCACATTTTATCAAGTTTTACGATCGATTATATTGGGCTCACTTTCATTGCTTGTCTGAATGTTTGGATGCAGATAGTTTAATATTTGCAAATTTTGTTTCTAAATTTCTAACCAGAACATTAAATTCATTATAAATAAGAGGACATTTCTCATTATCTTAAAGTTATCTATTCTCTGATTTGGGCCACCAAAACCTGGAAAAGTATGAGTTACAAATATTAAATACAATCACCAAGCATTTTATTAAGTGCTTATTGTATACCACACATTGGGGATATGGAGACAAAAGTGGAACATAACCTGCCCTCAAGGAGCTTACATTCATTTTGAGGAAACAACTTGCACTATGTGAGTATATACAGAATACAGGGTAGTTTGGGAAGGAAGGACAGTAGTAGCTGGGGAGATCAGGAAAAGCTGATTCTTGAAGGACATAAGCACTCTTATAAGGCAGAGGGGAAATATAAGAAAAGGAAAAGGAAAAATACTTGACCATGTGAATACTAAGAAAAAACATTTACACGTAAAACTCAAGAGGAGGTAATGAATTGTAAGTGCTAAATGATGCAAACAGTGCTGTAGTTTAGAACTGAGGAGAAAACAAAAGAGATAGCCAGACAGAGAGAGAAAGAAAGATATCTCTTCTCTGGTTTAGGTAGGTCGGTAGGTTTAAATTAGATGGAGATAGGATCTCAGCTAAGTCTAATCTGAAGGGCAGAATTTAGATAGATAGAGATGAGGGGGGAACATTTTAGAACAGAATAGCACAAGGCAGGAAAGCTCACAGGCTAACTAAAGGACAGTGAGAAAAGCAATTTGTATATAGGAGGCCTGGATTCTTGGATCAAAGGCCTTAACTGCCAGGCTGGGCTTTAACCAGGAAGGCAGGAGAGACAGACTCAAAGTTTTAAAGCAGGAAGGGAAGTGACCTTGAAAGGGATACTTAGGGCTATTTGCAAAAGCTTCAGCATCATGAAGGACAGACTAGAAAAGGGAGAGGACAGAATCAGGGAAACCCATGAGGATACTCTGTACTCATCTCTGAGGGTGGCAGCGGTAAGAATAGGAAGGGAAAAGGCAAGCACAGGCTGCCAGATTCCTAGGTCAGCCCACATTCCAAGCCCTGCTGGCTTTCATCACACTGGGTCAATGACAGGTGGGTCAAGGGGTGCCTGCTATAAGCAAGCAGCTCAAAGACAGCCTCAGGGAATGGGATCTGTGGAAACCCCGAACATTGCTCATGTCTCACCCTTAGGGGCCAACATTAAAGTGGGAAAGAGAACTGGCAGATGATTATCAAGGTTGATTCCCAGAGGCTTCCCCCAATAATAACAGGCACATAGAATTAATCTTGTTCAGAATGAAAATGCCTCTGGGCTAAAAGATTCTGAACGCAAAGGGATGTTTCTAGGTTGTATAAAAATGACCAAATTGCCTACAAGTATAAGGATAAGGTCCCCAAATTTGTAAACTGATAGAGGCCACACGGCAGAGTAAAGAGTTAGAGTCAAAGACAGGAAGCCCTGGGTACAAGTACCACCTAGGACTCGAAATGACTGAAGGGCTCTGGACAAATCACTTAACCTATTGGTGCTCTAGGCCAATGTTGTCCAGCTCAAACAGAAATGGGGGCCACTGATCCTTACATTAGGATCCCTGTGGGCTATATATATATTGACTTAGTTTTAAAATACATTATCAATGTTTTGTTGTATTTTGATTTTGTTAGCTATTTCCCAATTATATTTAAATCTGTTTTGGGGCATGTTGGACACCTCTGCCTGAGGCAAATAAGACTATAAATTGCATTGTGTATTGGTAGAAACATTGAAATTAAAGGTCCAGTCTCTATCCCTATTCAAATGAGCCTTATTTTTCCTGGGATAATAATAAATTTCTGAGCCAATAACCACACATTAGCTAAATATGAAAAAGGATGACTAGACAGTTATCTCAGAGAAAATCTTGGACCATTTCAGGCCTATTATTTTTAAGGGATTTTACTATAACAATACGGTACCTTGACAAAACTAAAGGAGAAATATAAATACTATGAAAAAATGTTTCAGGACAGTGATTAATATAGGTCTATAAAAATACACATCCGTTTTCAACCTATTTCTTCCAGTGGTAGTTTTTAAAAGCATAAATAGAAGATAAAACTTACTGAATTCTCTCCTATTTAATTACCTTTCTACTCTTTGGAGTAAAATCTTCATCTGTTTCAGTTTTCTTGGATGTGAGGGGTGAACTAATTCTGGTAAATTTTATCCTGAAAAAGGAAAGATGTGAAGGAATATTTTACTCATCACCATGTGAAAACCTCAACATCTAATACAGACAACTAGAGATTCAACTGGATTATAAAACAGGAAAACAAAAGGTGACTGATCATTTTCAAACTACCTACTCAGGGGAAGAATTAAATTCAAGTTAAGTCAAGACAAATCAAACTTTTGTTTGAAAAGATTTCAAAATCAGGACTTTAAAAAACACTAAGTGATGTTGAAAACTATCTTTATATGTAATTGGAAAAAAAATTAAGAAAAAAACAGACCACTAAATGAGTTTTAAAGCAAGTTTGACTTTAAGGTCATTTTCTCCTATTTACCAGAAGGCTTGCTTTTTCCTGTTATGATATAGCTCATCTATTCTACAAAGAAGTTTCTACATTTTATTTCTAATCCAAACCTTAACTGTATAAAACTCATTATTTAAAGGATAGTAATTCTGAAACATTATGGCTTAGATACTTTGAAAAACGAGAATTTCATCTAAAACACATCTAGGTCTCCAAGGTAATGACACATGATCCATATATAAAATTTGTGCAATAAACAGTATTTTTAAGTTCCCTTTTTATTCTGTAGGTTAGCAAGTTAGGTTATAGGTGGGAAAGAAAACTAAAAATAATTTATTATTAATAGGAGCTATTTTCTAGCACATAAAACACTCTAAAGCATTCTGGGAAAGACAAGTTTTTACCTAATAGGGCTCTGTGAGTCAAAGGGCCCTGTTATCAATTCAGCCATATACAAGTCATGCTGTTCCAAAGATGTGCTGGCAGCTGTTTTAGGAGAAACATTTCCAGGACTGTCAAATTGTCTATCTTCAGAGTCAGTGTCTCCAATCATTACCATACTTTTTCGAGAAGATTTTCGGGTCGATTTTGGAGTAATATCATTTACCAGGCCATCATCTAAGACATCTTTAGGATATATAACTCCAACATTCTTTACTGGTGTAGCGATTTTTCTTGATGATTTACGGCTGGCTTTGGGAGTGGAAACATGTAAAGGACGATAGTCTGGGATGTCTTTAGAAATGGTGCTTGTAATACTAAGGGAGAGAGCGCTTTTGGAAGCTTCAGTTTTCTGTTGTCTCAAAGTTCTTCTGATGCTATTTGGACTTCGCTTAATATTTACATCACATGAGGTATTTTCTTCCGTAGGAGCATCCTCAGTTGCCAATGTTCTCTTACACTTTTTCTGAAGCTTTTTACTTTTTCCCTTGGCTGGGCCTCCTTTAGGATCACAAGGCTGTGAACCGTCATTATTTGAATCTTTCTGCATTTTAGGACATTCTGTTTCTTCAACTGAGTCATCTTTACCCCCTTCCTCTTTCAAGGATTTTTCCTGAGCATCTTTCTGTCTTTCCAAGGATTTTTTTACTGCACTTTTAACAGCATCAAATGTAGGTTGCCTAAAAGCATTCATGAACTGCTGTCTTTCTTCCAATGTACATTTTGGCTTTGTGAGTTCAGGGCCTCCAGTGTCTAACACAGCCAATTCTAATTCTTCCTCCGCTATAACTACATTGGATTTTCTTTTCTGAACTGTCTGTTCATTTTCAGGCTCAGAAAGCTTATTTCCAATTTCATTTTCCTTTTGTTTCAAGAAAATTGATGGTATTTTCAAAGTCCTTTTCCTCTTTATCCTTGAAATAGGCTTTGGTGGCACAGCATGGATTTGTGCAAGAACAGTCACTGTTTTAAGGGGCAGCTGCTGGGAACTTTCACTGGTTTCAGGATCACTAATATTCCCACTTTTACCAACTTCATCAGGAGTATCAGAATGACTACAAGCTGACATTTCTGGTCCTTGTATATGCTCCAGTGGGTTTACTTCCTGACTTCTTAAAAATTCTTCATAGGATACAGTTACTGTATTATCATTTACCTGGGCTGTCTCGGACACATGAACTCCAGGGCTGGAATCACTTACAGGAGCCACAACTTCATCAGTTTTCGGTCCCATTCCTTGCTTATTGTCCTTAGGCTCCTTTTTGGATGGCTGGCTGGATTCTTTTTCTAATGACAAATTTCTAATTAGGTCTTTGTCATCTTTGTGCTTCCTTTTCCTTAATTTTTTGCAGTTGTTTTTTGGGCTGCTTTGTTCAGCATTTACTTTCTTTCTATCTTTTTGGGAGGATATTGTGCTTGATTGTTTATTGTTACTCTGACTACCTTCTGAGAAGTGCTCTACATTTTTTGGAGTAAGTATAGCAGAAGTATCACTATCACTACCCACAAAAACATTATTTAAGCTTGTTTCTTCTCTGCTATCATCACTACTAATTATTATGGGTTCGTTTTCCAATTTTTTAATATCATTCAGTTGCTGAGATAAATTAATTCTCTTTCCCCTTGACTTAGACTCAAAATTGGAGGGACTGTCCAAAAGTATTTTCCATTCTTTGTTATCATCAATTTGCAATGGTTTAGATGACTGTATCTTGCACTCCTTAGTTATAGAAGGCTTTTCATTTATGGGTGAAGTCCTTTTAAAATAATCCAAGATGTTATTAGATTTTGGTGGGGAGAAAACTTTGTCTCCAGTCTTCCTTATCGGTGACATATATTCAGTAATGGTTTTACAAGAAGGTCCATCATCGTCTTTCCTTTGCTTCTTGCATGGCTTTAAGTTTAAAAGAAGAGAAAAAAACCATGTAATTGGAGGAAAATAAAATATTAAAAAAAGAAAATAAGTCCTACTTATCATAATAGTAAAAAGAAATTTATATTTTATCTAAATAAACAAATGAAGGAATGAAGAAAAAGATTTTTAAAATAAAAGCCACTAATTTATGTATGTCAAATAAGGAAACTACATCTGAAAAATTAGAAAACATTAGAATACCTAGAACAAAGCAACTTATATGACTTAGGGACTGTTTTAGGGGGAGACATCTGCCCCAATTTCAGTCTTGCAAATTGTTGTCTTTTAAACCAGTAGCCAACCTTCTTCCGCCACAGAAGTTTTTAAGAAGGAATCTGAAGTAATGAGAATCTTTTTGTGTCTAGTATAAATTAGTAATCTGGTTATCATATTTAACAGAAACCAGACACCACAGTATTGGCATCCCATTCAATGCTACCTTTTTGTTTTGTTTCATGGAGAATCTTTAAAGTTCTGTTTCACCAAGCTTTTACCTAGTTACCTAGTTTCACCAAGTGTTTACCTAACTCTTTTTTTTTGCAAGAGTTTTTAACAAGAAGCAAAATTCTGAACCAAAAATGCTTTTCACCATGTCTGTCTCTTCCAAGGTGTAAGTGCCAGCTGAGCGTTCAAAAGACAGGCAGCAGATGCTGGGAAACACTGAGCTTGACTCGTCATTTAGGTTTAAGTGAAGTGGATGTCTGGCAACTCACATATGTTGACCAGAACCAAAACAATTACTTGCCAAGTATTTCACATGTAATTAAACGTACAGATGAGACAGATCAAATGGAAAGACTGTCACAGTTTCCATGTCACAGAAGTAAAGACACGCCCTTCTCTCATTGCCCTCAGAATTCAAAGTTCCCTAGAGATATTTCACTAAGGACAAAATACATCAGTACTTCGGTACGAGCTGAGTGACCACTTGGTCACCAGTCCAGTTCTCCTTGCAAAGCTGTCATTTGTGAGAAGGGGACACTCCAACGGCGCCTTCTGTCCTTGTCCCCCTCACGGCCATGGACAGCCTTCACTGGGGGGCCCACAGCCCCTCTCCTAGCCTAGGAGGGAACGGTCTGGGGGTGGAGGGAGGCAGACGACTTGATTAAAGGCTACCCAGAGAGGTTGCCTGGGGGCCGGGTGGACCGTCCAGAAGAGCCCTTGGCCACCGGGGATACATCAACAGGCGCCCAGGGTTGGGGTCCGCACTCCAGAGGGGACGGAGGGCCCTAGCTGTAGGGGTGGAAGGGAACTCGGGGGCTCTTTCATTTTGCAGGTGGGGAAACTGAGGCGCAGGGATGGGTAGAACGGTCCCACGGGTGATGGACACCGCGGTGGGCTCCGGATCCGAGGCCTCTAACTCCCCTCCTCCGCCGAGCCATTGAGGCCTCCGTGAGCATTTATTAAGGACTGGCTGTGTGTCGCGAATCGCTTAAGAGCAGTGGGGGAAGGGGAGGGTACTGCCCCCTCCCCCAGACTAGACAGGACCCCGCGCCCCGCCTCTCCTGGCTTTCCAACCTCAGCCCCCCAGGGCAGCAAGACGGCCCCTCCCGCACGGGAGAGGCACAGTCCAAGAGCTCCTGGGCTAGCTGCCCCAGGAGGTGGTGAGCTCCCCGCCCGGGGCAGGGTGCAAGGCTCACCTGGACGTCCAAGTCCTTTCCCGGCGCTCGGGGCTGAGCAGCCGCCGCCGCCGCAGTCACGGCCAGGACTCCAACCATGGTCCCCGGCTCGGCTCCCGGGCCGCCGGGCCCTCAGGCGCGGGCTGGGCCGGTCCCGGAGCCGGCGAGCTCGGGTGCCATGACTTGCGGGGCCGGGCCCGGGGGAGCGCGGGGCGCGGGAAGAGACCCCTGCAAAAAGGGCGCGGGCGCGGGACCCCCCAAGCCAGAAGCGGCGCGCGGGCGTCTCACCCTCCCCCCGCCGGCGGGCGACCCTCGAGGGTCTGGGTGCCGGGGCTGCGCTGGGGTCCGAACTGAGGGGGGCGGGGGGAGGGTGCAAGTGGCGACAGAGGCCAGAGCTCGGCGGGTAGAGATTCTTGTCAATTGGGTTTTCGCGCCGTCCGGGAGTGCCGGAAGCGGGGCGGGGCCCTGACGCAACGTCCGGGACGGGGAGTGGACGGCGGCCCGCGAGGGCTACAACTCTGGCGCCGCGAAAGCCGGTGAGCCTCGCTGTCTGTCTGCTTATATCTCTGTCCCTAAACTCAGGCACCCGCTGAAGCGCCACTAGGGTCAAGGGGGTCTGGAGCCACCTGGTCCGACTCCCTCGTTTACAGAGGAGGAAACTGAGCCCCGAGAAGTTAAGTGACCCTCCCCGGGTCCTTGCAATATAGCAAGTCTGGAAAGAAGCCGACCGACTGGGCACGGAGCCAGCTGCCAGCCGGGCTCTCGGCGGGGCGTCGGCCTGGAGATCCAGACGTCTCCAGCCCTCTACCTGTGTGCCCCCTGCCAGGCAAAACGGAGGCTACCTCCCGGGACCATGGAGCCCAGCTCTCTCCAAGAGCTGCCTTGGCTTCCCATTCCCACCGGGTCTGTGCAGCATTCAAAGCCTTTCCCTACCGGTCTAGACCTCGCAGTTTGGGGGGTGCTCGGGCTGCCGCGATCTCCCTTTAATTAGCAGCACAAATGTGGAGAGACGGCACGAGCCGTCCCCATGCGAGGAGGGTCTCCAAGTCCCACCCGGCATACCCTGGCTGTGCCTTTCAAAGGCAATCAGGCCCTAAGGTCCGGCAATCCAGGAGAGGAGTCAGTGGCCCGAAGCCCCTTCCCCTAATCCCTCTCCCATGCCCTCCGGCGCTTAGGGTGGTCAGCCAGAGGCAGATGTTTTATTCACTGTCTTTGATATGATAAAATTGACGTGCCCACCTTGTGGATTGTCTGTGTGCTATCAAAGAGAATGAATCAGCCAGACGCAAAGAAATCCAGATTCCTATCATGTTAATATTTCAGTGCAATATTTCATTTTCATTTTTCACACTCTGAGATCAGTATTGAATTAGGCTCAGTACCCCCACATCAGGAGCTGTATGAGCTCGGGTTGAAAGAACTGGGAAACCGGTGGAAGAGCTTGAAGGCAAGTGATTTCTGGTAAACTTATTGAAGCATTTGGGAAAGTCAGCTCTTGCTCACTGGAAACCCTCTAATGAAACCAGCTGGCTGGTAGAGTCAAATTATAAAATTTGTAAAATTTTGAATATAAACAACAAAAAGAGCATTTCCATGTATGCATCAGGAGACGAAAAAAAGGTATTCACTATAGAACTGCAAATCTCCATTTCGTAAACTTGCTTTTCTTTAGGTATGTGATAAATTCTACAAATTATTTTCAAAACTGTCCTGCTTGTACTTCCATCTGAAGTGCACTTCCTTATGTTTTCAACTCTGCATTTTTAATAATGTTTCCATGGTCTTCTTATTTTTGGCATAATATTGCTAACCCTGCCTTTATTCCCCGCAATGAAAACAGAGAAAATGGAAGAACAGCAGGACATACAATGAACTGCCTACCATAGTTCCTCCACAAAAATCTAGAAAATACACCAGAACAAATCCTAAACACAGGCTCAGACAGGAAGACAGTAATCAGACTTTGCCCTAGGTCAAACCACTTTGGGTGCACTCACAGCATTCAGGACCCCATCCTGAGCTGCCCCTGAAATCCTAGAATAACCCAATACTCAATACTTCAAGAAAACAGCCGTAGGACCCAAAAGGACACAGGCTCAGTCTAGACATTCCCTCTAGAATTGTGAGAGCTTGACCCTAACAAAGGGTGAAGTGAGAAAGTAGGCTGAAAGAATGATCAAACAAAAAAAAAGAATTCTACCATAAAAAGATATTATGGTGACCAGGATGCTTAGGACACAAACCCAAAGAAAATAATGACTCCAGAACATCTGCAAGAAAAGCCTCAAGGGAAAACACAACTTGGGGACAAGTTCAACTATAATTCATTGGGAATATGAAGAAAATGGGCTTTTTTAAGCAAATGTTTTTTAAAAGATTTTTTTAAAATGTTTTTATAAATAAAATGAGAATGAGGGGAGGGAGGATGGGAAAAAAGAACAATTCAAGAAAGAATTGGAAGGTGAATGAACAGCTACACCCAAGAGGTACAAAACCTTACTCAAGCAACAAACTCCCTGAAAATTAGAATGAACCAAGTTGAAGTTAATAACTCCATTAAACAACGAGAAATATCAAAACAGAGTCGAAAGATTGAAAAAAATGGAAGAAAATGTAAGACATCTTACAGCAAAAACAATTGACCTGGAAAACAGATTGATGAGAGATAACTTAAGAATCATTGAAACTTGAAAGCCATGACCAAAAAAGAGTCTAGAGATCAAATTTCAAGAAATTGTAAAAGACAACTGTCCAGATCTCTTAGATCAAGAGGACAAAGTGAAAATGGAACCCTCTGGTCACCTTGTGTGAAAGAAACAACAAAAATGAAAATTCCCAGGAACATCATATCCAAAATCTAGAATTTAAAACAAAAATACTGCAAGCAACTACAAAGAAAGAATCCAAGTATTGAGGATCCATAGTCAGGATTGTAGACAATTTAGCAGCCACCACTATAAGAGAGTGAAGAGCTTAGAATTTTTTTTGGTTTTTGTTTTTTTTTGGCAGGGCAGTTGGGGTTAAGTGACTTGCCCAAGGTCACACAACTAGTGAGTATGTCAAGTGTCTGAGGCTGGATTTGAACTCAGGTCCTCCTGACTCCAGGGCTGGTGCTCTACTCACTGTGCCACCTACCTGCCCTGAGCTTAGAATTTGATGTTCCAGAAGGGAAAAGATATAGGCTTACAAACAAGAATAACTTACCCTGTGAAACATAATGCTACAGGGATAAAAATAGATCTTTAAAGAAATAGTGAACTTCTAAGCATTCTTGAGAAAAAAATCAAGTTGTGTAGGAAAAATACAAATACAGAAGTCAAGAGAAATATAGAAAGGTAAACATGATTAAGCAAACATAAGGGACTAAACAAAGATGAACTGTTTACATTTTAATGTAGGGAGATGATACTTGTGTCCCATCAGAAATTCTATTGTCATCAAGGGCTAAGGATACATATGGCCTGGAAGAGGTTTCGTTATGTTTTGATCTTAAAAGAAGAAAGGAAAGGGAAAAGGAATATACTATGAAGGCAGAGGGATGCGGGGAAAGAGAGAGAAAGGAGAAGAAAATTATATAATCAGGATGCTAGAGTAGAAGACTATACAAATAAGAGAAAGGGGCTGGAGGAAGTAGGTAACACTTGACACATATTCTTATCTGAACTGGGTAAAAGAGGGAAGAATATGCAAACACAATTGGGTACAGAAATACATTTCATTCAACAGGGTAACAGGAGGGAAAGAGAGAAGGGAAAATAAGGGAGGGATTAATCCTAACCAAAGCAAACTCTAAGATGGGCAGAACAGAAAATGAGGTTAAAAAGAAAAGAAAGAAAGAATGAGAATGTGTGATTGGGCTCTGTGTAAAGGAAAGAGAAGAGGGGCAGGAGAGCAAAGCAGACTATACCAAAACTAGGTCACTGGTGCTAAGCATGCTCCTCCTCTCTCACCACCTTCTTTATAGGGGTGGGATATGTGGGAAACAAATGCAAAGATATAAGGGAATAGGATGAAAGGAAATACACAATTAATGATCCTAACTTTCAATGTGAATGGGATGAATTCACTCATAAAACAGAAGAGAATAAGCAAAATGGATTAAAAAGCAGAATCGAACAATATGTTGTTTTACATATTTGAAGAATTTACATTAAGAAACATATTTGAAACAAAGGTTCACACAGAGTTAAAATAAGATGTTTGAGCAAAATCTATTATGCTTGATCTGAAGTAAAAAGACTTATGAACTCTGATCAATCCAATGACCAACCACGGTTTTGTAGGTCTGATGATGAAGCATGTACCAACCTCCTGACAGAGAGGTGATGGGTTCATGGTACAGAATGAGATGTACATTTTGGATATGACCAATGTTATAATTTGTTTTGCTTTACTATGCATATGTGTTACAAGAGTTTTGTTTTTCTTTTTCATCAGTAGGGTGGAAAATGGGCAGAAGAGAAAATTAATGTTTGCTAGTTGACAAAAGGTAAACTAAAATAAAAATTACATAAACTAAACTAAACAAGTCACAGTGATAACTACTGTTATTCTTGGCTAAAAGACTTAGACTCATTAAAACCTACTAAATATGAACTTTGGAGAACTACGGTTTAGACATTTTACATTTCACTTTGGTTCTGCATTGTCTCCTTCAAAGTCCATGTCTTTAGGTAAGCTGGTCCTGAGACTTGTGTTCTTCTTGTCAATGACTGACTTCTCTGAAACTTTTCAGAAACCTTTCTTGCTGCTGAGTGGAGTCAACTATACTTATTGGACCCAAGACCTCTGGGTGTTTTGAACTTATAAGGTCTCCTCCAAACCTTGAAAATTATATATTACACAGGAAAGTAAACACAAAGTAGAAAAGGCAGCCAAGCAGACACTTACTAGCTCTGTGACCCTGGACAAGTCATTTAACTCCATTACCTCCAAAAAAGAAAATAAAAAGAGGAACCAGGACCTAGATACAAGCTGGCCTAGCCGAGACCATGTTCCACATGAAAATGGTCAGGAGGTGGAGGAAAAGAGGACAGCCTATCTCTCCAACCTGTTCTTGGGGTGTTTAGAAACATAGCACTCTATTTGCTACATGGCATAATTAAAGCAGAGGACTGAGCTAGAAACTTTATATTCTTTTAACTCATGAAGCACTCTGTCTCCCGGTCACTATTATAGGGCAAAGGGAAAACTAAGGAATCCTTCAGGGTTTGCCACATCATAACCAAAATTCCAACTACTTTTATCACTTTGTCACCAGGGTGTTCACCAACTTTAACACACCCAGATGCTGAGTCACACATATGGCTGGCCAGAAGCAGGCAAAGCATATTTGTGCATGCTCTGAACAATCTATGTTATACCAACAATTATCCAAACATGTAATGGAATGCCTCAGTAGGGTGCCTATCCCCTCACCCACTACCCAACTATTATATCCAAGTTCCTTGAAACTGTTTGAATTTCCTAGCTATTTTATCACTCCTTTAGATCCCCAAATTTTTCATCTTTATCTCCCCAACCAGCCAGAATCAATTATATGTTATTAATTGTATATTATATTAATGATATATTAGTTATGTAGCAAAAGTACATATATCTAAAATAGAATGAAAGATACCTAAGAGATAAGAATCAAGGATAAAACTCTTATCACTCCTTTCCCATAGTTTCAGGGAGTATAGGTTGTAAGTTTTTATGACTGCTTCCTGAGTCAGCTTGTCAGTGTGGCCTTGTAAGTTAGCAGAACAAGAAAAAGAAGTTTGAGAATCTACTTGATCAGTCCTGTGCATGCTACTATATCAGGTGACTATATCAGTCACTTAGAGGAGGGTTGAAGGACATGACAAACTTGCCAGGTGATCAAATCCAGGAGCCTCCGGGTTTCAGTGATACCACATTGTAGTAGCAGATGTGTGAAGTATTGAAGTCTTACAAATGCAGTTTCTCAGAACTGGAATTGCAAATCAAATTTCAGGGACAGGGAGAAGGGGGGAATGTGTGCAGCTACTGCTTTTTGGTACAGTAGTAGGAAAACCTCCATAGTAGGGGTAGGAATTAAATGTAGCTTCAGGGCAGCTTCCTGGCTTCACATTCATTTTCTCCTACTCAAATCTTCCCACCTTCCATCTGTCTCATAAGAGGCAAGAGACATAGCAAGCACCAAAAAACATTTTTAAAAAATTGCAGCTGACCAATGTAGGAATTATTTCCGAATTGTCCGTGCAACAATAAAAAGCAATGTCAAATTAGAATAAAGAATAAAAATCAGAAGATGGGGGTGTGTAAATCAACCAATCAATAAATATTTATTAAGTACCTGCTATATGCCAGGCAGTGTGCTATAAACACTGGGGATTCAAAAAAAGAAGAGACAATCCTCACCCTTAAGGAGCTTACAATCCAATATGGGAGACAACTTACAAATATATACAAAGGGAGCTATATGCACAGGATAAATAGGAAATAATTAACAGAGGAAAGGCACTAGAATTAAGAGGAAGGGTTCTAGTAAAAGATGGGATTTTAGTTGGGACTTAAAGGAAACCAGGAAGGTCAGTAGTCAGAGTAGAGAAGGGAAAGCATTCCAGGAATGGGGAACAGCCAGAGAAAATGCCCAGAACCAAGAGATGGAGTGTCTTGTTAGTGGAACCAGGAAGCCAGTGTCACTGGATCTAAGAGTACATGTTGGGAAGTAGAGTATGAGAAGATTGGAGTGGTAGAGGATTTGATCCCGGAGATAATAGGAACCCAATAGAATTTATTGAGTAGGGGAATGACATGATCTGACCCTTGATTTATGGAAAACATTTGAGTGGCTGGATGGAGGATAGGTTGGAGTGGGGAGAAAGTAAAGGCATGTAGATGTACCTGCAGGCTATTTCGATAGTCTCAGAATGAGGTGATGAAGGCCTGTACTAGAATGGTAGCTGTATAAGAAGAGAGAAGTCAGTGTATATAAGAGATGTTGCAAAGGCCTTGGCACTAAATTGGATGTGGGGGACCAGAGAAAGTAAAGAGCTGATGATGATGATTACTAGGTTGCGAGCTTGAAGGACTGGGAAAATTGTGTCGATCTCTAAGGTAACAGAGAAGATGGTGGGGGAAAGAGGGTTTTAGGGGGAAAGATAATGAGTTCTCTTTTCAATATGTTGAGATTAACATGTCTATTGGACATCCAGTTTGAGATGTTTGAAAGGCAGTCAGAGATGGAAGATGGGAAGTCAGCCAGCCGAGAGGTTGAGGCAGAAAAGGTAGATTTGAGAATTATCGGCATAGAGATGGTGATTAAATCCATGGGAGCTGATGAGATCACCAAGTAAAGTAGTAAAGAGGGAGGAGAGAAGTGGGGCCGGGGACCAAACTGTGGGGAATACCAACTGTTAAAAGGTGTGATCTGGAAGAGGATCCAGCAAAAGAGACAAAGAAAGAGGGGCCAGATAGACAGGAGGAGAGAGTAGTGTCCTGATAAGAGGGGAGAATATCAAGGAGGAGTGATCAACAGTGTCAAAGGCTTCGGAGAGGTCTAGGAGAAAAGACAGAAAGTACCATTGGATTTGGCAACTAAGAGATCATTAGTAACTTTGGAAAGAGTACTTTTGGCAGAATGATAAAGTTGAAAGCTGAATTGTAAGGGATTAAGAAGAAAATGAAGAGAGAAAGTGGAGGCACTTTTTGTAGATAGCCTTTTTGAGGTGTTTAGCTACAAAAGGTAGAAATGATATAGGACAATAGTTAAGTAACTCCAATCTCACCGTTCTAAACAAGCTGTTGATATGATTAAAAGGGAAATAGATAAAATAACAGACATCAATACAAACTGACAGCATTTCCTAGGAAAGCTTAACTAATGTAAACCAAACACCACTGTGGAGAGACCAAGAGAATATAAACTGCCTAGGCAGCTGAACACTTGATCTCCTTGCCAAGTGGAGAGAAATGGAAACTAACAGTAATACCAGTTAAAGAATATAAACTTGCTCGTAAGATATCATGTAGAAAGATGGTAGAAGATGACAAACAGTATTACCTCATAAGATAGTGAAAAGCAGTGCAGAAAAAAAATTGAAAGAAAGATTGACAAGAAACTCAACTGAGTAAAGTCATTTTGAGGGCATTTTAATATATTTAATATTTTATTTTTCCCCTAGTATATGTAAAACCAATTTTAAAAATTTGTTTTTTTTTAATTTTCTCTCAAATTCTCTATTTCCCTCCCTCCTGCCTTCATTCAGAAGGCAAGCAATTTGATATAGGATATACATGTGCAGTCATGCAGAATATATTTCCATATTAGTCATGTTGTGAAAGAAAACACATACACCAAAAAAAAAAGCAAGAAATAAAGTAAGTTTGATCTGCATTTTGACTCCATCAGTTCTTTCTCTGCAGGTGGATAGCATTTTCCTCAGGAGTCCTTTGTAATTGGTTTGGATCATCGTATTGCTGAGAATAGATAAGCAATTCACAGTTGATATTGTACCATATTGCTGTTACTGTGCACAACATTGTCCTGGTTCTGCTAACTTCACTTTGCATCAGTTCATGTAATTCTTTCCAGGCTTTTCTGAAATCATCTCTTACAGCACAATAGTATTCCATCACAATCATGTACCACAACTTGTTCAGCCATTCCCCAAATGATGGACATGGTTTGTCCAATGTTAATTGAACAATCCTTAAAAAAACAACCACCTACTAACTACCTGTTTTGAATTAAGAGGGAAAGCAAGATGCATGTAATGGAGATTCAGTTTCATGCACAATCCTCCTCCGCTCCTTGCTGCACATGGGAACTTTGTTAAGTTCATAACCAAAAAAAAATATTTAGGGTCTCCTTCCCAACTCACTGGCAATTCAAGTACTGCGTTTGTTTGTGTTTTAATTCTCCACTGAATTCCAATGTTGCATCATAGTTTGCAAAAGACCTTTCGCTACAGCACCCCTCCCCCCCAGAGGGCGCTCATCCACCTGGCTCAAGTCACCCTCAACTCGCTTTTGGCTGCTCTAGGAGGCGCTTTACACGCTTGTTCCTGATCTATAGATTCCTAAAAGTGGCCCTTCCCGGTCCTCAGTATCCCGCTCGCCGGATAAGAGCACTAGTCTCTCCCCTCTGGAGGCGGGGCTGCGGTGCTTCCCAGGCACTCGCGGATTGGTCAGCGGGGCGTGGGGTGTGGCCTTCCCTCGCGGCTGCGCCGTGCGCCCAACCCGGGCTGTCAATAAAGTTTGTTCGAAAGTCCAGCCGGGGAGGAGGTCTGACGCTTCCGCCTCCGAAGAGGCTGGGCCAGTCCGGGGCAGGGGCCGGGGCGGCGGCTGGATGAGAGGGAGGATGGAGCCCGAGCCGGATCTGGAGCTGCTGCTTCAGGAGGCCCGGGAGAGCATTGAGGCGGCGCAGACCTACCGGCGCGAGCTGGGCCAGCGGCTGCAGGGGCTGCAAGCAGCGCGGAGGCAGGTCCGAGCTCGAGACGGGTCGGGGGGGGGGGGGGCGGTGCGTGAGGGGGCGCGAGGGGAGGGGCCTGCGAGGCTGGGGCGCGAGGCGGGGGGCGGGGCCGGCGAGGGGGCGTGTGAGTGGAGGGGCTGAGGAGGGGTGGGGCCAATTGGAGGCGTGTGAGTGTACTCCACGGGAGGGTTCGGGAGCTGGGGTCCGAGCCCGCCTCGGGAGAACTGGGGGTCCGCGGGTAGGGGGTGGGTTCTGGTGCCAAATTGAGAAGGGGCGTGCGTGACTGGAGCCAGCAGGAGGCTTTGCGGCCCTTTGGCTACTGGGAGCAAAGCGAGTCTGGAAGGGGAGAAGAAATGGGGGAGGGGGCTGGGGAAGACTGGGCGGGAGGGGTCGCTTGCAGAGGCTAGAATTGCTATGAGTGTAAGAAAATGGTGGGGGCGGGGCGGGGGTCCTGTGTGACTCGCCTCGTGCCTTAGCTCTCTTCTCTCGCCTGTAAATTGAGGGGTGGGCTGGCCTCTGAGGAGAGGCCCCAGGTCTTATGATCGTTTTCCGGGGTTCAGTTCTAATGGATGCAAAGCATATGAAGGATACGTGAACTCTGCAGATTCATCAGGGCGGAATTATCAGGGAAAATATCACAGACCACACAGCTATTAATGAAGTGGAGTTTATTTGAGTGAACGAATACTTATCTCTGTATTTCCCAACATTGATGCAGTTGGTGACCCACTGTAGCTATTTGTATTTCTGTATAAATGATGACCTTTTGTTTTTTGTAAACTATAAACTTTCTCATGCTTGTGAGAAAAGTAAATTCTGTACTGGTAATAACGGTATTGTTTTAATAACTGCTTTGGATGAATAATGTGACATCTCTGAGGTATAAAATGTCTCCTCTATTATGTTTTTTCTTCTCTTCACCAGTTTTGTAGAGCTAGACCTAACTGAGGGATTTGCTACCCAAGTTAGTTTAGTAAAGCAGTGGCCAAGCTGAAAAGGGAATTCTAGTGTCTCTTCATCAGTATTCTAGCCATAATAAAAGTCTTTGGAACAAGAATCTCAAGATAACTTACAATATAACGTCTGCATTCCTCCTTTTGCTTTCATAGGAAATTTGAAGTCCCTTTTTAAAAAAGCTTAATTTGTAATATTATGATTATTTTTTATCTGAGTATGGTCAAAATCTTTATTCCCTATTAAAAGGTAAGAGTTATATATGAAAATGCTTATTACTTGTAATATTAATAAAATTATTTCTTGTAACAATCACCATGTGGTAGAAGTGACTGCATTTCAAAGTAACTTAGCACAGTTCTTTGCTAAATGTATTAATGTGTTATCTTCATACACATTCTTTTTCATCTTTCTTGCAAATTTAGACACTCAGCCTCTTGTATTGCTGTCGTTAAGAAAGACTTCATAAAGATCTAATATCCTACCTGCTTGGGGTACAGTTCGAGCATACATTCCAGCTAGATTTGTGATGACTTTGCCTTTTGTGGACTGACTAATGCTGTGCTTTCCCTTTCATGAAGGGATTCTGTGTTGTACTGTTGCTAGTTAAAACAGTTTCTGTCCCCAAAGCAAATTAGAGTGGATTTCAAATGTTGGTAATGATTCAGAGACTTGTACTACAAAGAATCAGTCCTCTGTCACTTGCATTTCAACAGGAGTTTGTATTATGAAAATGTTATCAAAGGAAGTATTTCCTTTTGTTCAGTAGCTAGATGATTTTTAAGGTTCAGTCATTTTTATAGCAGTGATCCAAAATGGAAATTTATGGCTTTATGATCAAGGATTTCACTTGAGGTAGAAGTGAAGGGGAACTCTGCTACAAATTTGCTTAGATTTTTATTCTTTTAACAAATAATTTTATTTTTTTTCTTGGTAAAGTTTTTCCTTTCGTCTTTTAAAAGCATCTTAGTAATCTTATGAAATTTCTTACATATGAAATAGTGATTTTTTGAGCGTTTATGTAAATGAAAGTTTAGAATACAACATTTTGAGTGTTGCTGTCAAAAAGAAACAAACAGAACTGTCTGACGTGTAGCAGCTTCTTCACTTGTGGTTAGGTTGGTGCCCTGCCCAGAGAAAAGGAAGTTCTGTGTAGTGAGTAGAAGTGTCAGTAAAGGCCAGAAATAAGTTTGTTTTCAACATGTTTGCAAGAGAAATTCTTAGCTTACTGAAATCCTTGGTGGTGAGATGAAAATACATAATAAATGAATTCCTATTCTCTTTGGAGATCACTTAGGTTGTCACTCAAAGGAAGAATTAACCAGTTGTACAATGACATGAAATGTTCACTTCCTTAGAGTTTTTGAGAGCTATTTATATTCCTGTGGTGTTGGTTTTTACACTTGCGTGTGATTCAAAACACTATGACTTGGTCTTCTGACTAAGACTGTTTATGTGAATTGCAATATATGTTTTCTCTATAAATTATCATGGGTCATTCTACTCTCGTTAACTAAGGGTTCAGTGCTTTGAATTAAAAAGCATCAATATGTATATTGAAATTAAATAATTGTCCATAAAAATGGATCAGTATATGAAGGGAACTGGAGTATGTCATACTTTGTACATACTTTGTGTGTCACAGCATATCTGCACTATAATCATTTGACATGTGAGGCTTCTGTGGAAGTTTGTCACTTAAAAATGGATTTTTTTCCTCTGTATCTTTAATTTCCCCCAATTTTTAACAAATGTTTTTCACAGTAATGTTGTGAAATTTCTGTCTTGCAGTTTTAGCCAGGTTCTCTTTAGACAATCATTCCCAAAGGATAGAGGAACACATTTCTTAATAGCAAGACTGAGTCAGACATAGAACAGGCTGCACTGCAGAATTGCAAGCCCAATTATGTTGGAGAAACCAGGGCAGAAAATCTTCATTCCTCACCAAGGAAAAGAATGCTACCATTGCCACTTAGACCTCCTACTTGCCCTTTTTTCTGTTACTCCACTTTTGAAGAGTATGCAAACTCCAGTGTAGTATGCTTTGATGTTTATAGTGTGTATTCAATAGGAGCCTAAGAACCAGGGGATTTCAAGGTTAGAGTACGTTTTGGTACTAGGGGGGCTTGCAGGTTTAGCTGTGGGCAGTATGTGATTGTGAAAGGAGCATACCACAGGTTCAAATTTTGTATTAAAATACTGTTTTGCCTTTCACTTCACCACACTTCCACAAATAAATGAGAAGTAACATAGTAAATGTGGTCTTCTTTAGATATCAATAATAATTCACATTTATATATTTCTTTAAGGTTTATACAGCAGTTTCCTCACAACAACCCTGTGGTTGATGAGGAATGCAAATATTATTATCTCCATTAATAAACCTTTGAAAAGTAGATTTCCATAGTTGATTTTTTCAAATTAAAGGACATTCTGCAGGTTGCATATGGAGTCAGGAGAGTGTCAGGGGAGGTGTACCTTCTTTTGGCCTCATTAAAATATTCTCTTTCACTCCTGGCTGACGGTTTTTTTAAGCATTTTCGTAAAATAATGGCTGGTATTTATATATCACTTTAAAGTTTGCAAAGTGCTTTAAATATGCCATCTCATCTGAGCCTCACAACAACCTCTGGAGATAGATGCTATCATTCCCATTTTACAGAAGAGGAAACTGAGGCTGCAAGAGGTTTGATTGGCCCAAGTTCACACAGCTAAGGAAGTGTCTGAGGACAGATTGGAATTCAGCTCTTCTTAACTGCAAGTTTATACATTGTACTACCTAGCCGTTATTTCAAAATGCAATGTTTGATATTTGGTTGCGAATTGATTTTGTGTGTATGTGATTTAGAGTTAACGAGGCTCTTGACTTGAATTTTGTAGACTAAATATCTCTACTTTTACCTCCAGAGAATGTTAAATAAAGCTAGGATGATGAATACCAAGCATTGTGTAGGACTGAGGCCATAAATCCCCCCCTCTGATTTTCTGCCTGAAGAAGATATATATACATGGGAATAAGACTATGTTTCACTCTTTAACAGTCTGGTGTACATTAATTGAGGGTAGGAGAGGACAGGCAGTCTTAGACATATAGAGAAATAGAATTTGAAAATGTAGATAGAACATTCAAGCTAGAAACCTGTAACAAGGTCTTCCGAGTACAAGTAGACAGAACAGTGCTAAAGTGGCCATCCAAGGTCAGCACAGTTAAAATGGATGCTATCATCAGAAGCAGGCACTTTGAATTTTACAGAGGCATCATTCTTACCCAAACCTTTTTGTAAGGGAGACTGGGCTCCTGTGGAAAGAACCTTGGGTTTGGTTTTACTGCTTACTCTTTGGGTGGTTTTGGTCTGACTCTTCGTTTCTTCTTTGTGATGATGTGATGGGGGGGGGCAGTGACGGAGGTGGGATAGGATTGAGATTCTCGGTCCAACAGTAGTTCTCCCCTTTGTCCTGATGCATCTTCCATCTCTCCCTCCCCACTGATTGTTCCTTTGCCTGTCAACATTTTCAGGTCTCCCTAGTCCTAAAAGCAAGACAAAAAAATACCCACCTCTTTCTTCTTTATATTACGTACTACTAGAAAGAGGAGTCTTCATTCGCCTACACCACTTCCTTCTTGGTTATTTTTTCAGGTCCTAGAAATCTGAATCCCCCAATGTGCACCCCTTCCTTCGTCACACATTGAAATTGTTTTCTCCAGGATTATAAAATGATCAAATTTTATAATTTAATGGTGGCCTTTTCTCACTTCTTGTCCTCATTCTTAATATTCACTTCTCCCTTGGCTTCTATGAACCCATTTTGGGGGACTCTCTTATTGTTCTTTCCTTGTTTTACTTAGTGATTCCTATTCTTTCTCCTTTCCCTTGAACGTCAGCGGGCTGATGTTGATTCACATTTTTTATTCATACTCTCTTTGGCAATCTCATATACTCCTGTGGTTTTAGTTATCATTGCTAGGTAACTCCCAACCTTACATCTCCTTCACAAAGTAAGGTCTCTGCCCTTTGTGGTGTTTATCTCTCCTGTGGTAATTTCATCTACTTTCATGGCTTCGTCTACTGTTACTACAAGGATGACTCTAAATCTGCATATTAGTCCTGACCTCTCTCTTAAACTCTAGAGAAGCATTTCTGGCTGCCTGTTAGACACCTCTGCCTGTCCTAACTTCAAACTGATTTTGTGTCAAAGGGAGTCTCCTAAAGCCTGGGTGATCGGGTCAATTCCCTCCTTAATAAATACTTGCTGATCAGCCAATATCTAAGAGTCAACTCATCTTCCTTGATAAATAGCTCCTCCTGAATCCTCCTTTTCTGTCCGTGGCATTGCTGTGCTGTCTCCCAGACTGGAAACCTTGGTCATTGATTCTTTCCTCCCCTCTACTTCCTCCTTCCTCCCATCGTTGTCGGCTCCCAAGACCTGTTCATCCTCTCCTTTACTTTGTCTAGCCTTTCTCCTCTACTTCTGAAATGTCTGCTATGGCCACCCCCTTTATTATTACCACTTCGTTCATGTCCTCATTTCCACTGGCCTGGACTGAAGTCCTAGTCCCCTCATTGTTATCTCCTGTCTTTGCACTTTGGCCTAAGCCAAAGCTCTGATCACATAGTTCCTTTGTTCCGAGTTCTTCAATGACTCCCCACCATCTACTGAATAAAGTCCAGTCTTTATTGCTTCTTCACCTTTCTTACTGTCATAGTACCTAACAGTGCTTTGCAGGTAGTAAGTAGGTGCTCCACATGTACTTGAATGCATCGAGTTGATACTAACACTTGTGGCATTAAAAAACAACTGTTGATAGTTCTGAAAGGCAGTTTTGTGAATTTTTAGTAACAAAGTCCATGGTGACTATTAGTCATAGGCATCTTGGCAGGGGTATTGCATATGTTCTTATCCAACAAGCAACAAGCATTTAATATATCTCAGGCATTGTTAGCCCTGGGTGATACATATTCAAAAAAAAGAATCAAACAATCACTGCTTTCAAGGCATTTGCATTCTAACTAGGGAGGGAAGTTCATATATAAATATATACAAAATAAATATAAATACAGAGTTGTTAGTTTGGAAGATCTGGCTCTAGCAGTTTGGGGGATCAGGAAAGGGTTCTTGTAGAAGGAGTGCTACTTTTCCCTACATTTCAGTGTTAAGCCACATATTTGATGACCTCAGTGTTTTCTGAGCTCATCATGTTTTAAGCTTACCAACCCCAATGATTTCAATTAGATTAAATCCAGTACATTGGAAACTTTGTAAACTTGAATTAATGTTCTACATTACTGGAGAGGTTTTGGTGGAAAGCTGAAACAAAACATAGTAGTAGTCAACATTAACAATCTTTTGGTGATATATTGAGTACTCTCAACCTTTGGGCAGTTCTAAGTTTCTAATTTTTTTCCATTTTCATTGTTATTGCCTCAAAAGACAGATGCCAGTTTAATTATAATAGCTCATATTTGTATGGTGCTTTAAGGTTGACATGCAAAGTGTTATTGTTAAAGCAGCCCTATGAAGCGAGTAGTGCAAGTGGAAGAAAAACTTAAATTTTTTTCCAACTAACAAGCATTTATTTTCTTTTGCTTCTTCTCCCTACGTTGAAAAAGAAGAAAGAAGAATCAGAGCCTTAAAACAAGTATGCTTCGTCAAGTAAAACACATTCGAACATTGGCCATGTCCAAAAATGTCTCATTTTGCATCTTGAGTCAAGTGGATGGTATGCTTTGTTATCTGTCCTCTAAAACCATGGATGGTCCTGCACTGATCAGAGCTCTCAAGGCTCTCAGAGAGTTGTTTGCCTTTACAATATAAATTATTTTTCTGATTCAGCCAATTGTTCTGCATCAGTTCATACTTCAAGTTCATCCTCCATCTTCCATGTTTCCCTGAAGCCACCTTCCATTTCTTAGGGCACGATGGTATTACACTTACATGTTATCATTTGTTCTGCCGTTTTCCATTTGGTGCTCACTCCCTTAGTTTCCAGTTCTTTGCCACTATAGAAAGAGGTGCTTTAAGTATTTTTGTCTCCATGGGTCCTTTTCTTTTCTGTTCTCTTTGGGGTAGTAGGGTTATTGCTGGATCAAAGGGTGCGGACAGTTTAGTGACTTTGGGGGCGTACTTCCAAATTAGTACAAGTGTTATTTTCCCAGTTTGACAGATGAGGGAACCGAGGCTCAGAGAGGGTAAGTGATTTGCCCAAGTCTCACAGCCTCAAATGGCAGTCTTATGATCCAAAGACCAGTGTTCTTTCTGTGATACCATACTCCCTCCCTGGACCGGTCAGGAATTCTGCCGCAGGAGCTACAGAAACAATTCAGTTTCCAATTTTTTGGACATTTTAGACATTCCTTAATCAATTCTCCCATATATCTTAAAGCATATCATGGGATTGTAAATTTTTTAAGGAATGGCCCTTTGAGATTATCTGCTCTAATCTCATTATTTTATAGAGGAAGCCTGAGGCCCAGAGGGCTCAGGGGATTTGCCTAAGATCATGTAGGCCAGTAAATAGCAGAGCTGAGCTTGCAACCAGATCCCCTGATCCTGTGGTCTTACTCCTATGTCGCAGGGCTCTGATCTGTCATTTACTGACATCCTTTTAGTTCTGTTTCTGAATCAAGTTTCAATTAAAGGCCATCTTTTACGAGCCTTGAAATAAAATCTCAGGTGAAATATGTTTAATGAGCATTTCTAGAAGATGTTTTATGGCAAGGTTCTTAGTATTTTTTGTATTGTGGAACAGTGTTTTTAAATGCAGAAAACAAAAGAGAGAGGATTACAAAAGATCCACAACCCCTGCTTATAGAGTCATTCCCTATTTTTATTTCAGGCTAATAAATACTGTTAAGAAAAAAGTCTTATTGGAGCTGCTCAGCACTTTTTAATGAGCTTCACAAAAACAAAGTAAAAAATTGATTGGATAAATGATTGAGCTGCCATACATCAGAGATGTCACATGGCTGGTGCAGATTAAAATTGCCAAGTGTTTAACAAAATAAGTAAAAATACAGCACAACACAGATGATATTAATATGTGATTTTCTAAGTCATTAACATGACTTCAGGAATCTGACCTCCATTTCTATTTGAGTTTGACACCACTGCTATACCCCATGATATTGGAGGGAAAGGATGTTTGTTCCAAGACACTGTCTAATTCTCTAGTAGTAAATGAAAGGCTTTGAGTAACATGGACAAAGCCCAAAGTAGGATTTCAGGAAGTGAGGGGGCTTAGTTTATTCCCTCTTCCCTAGCTTTTTTGCTGCTCTATATCCATGCACTTCCTTTTTTTGTAGGTGCTAAAAGAAAAACAAGATGTATGTAGGTTCTAGAGTAGTTGAGGAGCTTTCGAATTCTTTCTGAAAAGGAAATTGCCTTTACTTAACTAAGGTACTTCCTATATGTGCTATATCCGTTGCTTATAAAGCTCTAGATGCAACCTCTTTTTGTGGGCTGCTTACTGCAGAATTTCCTGCGGTGTGATAGAAGTAAAAATTCTAAAGATAATTCGAACCATAGTGATTTATTTGTATTGTTACTTTTCTCTGCGCTTTCTTTTCTCTGATTTTTAAAAATAAATCCTTAAAACTACATGATAAACCAAATTAAGTACATTAAATCTCCTGCCTTATCTTGGTTTGTTTGACATTTGGATTTACTTCGTAGCTGTCTTCTGATAAAATAACAAATTAAAATTCAGTTTTTTTCAATCTGAATTTCTGTTTTCTGTGTATCACATTTTGACAAGTTCTTCCTTGGATGTCTTTTCTTGGTCGTTAAAAACTAGGCATAGTGAATCTGAAATGGAACACAAATATGGGTTAGGATAGTAGAATTTCACTTTTAACATGACAAAACTTGCAAAACCCGGTATGTGGTTGTTTTAATTTGTGTAATTCTATTTGTCTCCACTTCAAGGGAAAGTCCTGTTTTGAATGAGATGGTGTGAATTGCATGTTAAGTGAATTCTTTCTTTAACATTTTGGGAACACTCAAGTTAAATTTGTTTTAAATAGATGTATAGACCAGAAACATTTTTCTGACATGTTTTCCTTAGGAGATTGGCATTTAATTTACCTTGTCCATTCTCCAGTGGGCCTCTAGGGATTGATAATTAATATCTAATTTGTAGTTATCCTAGCAGAAGGTCTCTTTATTTCTATGAGATGATTTCTCTTGTGACTTTTAATTCATTTTTTGTTTTTCTTTGCCAGTTTTTTTTTAATTAGAAAAGAATTCCTAATCTGTTTTAAAATAAATTTTATTAATGTTTTATTTGTATATCACCTAAACTTCCCTCTGTATTCTCCTCCACAAAATTATTCCATGTAACAAAGAATTTTTTTTAAAAGAAAATAGAAAAGTCAGCCCCTGCCCTCAAAGACAATCTTATGGAGGAAGACAGAGCACAAAAGGAAGCTGGAAAGGTGGGAGGGGGCTTTATTTTTGAAAGAAAGTTGTCTTTTCCCCGTGTTATCATCTGGTGTATTCCTGTATCAATATTAAAATGGAATTTTTGTTCATTTTGGCAAGTATTTTGAAATATTTTAATAAAGGGCTGATATTTTTGGAAAAAGAAGAAAAAACAAAAAAGAGGAAAAAGGGGGAAAAATCAACAAAACCACTTAATTCATTGAAAAAACATCTGACGATCCAGTCAATGTTTTACACTGGTGGATTCCTTCCCCAACCCCCACTCTCTGCAAAAGAGTAGGGGGAAAGGTTCTTCTCATATCTCTTCTTTGGGACCACACTTGTTCTTTGTAATTTTGCAATATACATTCTCAAATTGTTTTGTAGTTACAGTCATTTTCTTGTCTCTGCTTCATTTTGCATCAGTTCATATAAGTTTTTCCAGTGTTACCTGTATTTATCATATTTGTCATTTTTTACAACAGTAATATTCCATTGTAAAACAAAATTTATTTAAAGACAACTAAGGAAATGTCAAACTATTGCCCGTGCCTGGAATGACATCGTGCCTGGTCCTGCTTGTCGGAGAATACCAGTAGCAATAATTACAGTGATAATGATCAATGATATCTAATCAGTCAACAAATAATCTAGTTTCTTTAGACAAATAAGGTTCATGAAGTAGGGGATAAAGTATAATAAGGCAGGAAAGGCAGTCTGGAGCCAGATTGTGAAGGACCTTAAATGTTAAACAAAGGAGTTTTATCTTTGATCCTAGATATAATAGGGAGTCGTTGAAGTTTATTGAGTAGAGGAATAATGATGTAGGAATATCACTTTGCAGATGCATGAAGGATAGATCAAAGAGCAGAGACACTTGAAGCAGGGAGGACCCCTTTCGATAGTTCAGTTGAGAAATGATAACAGCCTGAACTAGGGTCGTGGCTGTATGAACAGGGAATGGGTAAACTTGCCAAGACTTAGCAACAGATCGCACATGTGGGGTGAGGGAGAGCGAGGAGCCAGATGACCCTCGCTTTGTAAAATTGAGTGAGGATATGTGTGGTGGTGCCTTTGACAATAACAAGGAAGTTCGGAAGAGGAATGAGGGTTTGGGGAAAGATGAGTTCTGTTTTGGACATATGTAATTGGACATTGATATGCTTTAAAAGTTTATAAATCACTTAACATATCATCACTTTGATCCTCATAGTAACCCTATGGTACTACAAATGTTATTACACCCAATTTGTGGATGAGCAAATGGAGGCTTAGAAAAATTTTTATTTCTTTTCCCAAAGTCATAACCAGTAAGTTTCTCTCAGAGCTAGAACTTGAACCTAGGCTTGAGTGGTAGTGTCCAGATGATAACTATGCAGTACCCTGAAATCACCATTGGTTGTGATCTCTCAGGACCCATCTAGTTCTATATTTATGATCATATGGGTACATATATTATTCTGGTCCTTTTCAGAGGTTCTGATTTCCCAATTTTTATGTCTTTTCAGATCAAAGAGAGTGCATCACAGACGAGGGATGCCCTCAGGCAACATTTTAGTGATCTAAAGGGAACCCTCAGGAAGCTTTTGGACGAACGATTAGTGTCTCTGTTACAAGAAGTGGACACCATCGAGCAGGAGACCATCAAGCCATTAGATGACTGCCAGAAACTCATAGAGCATGGAGTCAGCACCGCTGAAGACTTAGTCCGAGAAGGTAGGAAGCCGGGTCCTTCCCAAGTTTTACCATCTGAAAATCTTCTGAAGAGAGGGGCATGTGTACATGTGTTTGTAAGAACTATGACATTGTAGTGATTTGTCCAAGTTCAACAGACTTTTCCCAATTTTGGTAGTTTTGTAAGATGTTCATGGTCATCTTCTTTAAAGCTTCATGTGTAATTCAGAATGGCAGATGTACAAGAATGCGCCCCGCCTTGGAGTAGATTCAAAGAGTGCTCTGTAAAACAAGAAGCACGTTGGATTTCAGACTTTATCACCTTTTTCAAATGGTGGAAGCCCAGCTAACCATTTTTAGGTTCTCTAGGGTTGTTGGAAGGTCCTCTGGAGCTCATCTAGTCTTTTCACCTCACTTTTCAGATGAGACATCTGAGGCCCAGAGAGGGTGAGGGACTTGTCCAAGGTCACACAGCAGTCAAGTGTCACAGGATCCTTGGGCTCTCAAGCTCAGTATCAACATGATGTCTCATCAGTCATGTAAATAATAGTAGCTTGTAAATTAATTCTTCACAGTTTATAAATTATTTTTCTATCAAACGCCTATAAATTTGGTAGAAGTATTAGGCATAAGGGGTAGACCTGTGATTTCATTGCTGTGAGAATTCCCAGATGAAGAAATGTCTCTATCCATTTAGTTTGACACATATTCTACAACTTAGAGTCTTCTGGAGTTGCCTAGAGCTGGGAGAGGCTAAGAGACTTTGCTAGGATGACATGGTAGTCGTCAGAGGCAGCCCTTGAGTTCAGGTGTTTCAGTTCCTGGCATGGCCTGCTCTCTAGCCACACTGCCTTTCTACACTGCAAGTAGTAGGATTCCTGTTTTGCATTTCAGGGAAATGAAACCCAGGGACTTGCCCATGACCTACCTGACGGCCAGAACTTGAGTCTAGGTCTTCGGATTCTAATTCTGGTGGTCTTTATATCATACCTGCGTTTGACCTAGAGATCGTTTGTAGAGGGGTGTTTTCAACAGTCATGAAGTTCAAAAAATTGAATTTCAGAATTTTCCTCTAGCCTTTGAGTGATGACAGTTCCTTTTTACTTTTTTTTTAAATATTTTTTTCCTTTTTGAGAGTTCTTGTGCCTTTATTTGTAGAAACTAGTGAATGATGATGATTTGACTGGGGTCAGGACTGCACTTAGGGCTCAAACAAGTTCTGTTGTGAAGCATTTACTTGATAGATTTTGGACTGGCAGTTTGGATAGAGGCCTTTGTGCTAGTAATCAGTAGGTTTGGTGGGCTGATGGTCTTGAGGTTAGTGTCTGGCTTCCTCAGCATTTCTGGTAAGCTTGGGGTTGGTGAAGTTGAATATCAAGGAACTTGAATGTTTGGGGGTAAATTTTAGCCCAGTGACTTTGGTGGTAGTTTTGAGGCAAGGGTACATGGTAGGGCCAATGGGCTTGGTGATCTTGGCATTAGGGATATGGTGCTGAGGGCCTTAGCAGCATTGCTGGACTATGTCATCTGCAGTCCTTCCTTGTTATGCTCCTTAGCAAAAGCACATATTTCTTTGGAACTTGGGGTCAACCAGTTTCAGAAATTCAGATTTCCGTGACCTGGGGTTTTTAATGCCATTTCTTTACCACTTTCAGGATTGGATGTAGGTGGTGTGGTTCCTATATCTGACCATATTTACACCATTGTCTGTGTCCTGGGACTTAGTAATCACCTTTAAAAAATAATGGTACTCTTCTTTGGATCGCTCTGAGCTGAGTGCCATAGAGACAGAGCATGACTTTAGTTATAAGGCTAAAGACCCAGGTTTGATTTGTTGTCTGGATTCTAGTTAGCTTTGCTCTTTTCTGAGACTTTTGTAACCACAGAACATACCCATCTGTGATGGCCAGGCCGTGGGAAGACCTGCCACCTAGAGGCATCCTGCCACTTTGCTTTACCTCTTCCCTTTGTCTGCTGATTATGTACTGGGTTTTAAGAAGACTGGAGTCACCAACTGTGTGTCCTCCAGTGAGGTAGAGGAACACCATACCTGACAATCAGCCCTGCCTCTATACCCTGCAATCCCCCTGACACTGTCATAAGACCTACCAATATAACCTAAGGACCTCTGGCCCTTGCCATTTACCCTTACCATTCCCCTCCACCTTTAGGACTTAAGGGCTTTGCCATCTACAATTAAACTTGCTTTTCTTTGTTGTCTCCACCAATTAGAATGTGCGGTCTATTTTCTGTTTCTATCCTCAGCACTTACCACATAGGAAGTACTTAATAAATGCTTTTTAAGGATCCATATGTACAAAAATATTTATTGCAGCTCTTTTTGTGGTGACAAAGAATTGGAAACTAAGGAGAGAATGGCTGAACAAGTTATGGTATATGAATGTGATGGAATATTATTGTGATGTAAGAAATGATGAAGGCAATGGTTTCAGAGAAACCTGGGAAGATTTACATGAACTGATACAGAGGGAGGGGAGCAAAACCAGGAGAACAATCATACTATGACAACAGTATCGTAAAGACACGAGAGTCTTAGTAGCCCTGATCAGCCAACCGCAGTTCCAGAGGTCTCATTATGAAACATGCCACTGCCCACCTCCAGGTAGAGAGCTGATGGAGCTTGAGTACAAATTGAAGCCAGTGCAGGAATGTTTTGCTTGACTATACACATTTGTACTAAGTTTTGTTTTTCTTGCTTTCTCATTTTTCACTGTGTTGCCAACATGTATGTCCTGTTCTAAAAATACTGTTTTGAATCATTCAGTCTCAGTATTCTTCTCTGTACTTGCCTTCAATCTGAAGCTGTATATACATTAGTCTCTCCATTTTTTCTAGCCTCTCAGTTATATTTCCCTTTATTATACACAAGATTTTCACAGGTTTTGCGTGGTTTCAGGCAGATTCCTGTCTTTTTTCACATTTTACATGTTTTCTCTCTTTGGGTACGATCAGAAAAATCAGCTAAAAGCCCAGTGTAGTTCAATCAAATTAACTTAGGTGTATGTTACCCTTAATTGCCTAGCCAGAACAATATAATTCCCAACAGACTGCTGTAGAAGAAGCCAGAGAAAACAAAGGTATCAGCCCATTCTTATAAAAGTTTACTATAACAATAAAGCAACATGCTTAAGCTTAATTATCTCTCTGATGGCAAAGTCTACATACTATCCATACTTTCTGACGTCAAAGTCTGTATGCTATTCATGCTCTCAGTTCTAAAACAGAAAGGTAGGACCAGTAAACTTTCTGGATTTTTATTAAGTCCTAGTCTGAGGTAATTTAACAATAGTATCTGATTGTATAGACATCTTAAAATTTGTAAATGTCATTCAGAAGTAAAAGGTAGATTAAGACTTGTATTGTGATTTTCTGTAGACTAAATGAAGTGGCTTGTAACAGCACAGAACCCTAGGGTAATTACATATACTCATTTAGGGAAAACATAAGCAATGTTCATTTTTACATGTATATCAATATTTATTACAGTAGAATTGCTTCTAAGGCTTCCATATACAATGTTTAAATTGACAACTGGTACCTTAATGAGACATGTTGTAGTTTTATTAGGAGGTCCATTGAAGCTTTCAAAAGTTAATGTTATGTCATTAAAGGAAAGATGTGAAATAAAACATCAGAAAAACAAGCCACTCTAGGAAAAATGAAGTAAAAAAGGGGAGAAGTGAAATTACGACAATGAAAAAAGTTGAAGTCAAGTCAGTTTTGAATATTTGGATATTTTGAAGAGAAGAGATGATAAGCTCTATCTTTCACAGATGAATGTTTATTGTTCAGTTCAGTGCTATTCATTGCTTCCTTAATATTAATGGATTCTAGCTTGGGTTCTAGTCATCCTTCCTGCTCCTTTGTTTGGATGAAGCTGGTGCTTTAAAACTTTCTCCCGTCCTTTGGCTCTTTAAGGGTTTTTCTGGAAGAGTTTGCTTTTTTCCTCTTGGTCGTTTTGTCAGTTTTGCTGTCAGAAGTGTTCCCAGATGAGCTCGAAGATACAGATTCCTTAAATTTGGGCATTGAATTGTGCTTCCCATACTCTCCGCTGCTCTGTTTCTTGGTTTACAGGCCCTGTTTTTGCTTTCTCAATAGGTAGGGGTGGCAGAGGAGAGAGGAAAAGAGAGAATTCAGAACTAAAATAAAGTAAAATTGAATTCAGAGAATTTTTTTATTTATTCACTCATACTGCTTATCCTTGCAAATGACTCCTCACATTGTATGTTGTTAGTCACAAGAGGCATGCTAGGACGGATATGTGCATGAATGTAGGTCATGGGTCATAACTACTGGAAAATAACTCTACTCCACCCCACTATTATTAATACATCATTCATATCATCTTCACATACAAAAGACACCATATCTTTGTCTTATTCAGCATGAATTGACAAGACACTAAGACAAAGTGCCTTTTTAAAAGTTTGTTTTAAAACCTTACATGATTATCCCCCTAGAGACTTCAAGTTTAGAAACAGACTAAAAGGCAATTCATACAGGTCAAGAATGTGTGCCCACTTCCCTAAGGAATAGGATACAGTTTTTTAATTTTAGAAAACAAGTTCCTAGATATACATACCATAAATATCTGTTACAGTATATGGTGCTTAAGTATTTTAATTTTCAAATCCTGTTTTTAGCTTGCAAAATAAAAACTTGTTTATAGAATTTCAAAGATTATGTTGAACTGACTTGCCCCCATTTTCCTTTTGTTAAAGATTCTGTGACCCTAAGAACTTTAGGACTGTAACAACAGTGTCAAAGTCTGGATAGAGAAATAGTAACAACACAAATGATCCCTTATCTTTCAACCAATGAGTGTAGTTAGTGGTGCAGTATGGGATATCCTTGTTAGTCTTGTTTTGCTTCCATTAGTTTTGCTGTCATTGTTATGCCCAACCTGGTCTTCAACTAATATTGCATGGAATTCTTTTTAAAAACTAGAACTCTGCCCCTTGACTTTTTTTTTAACTTTCCAACAACATTTTCATAAGACAAATGAGTCACACAATGTTACGAGCAAACTAAATCTTGCAAAAATTGAGATAATACTTTCAAATGATTAAGGGGAATAGTGCACAAATCAGTCCTTCCTTAATGGAGCGGTCTCCTCTTGAATGCCATTTTTAGCAGCAGTGCAGATCTTAGCGCATCTCCGGCGTGTACATCTCTCTCAGCTGCAGAAATAAAGACATCCTTCACTAGCCGCATGGCCCTTTCCAAGGACAGAGGAACGTGCTCCACATCTTGCATATTCTTAAAACCAACCTGATGGTCAAGCAGAGGCTGAAGCATAGCACTTGCTGATCCTCCAGCCTGGTAAGATCCCACAGGATCAGAACTGTACACAGCTCCTTTCCCTTCTTCATCAAGTCTACCAATGATGTTATAAACATAGTAAGGAAAGAAACGTCTTGAAGAGAGGATTGTAGGCAACATTACTGCAGTTGCTCCTGTGGTCATGGCCTTATTGTTGGAATGCTTGTACATCTTTAATCTTGCTTCAGTAATTTTAATAAGTGTAAGGCAGTCTCCATGAAAACCACTGCATCCAATGACCGTTTTGTCTGTTAGTTTGTAACATTTGGGACGATCCCAAGTGTGAATTGAAAAACCTTCACTCAGTTGGGTATCAGAGGCAACAGTGGAAAAATCTTCTCCAGCAATTGCCAGAACAGTTCCTCCATTGAAGATGTAGGGCAAGAAGTGGCACTGCACGGGACCCGCGCTGTTGTGAGGCTCCAGCTCCTGCTCCGGCCCGAGCCCCGGGTACATAGCGGCGAAGGGGGAAGCGGACGTCGCGAGGTGGCGGCACCAAGAACTGCTCCGCCGGCTGTTGTCTCTGTCCCTTGACTTTGTAAGATATTGTGTGTTAGTGTTCTGGCAAGGGTTATCTCCTATGCTTGCTAATGATTCTGTGGCAGGGAAAGTTAGAAGTTACCAGGCTCTCTGTTTCACTGATACTCAGTAGTCTTTCTGGGAAAACGGTGATATCGAAGCAGATATGACATATAAAACTTTCTTTGCTTGCTTGTCAGTGGTTCCCCTCTCTCAGGGAGGCTGATCATCAGCTGATGATGCAGTGTATAGAGCACTGAGCCTGGAGTCGGGAAGACCCAAGTACGGATTTGGCCTCAGACACTCATTACCTGTGTGTCCCCTGGCAAGTCACTTAATCTTCAGTTTCCCCAACTGCAAAATGGGGGTGATAATAATAGCACTTATATTGAAGAGTTGTCGTAAGAATCAAATGAGATAATATTTCTAAAAACACTTAGCATAGCCTGGCACATGGTAATGTATATAATGTAATATAAATGATTTTCCCCTTTATCATCATTCCCTTTCCCCTTCAGTCCTTGGACTTAACTGGCTTTTTTTTTCCTACTGGTAGTTTTAAAAAATAATAACAATAAATTTTATTGGTAATTTTGTTTTTAATTATCCTCAATTTCCTCCTGTGTCCCTCTCCATAACTCTCCCAGAGAGCCATCTTGTACCTCTTAGTAGTAGTTGTCTATATTTTTCCTCCCTTGTATGTAAACTGAGGAAACATGGACGGTTTGGTGTTTTGTTTTTCCTGGTTTTGTGTCTATCCGTTAAATCAGCTTGATAAGAATTCTACCAGTTACCACGTGATAGCCAAAACAGTGTTTTTTTCTTTAACCCATTCCTTAATAGTGCTGTTTTTCTCTTCTCTGACCCCAGGTGAGATTGCCGTACTTGGTGGTATGGGAGAAAAAAATGAAAAACTATGGAGCTTTACCAAAAAGGCCTCACACATTCAACTGGACAGGTAAAGGTATTATTGTTACCTTTAGTTTGTTTTTTGAGAATTGAGCCTAGTATATGCTATTTCTTTTTATTACACAGTTAGTTGATTTTGAGGGAGATGGAGAATATTCATTTTCAGGGTTACCCTTATTTTTTATTTTGTTTACCAGTATTACTTATACATAATGTGGCTCCCTACCTTTTTTTTTTTTTTTTGCAGAGAAGGATTATGAGTATGAAACATTGTGCATATTATGAGACTTGGTTGATGTTTTGGTTAGTTTTGCTGAACCACTTTTTTTTTCCTTTTTATTGTTAGTTACAAGTATATGGCTCACTGGGTAAAGCGGATGTATTCAGAAATGAAAGTGATATGAAAAAAAGATCATACAAATTTTTAAAAAATTAAAACAAAATAGTGATGACTTTCATCTTCTTAAATTTTGTTAATGTTCATGTAAGATGGAAAGATCATATGGTTTTAATCCCCAAGCATGTTGCTGAAACAGAAACATTCCTTAGATATAAAGGCTAATCTTTGTAAATTTGACAGTTGAGACCCTACCAATTTTCTACAAACTCTGTGGTTATAATTCCTTGTGGTTGTAAAATGGGAACATGTTAGTAACATCTTGCATAACTCCTGCTCCTAGAAACGTCTCTGGGCTTCAACTCCCTCCTGAGTTTCAACAGCATGTAAGCAATATAGAATTGGAGCAATTGCTTATTCCCTCAATTTATCCTCTTCTCTGGTCTCAATATTTTTAAATATCAATAAGCATTAATGTTGTTTCTCCAGCTTGCCAGAAGTGCCTCTGCTGGTTGATGTGCCGTGTTTATCTGCTCAGTTGGATGATTCAATTCTCACCATAGTCAAGGATCAGATTTTCAATCATGGCACAGTGGCATCTCGGCCACCAGTACAGATAGAAGAACTCATAGAAAAGCCTGGAGGTATCATAGTACGATGGTGTAAGGTGAGTTATTCAATGTGAGAAGTTTGCTTTAAAATGTTTTTATGAGTTGATGCCTTGCTTTTTATTTCATGTTTAGGGATTCAGCAGATTTTCTTATTTTCTCAAAATAAAAATCCCTTTATGATCGAAATATAGTAAAAAGGAACTTGAACTGAGATAGCTATTCTAGTATGAAGGAGATAGTTGTTTAGAAAGATGCCTTACTTCCTTCACACCTTCCTGTACATCATTTTCCATTGCCAGTTTTTCAGCTCAGCTTTGTAGTGGGTTGGGGACCTGTTGCAGATGTGTTCAGTAAAAAAGCCAGAAGATATTGCTGAAAGTGACCTGGCCTGCCCCCATCTCTATTCACTGCTGTTCTTTTAGAACACTTCTAAAATAAGATTCACAAAGAGTGTCTTCTACTTGAGTACTTCATTCATCGAAAATTTTCACATTAAATTTGCATGCTGTATATAAGGGTTAATCTCTTGTTGTGATGTCTCAGCTGTTGACAGATACATTATTTATAGATCACTACCCAGTCTGTAAAAATGTTATTTCCAAGTGTGATAAATCTTAGTTCTCTTAAGAAGCTGTGGTATGGAAGACATCACTAATATTAGTACTGCTCAAATAAAGTAGCTGTTAGTAATCTCTACTCATTGAAATCAGGGCCCTTGTCCCATATATTATACAGGGGCAGCTGTAGAGAGGGGACAATTGATGTGTGACTCTTTTGTCCCTAGCACTATATTTTGTCTTCAGTAATCTCTTATGGAGTCATTTCCAGAGTTATATTTACATACCATTCTTCCAAAGAAGCAGAATTGTTCATCTTCCCTAGAAGCTATAAATTACTCAATTCAACAGACACTTATTAATCGCTTATTATGTGCCAGCTGGGGAAAATGACGTACTATAGTCCTTGATCCTCAAGGAGTTTACAGTGTAGCTGTTCACTGTGGTGTATTTCATACAGCCTTCTTGAGTATTGCTGCCAACGTTTAATCTGAATTTGCTATTTGTTGTCATGAGGAAAGGAAAGAGGACACTAATTTTTAGGTGCTTCTCTTCAGAGTTCTGAGTGGTGATATTGAAGGAAATTTATCTTTTGGTCATTTGGCTCACGGTAAGCCTTTCTCTTCAGGTTGATGATGACTTTACAGCACAAGATTACAGACTCCAGTTTCGTAAGAGTACGTCAAATCACTTTGAAGATGTATACGTTGGTTCTGAAACAGAATTCATAGTGTTACATATAGATCCCAATGTTGACTATCAGTTCAGAGTATGCGCTAGAGGGGACGGTCGGCAGGAGTGGAGTCCATGGAGTGTTCCGCAGATGGGCCATTCTACATTGGTGCCTCACGGTATGCCCCGTTTTTGTCACTTTTCTGTAGCACTATCTGCGTATCAAAATATTACATTTTGTGCTTTTAGTTTCTCAGGGACGATTACTTGGGACGGATCTTGACCTAGAGGTTAGAGCATGGGAGTGAATGCAACTTTCAAATTCTGTCACATTCTACCCCTAGCACTTTGTAACTGTTGGGAAAGATTCTTAGCAGTCTTAATGCCTTGTTTATAATAATCACAACAATAATCATAACTAGCATTTATACTTTAAGCACTTTGAAGTTTGCAAAGTGCTTCACTCTGTTATCTCCTGTGGTTTTATGACCAGAGATCGGTCTAGATCAGTACCACTAGCCAGGACTGTAGGAAGACCTAAATGTGAAGATTTCATAGCTGCTTAGAGACTGGAGTAAGGAGTTTAGCAGGTCTATAGACAGAGTTTTCCTTGAAAGGTTTGAAATTGACCCTATTGTTTTAGCACAAATTAGACCCAATTGTAATTTAGATTAGTTCTAAATTTGACTGGAATAAAATTTACCCAGATACACTAGATTAGAATAAGCTGGAATAAACTCGATCATGTTTGTATTGGAGAAATTATAGAAGATAGCATTAACCAGATATAGGGCTTGAGCATCATGACTTTATTTTAAACATTGGCACTTCACAACTAGGTAGGAACAGCCTTGTAGGAATAACTCAAATTATATCATATATGTTGATCATATGTGATCTTCTAGAATAAGGATTCGTGTCCATCCTTAACTTTATCTCAGATGTGTACAGTAAGGGTATGATTCTATTAATTTTTCATATTTTTGTTTCCAAAAAGAGTGGACAGCTGGCTTCGAGGGATACAGCCTGAGCAGTCGAAGAAATATAGCACTCAGGAATGATTCCCAGGCTACAGGTGTTCTCTACTCCAGTGCTCCAACCTATTTCTGTGGGCAGACATTAACGTTTAGGCAAGTAGATGCTGGAATATATGTGTGGGGCACTTAGTAAATATATATTTTTTGAAATATTTAGTCTTCTTCACTTCTGAAATGGGACTCTAAAAATTTAAAGAAAGTTTGTTGCTTCTGGGTTTCTTGAGAATTTTCTTTAGGATGCTAAATGGAAAATTAGCAGGTTGGTAGTAAAATCAATAGTAGTCCTAGCTGTTATTCATCAGTATTAAAAAGTACACACAGTAATAGCATTACAGATGAGGAAGTCAAAGAATGTTTTGTTCCAATTTTTGTGTATCCGTTCTGTTTGTGGGTGTGAAAAAGACTTAACAATGTAAACTTTTTCTCTAGCTGTACTCTTCCCTTAAAATCAGATTCTTAGGTCTCTCTATCAGTTATCCATTTTATATTCTGAATCCCTATTGCTTTCATGTATTTTAGTTTGTTCTTTTTCATGTCATCTCATTTGTGAATCCCAAAGTCACATTTCCAAATTAGTCCTCTTAAAAATTGAAACTTTATTTAGAGAAGGAAAGGTTTATCTGATTTTTAATTTTACATTTTTGTTTTTTGGATTTGTTTTGTCTTGTTTTGCTGTATTTCAGTCCAGCAAGGCAAATGCTTCTAAAAATTTCAGGTCCTACAAGGGTAAGTTTTCATTTTCAAATATGGCACTATGTTAGCTATATCATGTACCCTCTATCTTCCATGAGCACAACTCTGTGTTCCTTGTGATAAGATAGGGTGGTGGCATTTGAAGATTTTTTTAAACCACAAACTTCTTCTCTAGCCAGTTGTTTTTGAATTATTAACAAGTATCAAAATGTCCTGTTTTGTTAATGCCTTTTCCCCAGTCACATAATGGTGTTAGTTATGGAAACATGGAGCTTGGATCAGACTACAGTTGATCACTGAATAGTCAAAAGAGTTCTTTGAAAGTGTCAGTATACTCACCCATCCTTCTTATATTTATTATTTAAAAAATCTGTGACTTTGGCTTTTGTCGGTGGTGTCCAGGGTGCAGGCTTGCTGCTGAAGGGACCTGCTCTTCCTACCCACACCCTGATTCCAGCTGTGATGCATATGACTCTGCAGCTGCTCACAAGTCAGTTCTGCCCATGTTTAAAGTGATAGTAGCTGGAATGGAGAGCTATCTGGAAACCTACTCCAAGAAGTGACAGTCACCCCGAAACTTAAACAGCCCTTGAATGGATGACAGAGAAAATGCTAATCAAGAAAAAATATACCAACAGTGCAAAAAAGTGGCCGTGTTCATTTGGAGTCCTCCAGCGTCTACCAGGGATGGAGAATCTGCGGCCTGAAGGCCACATGTAGCCCTCTAGATCCTCAAGTGCAGCCCTTTGACTGAATCCAAACTTCGGAGAACAAATCCTCTTAATAAAAGGATTTGTTCTGTAAAAATTGGACTCAAAAGGTCATGCCTAAGGACCTAGAGGACCATATGTGGCCTCAAGGCCGCAGGTTCCCCACCCCTGGCCTGGAGCAATTCAACCAGAAATATTGATGCATGTTTTCCTGAGGACTGGGATGAAAGTATAAAAGTGTCACTAAATGAGCAGGACCGTAAAACCAGTGGTGTGTCACTGAGGTAAATAGTAAGAAGAAGCGTCTGGTTGCACAGAAGTTGAAGCCAGATGCTAATTTGGTCCAGATTCTGGGCCTTGCCCTCATTGTCCTAGTTGTCCAGGCTAAACCTATTCAAAAGCCACCACAAATTCAGAACTAAAGTTCTATGACAAAGAAGCCTTCAACTCCTCTTAAACTAGCCAATACACACCCTCATTGAGGCCGTAAAGATGTTACTGTTTCCACTCAATCTGACAATAGTGTTTCTTTCTAGAACAAATTAGTCTTTTAGCTTCCTATAAAAAAAGCATGTCAATTCTATCCTGAACAAGAGGAAAGAAACCACCAGTGTTACTATATGAAGGGGGCCTTATAAAAAGGGGGTTATCATTCTCAAAGCCAGTTCTGTTAGATGTCAAAATAAATCCCTCTTGTGGTGTAAAAGAAAGTTAAGCACCGTTCAAAAGTTATGTCTTCAGGAGCTGCCGCTGACTATATTTCTAAAGCCATGCTTGCTTCAACCTTTAGTACCACATTCAGAGAGAAATCCAAAATTTTTGAGATGAGAAGATATACTCTAAGAAAAGCATTTATCAATAGTAGAAGATCTATACTAACTAAATATCCCATGGAGGATAAAAACTCTTTTTTCACTCACCCAGATAAAAGATAATAAAAAAAGTCTCATTTCTGCTTTGTCCGCTCAGCCTAAGCTGGAATTACCAAAAGAAAAACCAGTTGTGTCTTACAAGAAGGCATAACTATTACAGAAGATGAGCCAAGATTATTCAGTGATTCAGTCGTTAGAAGAAATTTTTTTTCTGAATCTCTGAACTTAATTTTAAAAAGGATGTCCAAGGAAAGGGATGCTTAAAACATTTGTAAAACTAATTAAAAATATTCTAGATGCCAAAAAATTAATTGTTGCATATGCTTTTCATGTCTCGAACCAGTTACAAGCCTGTCCAATATATGAGACAGTCATCTGGAGATCTGGACAAGTGAACTCCTAAAGGCTCGATCTGCTGGAAAGAGAGGAACTTGTATTGCTGGTGCCTTCTAACATCTGGTGCCTGCTGCTCCTGGGCTCAGGGTTGTGATCCAGTCTTCTTGTTTCATAAATGAGAATGTGGAGACCCACAGTGATTAAGCGACTTTCTCAAGTGGCAGAGCTGGGATTTGACCTTAAGGCCCCTTGTTTTGAATCTAGCGCTCTTGTCCTTCCTCTTTCCACACTGCCCACCTTCAAACCTCTCCCTGTCCTAACACAGCTTAGGCCTCTTTACCTCCCTCCCTGTCACCTTGCTCTTGCCCTCCGTTCCATTGCCTTGACACTTCTGCATGACAGTTTTGTGTTCGCCAGCACATTTGGTCTTATTTTAGTTAATGATTTGTTTATTTTAAAGGTTACAGAAGCCCCTTACCCCTTTGTGTTCTAGAATGCATCTCTTTACTTTCTACATCATTTTGTTTCTGGTTATGTTTTTGACAAAGTGTTTGATCGGGCAAATCCTCTTAGTTGATAGGGATTTTCCTAGAGAACCTATACTGTTCTTGAATGTCTGGTCTAAGAGCTGATGCTCATATTTTCTTTGAAGAGGTACCCCACTAGACCTTCTTAGGACGGGATGTGTTTTGGAGGAGGTGAGTTTGGTGTAATGCTTTTGGTTACCCTGGGAGAAAGTGGCATTTATAAGATGGCAGTATTCATTCCTTTGATGAGAAAGGAGGGGCTGGGGAAATAACCCAGAGTTGAATAAATTGAACATGTGGTGGAGGAGGAAAGTGCTTCAGTCCTGTCCTCTTATTTTACACAGGAGGGACAGTTAAACTGATAGAGGTTGGTGCATGATCAGGTGTGGCTTCTAGTACTCATTACTGTTGTTGTGTTTGTCCTTCGTTCTTGAAGAAGACCATGGCATCAGGGAGGTGATGACATGACTTGCACTTGACTTTGATTTGAGTGAGGGAGGGCTGTGCAAGGTCACCAGCCTCACTTTCTCCTCCAGAGCCATCTGGGTCCAGTGGCCTGATACTCATCAGGACAATTCGAGATGGCCCATTACTGACTCACATCTTCAAGGCCTTAATTCAAGAAGGGCTACCAGAGAGCACTTTAAAGTTGGCAAAAAGCTGTGCATGTGTTACCTCACCTGGTTCTCATAACAGCCTGTCAGTCAAGTGCTATGAAGATCCCTATTTTGTATCCATTTACCCAGTGCCTGGTAGAAGTAAAGGTTACTTTACTTCTAATAAGGGAGTGAACCCTGAACACTGCTATAATGCAATTACAATGGAATAAGGGCTTGGGAGTGGTCACATAGAGAGGAGTGAAAGGTTGGGGCGTGAGAGGGTATAGTTTGGAAAAACTAGGTGAGGTTTTGTGAAGGACATGACACCTGAGTTGGGCCTTGAAAGGAGGAAGGAGTTTTATATGCAGAATTGTAAAGAAAGTACATTCTAACTATGAGGGTCAGCCTGTGCAAATAGAGGAGGTTAGGAAATGACTAGCAGTCTAGTTTGACTGAAATGTAGAATGTATTCAAAGGAGTCATGTAAAATCGTGTTGTGAAGGAAAGGTGCCCCCATGATGATAGGCCTTGAATGCTGGAACACGGGATTTGTATCTAGGGAATATGCTGACACTGAAAGTTTCTGAGCAGATGAGTGGCTTAATTAATCAGCAATGTACATTAGCCAGAGCATGGTGGCAGTGGTGTAAAGGGTGAATTAGAACCAGGAGGGACCACAGAATCAGTGAGGCCAGCTAGAAGCTTGGCGCAGGAGGCTAGAGAAGATACAATGAAGGCTGGAGTAGAGTAGTAGGGCTAGAAATAAAGATGAATGCAAGGTATAGTACAAAAGTCTGAGAGAACAGTACTTGTCAGATGTTTGGGGGGTGAGGAAGAGTGCATTCAAAAGCTGTTGCAGGGTTTTGAGTTTATTGGCCAGGAGAACAGTGGGGCTCGCAAGAAAAGTTGGGAAATTGGGCCTGAGGAGGGGGGAGGGGCAAACGAGTGAGGTTCTAGCCATGTTCAGCTTGAAGTGTGAGCACAATACCTAGTGGATCTGGCAGGTATTTTGAAATCTGAGGGTTCTTTGGGGATGTTAGGGGTAGAAATGTAGCTTTAGTAGTCCTCTCTGTAGAGTAGATGGTGAGAGTCATCGGGAAATCCAAATAGGATTCTAAGGAAGAGAAGAGAGATAAGAGAAGGGGGCAGCAGGGCTGGAGTCTCAGGGCCTTAGGGAGGGAAGGGCCACATCATTTCTCTCCTCCCCGCCCCCATCCTCTCAACAGTCCTTCTAGCCTTTGAAGACATTTTTTAAGAGGAGAACCAACTGCCTCCCAAGGCAAGCCCATTCAAGCCCATTTTACTTAAGATGAATCAGTCAATTTTGTGTTAACAGTAGACACTTGAAAATCTTGGCAATGCTTCCATATTTTGAGATAGAACACACTCTCTTGGGAGGATGCAGCTTAGCTGAGATTTTGTATTTTGAATATGAATTTCCCCATAGAGATGCAGTGTAGTTCGGGTTTTTTCCTTATCTGTGGTTACAAAAAAAGGAAGGGTCAAAGAGCTTTTGTTTTTTGTTTTTTCTTTATCCAGTACCTATTTTTTTTTCGAGGGGAGAAGGGAGGGCAATTGGGGTTAAGTGACTTGCCCAAGATCACACAGCTAGTAAGTGTGTCAAGTGTCTGAGGTCAGATTTGAACTCAGGTCCTCCTGACTTCAGGGCTGGTGCTGTACTCACTGCGCCACCTAGCTGCCCCTTTTATCTATTTTAAAGCATTCTTGAGTTTCAGATTCTCTCTCTCCCTCCCACCCCTTCTCCAAACAATGTGATATCACCTACACATGTGAAATCATGTAAAACTTACCTCCTTATTAGCCATATAGCAAAAAAAAAAAAGAAAGCAAGAGAGAGAGAAAGAGAAAATTATACTTCATTCTAGACTCAGAGTTCATTGTCTCTCTGGAGGCGGATAGCATTCTCTTATCGTGAATCCTTTGGAATTGTCCTGGATCACTGTATTGCTCAGAGTGACCAAGTCTTTCACTGTTGATCATCATCTACAACATCGCTGTTACAGCGTACAATGACCTCCCAGTTCTTCTCACTCTACTTTGCGTTGGTTCATAAAGGTCTTGCCTTGTCTTTTGCTTCTTTCTGATACCACCCCCTTCATTGTTTCTTACAGCATAATAGTGCATCATCACAATCACATGCTACAACTTGTTCAGCCATTCTCCATTTGATGAGCAGCCCCTCAATGTCCAATTCTTTGCCATCATGAAAAGAGCTGCTATAAATATCCTTGTATACATAGGTCCCTTTCCTATTTCTTTGATCTCTTTGGGATATAGACCCAGTAGTGGTACTGCTGGATCAAAGGGTATGCATGGTTCCACACTGTTCTCCAGAATGGTTGAACCAGTTCACTGTTCTATCAACAATTCATTAACATGCCTATTTTCCTTCATCTCATTCAGCATTTGTCATTTCTGATAGGTATGAGGTGGTACCTCAGAATTGTTTTAATTTTCATTTCTCTAATCAACAGTGATTTAGGGCATTTTTTTTCTTATGACTATAGATAGCTTTGAAACTGCATATTCATATCCTTTGACCATTTATCAATTGGGGAATGACTTGTTTTTATAAATTTGGCTCAGTTCCTTATGTATTTGAGAAACGAGGCATTTATCAGAGAAACTTGCTGTAAAATTTTTTGATATTACTTCATGGTCTATGGCACCTTTTAGCAAAATGTAGTTTCCCTGATTATTTCTTTCAGATAGGTTTAATTTTGCTTTTGCTTTGTCTGAGATCATAATTGCTGCCCCTATACTCTTTACTTCAGTTGAAGCATAATGCTCTATGCTTCATTTCAGTTGTATGTGTTTTTCTGTCCCAAGTATGTCTCTTGAACACAACACATTGTTGGATTCTGGTTTCCAGTCCATTCTATCTGCCTCTGTTCTGTGGGTTAGTTCACTCCCTTCACGTTTACAATTAGGATTATAACTCTGCACTTCCCTCTATTCCATCTTCCTCTGTTTATCCTTTTCTTTCTTTTTTTAACCCAGCCCTTCCTCTGAAGTCTGTTTTGCTTCTAATCACTGCCTCCTCTAATCCACCCTCCCCCTTGGTAACCCTCTCCCTACTACCCCCCGTATCTCTTATCTCCATCACCTACTATCTCCCTATTGGATAAGATAGATTTCTGTACCCCACTGAGTGTTTATAGATGTTCTTCTCTCTTTGAACCATTTCCAGTGAGGGTGAGGGTGAAGCATTGCCTGCCTCTTTCCCTCCCTATTTTTCCCACTAATGTGAAATCTTCCTTGCACACCTCCTTTATGTGAGAAAATTTGCCCCATTCTACCTCTCCCTTCACTCTTCAACCCTCTTTATCACTCCTACATTCTTTTTTTGGAGACCATCCCAATATAATCAACTTATACCCATGCCCTCTGTCTATCCAGACGACTCCTAACGGCACTAACAGTAATAAAGTTCTTAGGAGTTACATGTATCATCTTCCTATATATAATGTGAACAGTTTTAACTCCATCAAGTTCCTTATGAATACTTTTTCATGTTTATCTTTTTTATACTTCTCTTGAGTCTTCTGTTTGAATGTCAGATTTTCCATTCAACTCTGGTCTTTTCATCAGGAATGCTTAGACATTCTCTGTTTCATTAAATGTTCATTTTTTTCCCCTGAAGGATTATACTCAGTTTTGTGCTAGGTAGGTTCACCCAATTGACATAAGCCAGTTCCTTTACAAAATGGACTCAATAGGATCCTCTGCTGTTTTTGTTTGTTTAGTTTCGATAAAGGGGAGAGAACAATGCGTATGTGCCACAAACTTCCTCTGTTTGATTATATAGTCAGCTCATCCCTCCAGATGCTCCTCAGTCTTTCTTCTGATTTTTCTTCTTCCCTGTTATAATAGGGCAGCAGGGTAGAGTAGAGACAGAATTAGGAGAAATGGGAAAAAACCATAAGAGGTGGAGTCAGAAGACCCAACTTAACATTCCGGTTGTTCATCTTATCATGTGACCATGAGCAAGGTCTGTCAACATGTATCTGTTAAGTGCCTGTGATAAGCAGTGTGATATAAAAACAAAAATGAAATGGTTCCTGCTTTCAAGGAACTTCCACTCTATTCAGGAAGAAAATATGTACAATAAAAAATAAAGGAGGTAGTTTAGGGAGGAAAAGTCCAAGCAGTTGGGGGAGAGGTGGGCCAAGCCATGTTTTAAATCTTGAAGTGAGAGGTTATATGAAGCATAGGTGAGGAGGGAGTAAATTCCAGGAGTCAGGACTGCCATTGAGAAGGCATGGAGATATTCAGATGAATGACTACGAATAGTATAGGTAATAAAACCAGGGTATTCCGTGAAAATCCATGGCCATCACCTGGTTCTCAGCTTGCAACTGTTTGTATGCCTTATAATCTGAGTAAACTAACAGAATTTATGAAGTGTTAGTAAGGCTGCCTAATAACACAAGTAGAAAATAACTAGGACCTGACCAGTTTTTAAGGAACAATCCTGCTGCTGGAAGTACATCACTTCGTCATGAAAAGGTGCCGTAGGAGAGCGGCCTAGCTCCAAGTCCCAGCCATACCATTCTTTACCTTTGGCTAAATCATTTTACCTTTTGGGGTCTCAGTTGTCTTTCTCTAAATAGGTGATCTCTCCCAATCCCAAATCCTGTAGGTCAGAATTAATTTTAACTAATCACTTAGTGACTTGATAGTTCCAAAGAAATCTTAAGATATTTTTAATTAAGCCCCTTGGTGCATCTGTATATTCTCTGTAACTGTTTACTTGTAAATACATTCATAAAACTTGAAGCAGTAAATAAATCCAGTCAGAACTTATTATATGGTGAATGGTGTGGTTGAAGCTCACAGAGGCTTACTTGTCTAATGATTTTCATGGTGAAAAGATTATAGATTCAGACTTTGAAGTCCACAGGGGATTTTTTCTTTACGACATCTCTTAAACTTCTGCTTTTGTTATCAGTGGGGTTCCCCAAAGAATTAGAAAGCTTAACAGCATATTAAATACAGCGTGGTTCCACTCTTGAGTCTTGATGCGTATATAGATGGGACTAATTTAACCATAAAATGTTTTCCCTAAAGCATCCCCAAGTGGTTTAAACATTATTGGATTTGTTTAGAAAGATGTTCATTGATAATTTGGGGAGGAGTTTAGATGGGGATAAAGATAGTATTGACTTTACAGACTCACACACTGAAGAAAGTCCAGAGGCCACACAGTCGATTTGGAAACCTGAACATCCCTTTTATGCTGTACCTGACGTCTACAACATACCTGACATCTGTACCATACCCGACATCTGTATCTTACCCGACATCTACACCATACCCAACATGTACACCATATCTGCATCCAGCTTTTGCTTGCAGACTTCACATCACAGAAACATGATACCTCCTAAAGTATCTCATTTCACTTCAGAATGGTGGTACAAAGTTTTTCCTTACATCAACCTAAATTTGCTTTTGCCACTTCTACTCCTTGCCACTAGTTTTGCCTTCTTGGGCCAATCAGAACAAATTGAATCCATGTTTAATACTCCAAACACTTGAATACAGCTATCCTATTGCCCCCTCCATCTTCTAATGACCCTCATGTTACATGATCTGGCCACCATCTTCATTACTCTCTTTGAATGTTTTCAATATGGCCCCTACAATATAGCCCTGTTTCCAATGTGACCCCTATAGCAGTACTTCATTTGTGGTCTGACCATGGTAGAACCCAAGGGGACTGTTGCCTTCCTAATTTTAACATTGCATTAATGTATTTGGCTGCCACATCACAGTGTTGATTCATGTTGAGCTTGTGGCCCATTAAAACCTACACGTCTTTTCCACATGAACTATTTAGCAATGTCCCATCTTACACAAGTGAAGTTGGTTCTTTTCTTGAACATATGGCAAAAACATTTATCTTTATTAAATTTCATCATTTTAGATTTAGTCCAACATCCTAGCATCTCAGGATCATTTTGTACCCTGATGGTTTTTTCCTCGCATGCTTTCTGTTCCTATTGGCTTTGTGTCATCAGCAAATTTTCTATCTATGCTTTTATCCAAGTCATTGCTACAGATTTTAAGTGAAGTACCTAGGAATAATTCTCTGGAAATGTCTTGGTATTATCCTTTAGCCCATCTCTGTCCATCTGTTTCACAAGAATAGAATGAGAAAATGTTAAATGCTTTGCCAAAACTTAGGTCAATTGTTTAGCATTCTCCTAATTTACTAGTTTAGTAACCTTGTCAAAAAAAGGAGCAAAGGTAGGGCAGTTTGGTCTTTTCTCAGGGAAGCCGCGCTGGCTTTTTGTCTACATGTTCACTAACTATTGCTTTAATAATTTTAGAATTCTGCCAAGAAATAAGGTCAGTTTTACTAGCCTAAAGTTTGCTCATTCCACTCTTCCCTTTTTTGAAAATTGGGTTGACGTTGGCCCTTTTTCAGTCCTCAAACACCTTTTCAGTTCTCCACAGTCTTTGAAAGTTCATTCACTAACTCAGCAATCACATGCCAGTTCTTTGAGTTCTGTGGGATATAGTTTGGCCAGACCAAGAAATGGGAACTAAAAGGCAGTTAGTAAGGTGCTCTCTTACGAGCTCACTAGCTAGTTTGAGTCTCAGTATGCTGTTTTCCCACTGTCCTTTGCCGTTCAAAGATCATTCATTCTCCTTTCCTGAGAAAATAGAAATAAAACTGGTTGAGCAGCCCTGCCTTATGTTATATACTACCATATATTATCATCATTCGATCCACCCCACATGATGGCCCTATTTCTTTTATCCTTTGTTCCCCATATTTACTTCAAAGGTCTATAATTTTAACTGTAAATACTTTTTACTGATTTTGTGAATATTAATATAGATTAAAAATCTTTAATTCAGCAAATATTTATTTAAGCATCTTCTGAGTGCAAAGCTCTAAGTTGGTTGCTGGGAATACAGTGACCAAAACAAAAATGTCCTTACCTTTTAGGAGCAAAGGCTCCTCCTGGAGGGCAACAACATGTACACATATGCATCAGTACAAAATAACCGTGTAATTTGGGTGAAGCATGGGGAAGGAGAATACTTAACAATTGCAGGAATCAGAAAAGACCTCTTGCAGGAGACCCTGGAGCTGAGCCAGGTGGGCAGGGGGCGTTTCCAAGAGACAGAAGAGGTTTTCCAGGCATAACACTGCTCCCTGGGGAAAGACATAATGGTGAGATGGAATCTACAGCAAGAAGAACCAACAAAACAGTATACACAGTCATTGCAACCAGGCACATGAAAAGACCATTCAGAGGAAGCCCATCCATCTTTGGAGTGATTGAAAAGCCTTATTTCTAGCCTATTCAGTAGCCTCCTTGCTCATCTTGCCTGCAGTCTTTCCCTTTTCCACCCTATCCTTCATACACCTACCACATTGAGATTCCTAACACCTTCCTTTGGCAAGCTATTCTTTGGATACCACCAGGTCTTTTTAGTCCCCTACCCAGCTGGCCTTGGACAGTAAAGCAGCTGTCACACTTCTGGGTGATTAGCACTTGATAACCTGGCTGCACGGCTCTTGTCTTTCTTAGCTGCTGCCCCCATCGACCCAACAATGAGAGGAACAGAACTTTGTCCAGCCTTTTCTGTGTCCACTATAGCTTTCTTAAAAGCATGAACTTGCTTTCGTAGTTTGAGATAGGGCTGCTGTTCTATTTTATGTGAAATAGAGGCTAGCTGAAAAGCAATGGAAACAAAAATAGGTTTTTCCTTGTCTCTGACTGCTATTCAAGTGAGCCCATACAGGGTTTTCTTGGCGAAGATACTGGAGCGATTCACCGTTTCCTTCTCCAGCTCATGTTACAGATGAGGAAACTGAGGCAAACAGGGTGAAGTGACTTGCCCAGAGTCACCAGCTAGTAAGTGTCTGAGGCCAGATTTGAACTCAGGAAGATGAGTCTTCCTGACTCCAAGTCCAGTCTATCTACTGTGCCATCTAGCTGCTCATGGAAGGTCATATACTGCATAAAAATTAGGAGAATGGGAGGTTATGGCTATAGTTTTCACTGTTATGGAGAGGGCAGAAGGTATGACCAGACGAGAAATGGATGAGATCATTGTAGAGAAAATAACCTCAATTATATGAAATTTGAACGTTTTTGTGTAAATGGGATCAAATCAGCTAGAACTGAAAGTATTCAATTAAAAAACATCTTTCCCCAGTTGCTTCCTCCAATAAAAAATATGCACAATTAGGAGTACTAGACAAATGGCCAAAGGACATGAAGAGTCTTCAAAATAAGTATTCCTTGAAAAATATTCAAAATGACTAATCAGAGCATACAAGTTAAAATAACTGGGGTGTTACCTCACATCCGTTGAGGTAGAAAAGATGGTAAACTTCATCTTTGGAGAGGCAGTGGGGAGACAGTTCACTGTCAGTAGACTGTGAATTGGCTCAATTTTTCAAGCAAGCAATTTAGATTTATGCAAGAAAAATCAAGATCTCTTTCTAGAATAATAATCCAAAGGAGGTTGTTGATGGCAAGAAAAGACCCCTGAGAATAAAAATCTGGACAGCATTATTTCTGACAAAAAGCTGGAAACAAAATTGGGGGAATGGCATCGATGAAGGACTTTAGAGTTTGGTAAATGCTTCACGTACATTATTTCATTTGATACTGAGAGGATTTACAAGTCATAGAATATTGTGATATTAAAAAAGACAAATGTGAAGAATTACTTAGAGAGATTTGGGAGATGTTGTATAGAGTGATACAGGTAAAGAAAGAAGCCCGGGAAGGATCATCTACCAAAGGGATTCACAATGTAATTAAGATCAAATGGAGACACAATGAGGCTGGTCACATATGATGGCCAGTGTTAGTACCATATTGCCAGACGTTTCTTAGGGATGTAATAGTAAAAATAACCATAGGTGGCATTTATATAGAGCAGAAGTGGGGAAACCTGCAGCCTTGATGCCACAGTCAAAGGGCTGCACTTGAGGACCTAGAAGGCCACATGTCACCTCAGGGCCACAGGTTCCCCACCCCTCATCTAGAGCATAGTTTGCACAGTTCTTAGCTGTTATGTCATATGATCTTTGGAAAGTATCTTTTAGAACTTTTGTATCTGTTGTCAAAACAACATGCTTTTGATTTATTTTCAGAAGTTCCGCATTTTAGAAGTATTAGCTTTTTGGGCAGCTAGGTGGCGCAGTGAGTAGAGCACTGGCCCTGGAGTCAGGAGGACCTGAGTTCAATTTCGATCTAAGATACTTGACACACTATCTGTGTGACCTTGGGCAAGTCACTTAACCCCAATTGCCCTGCTCCCCCCCCAAAATATTAGCTTTTTATTTTTTAATTCAAATTAAGCAAGATTGAGTAAAATGCTACTATCTTCATACTAAAACATTTAAAGGAAATTAGGATACATGGGTTTCAGATTGTCCTATAGACATATTGTGTTTCTATTCAAAGAGAGACAATTCTCAAACATACAAGTATTGATTATTTTGCCTGTGCTTGTGGCTAAAGAACTTTCTTCCCTAAGGGGTTATCACTATTTTGAGAAATTTTTTTGTAGATTTTGATGAATCTTGTTATTTTTAGTTTTATAATTCTGCTTGGAAATAATTAGATTCCTTCTAATATCCTCAGACATCTAAAATAGAAACATTGCTCCCCAAAGTATCTTATTTAAACTGTTGACTTGGGTGAAGAAAACCATCTCTGAAACTTGATTTGATTCTTAGATTACACTCCTCTCCCTCATTATCTGTTGCTCTAGAAAGAACCTTGGATGGTAAAGTGCCATACTGTTAACAAAACCCTCCTAAGGATAACCAACAGCTTCATGTAAATCTTTTCGCTCCCAAGTAAAGATGTGCTTTCCCAAAATGTCAGGGAATGATCCTGGGCACTGAAATGCTGCTTCACTCTTAAGCCAGCTGTCAGTCATGAGGCCAAGCAGTAGACAACGTGGGAGCCAATCTGGCACTAACCCAGACAGAAGCTGACCTGCTCCATTGCAGGAAGTTAACAGTGACATTTCTGGCCCAAGTGCTTCATGGCACCTGATAAGAAAAATTTGTGTGTGGTGATAACCACAACTTGCATTACTGTAGTAAGGTCTGATACTGAGTGTGAAATAGAAATTTATGACATTCGGAAAGGAAAAGTCCCAGTGGGATTGCTCTGCAGATTTTAGAATAACAGGGTTACCAGATTGTGGGTTTTTTTTTTTAATTAACTTTTACCCTTCTCATGCAGAGTCGAAACTGTGGGCCAGCCAGATAGACGAGACAGTATAGGAGTTTGTGTAGAAAAACAGAATGGCTACGACTCTCTGCAGCGAGATCAAGCAGTGTGTATTGGTACAAATGGTAAGAAATGACTGTTTTTAAGCATCCGAATAGAACGCAAAGGCATGTCTAGTAAGAGATAAGGCATGTCTTTAAAAAAAAGGATAAAAAAGTTAGTCTTCCTGACCTCAATCTGTACATACATACATACATACTTGTGTGTATATTACTGTGAGAAGAGACATTACAGTTTCTCTCATCTCCAACTTTACAAATATGATCTTGTAATCTTAATTTTATGGATGAGGGAAATGGGACAGCTTGGCTAATGTCACACTTCTCGTTCATGGGTTATCCAAGACTAACCCAGCTCAGGGAATCAATGCAATATTTGAGGCTGAATATCTAGGTTCAACTCTTCACTAGTTCTGTGATGTGGGGGCCTCAGTTTTTTTAATCTGTAAAATAAGGGCCTTAGACCTAGATCAAGTTTCTTAATCAGGGTCTGTGAATGTGTTTGTTTGTTTTTTTTTAAATAACTATTTCAGTATGATTCCTTTCTTTTGTAATCCTAGATATTTTATGTGTTTAAAAACATTCTGAGAAGGGGGGTGGGTGGGGTCCATATGCTTTATCAGAACGCCAAGAACCACAGCACAAAAAAGGTTAAGAACTCTTGACCTGGACAGTCTCTCCAAGGACCCTTCCTGATTCCCAGTCCATTGTTCAGCTACAACACTGATACCATCAAACAAATCAGTTTTAGAACAGTTGATGTATTTGTGTCATCAGAAATAGCTGTGTCTTTCATTGTACTGGGAATGAATCATTTATTCATGATCTACGAAAGACTGACATCTAAACTGTTTAAGCAATAGAATGTGTTAATGTAACTTATATTCTTAACTTAGCCAGAATAAAAATTGGGTCGTTCATAGAGCCATGGTTTAAGTGGTTTCTAGGGGATATCTAGGTTGTTCTCCTTTGTTCAGCTTTGTTGTACACATGTGAGTAATGGTCTCTCTTACCCTTTCAGGTGCCGTTTTTGTAAATGGGAAGGAGATGACAAATCAGTTGCCAGCAGTTACTTCTGGGTCCACTGTCACATTTGACATGGAAGCAGTGACCCTGGTTACCACTAATAATAATGAGGCTGGGAACTTTAAGCTGAGAGTAACTATAAGCTCTAATAATAGGGAAGTGGTTTTTGACTGGTTACTTGACCAATCATATGTTTCTCTTTACTTTGGATGTTCATTTTTTAATCCTGGTTGGAAGGTATTAGTGTTTTAGTCTTTGGATTAATTAGTATTAGGTTGAGATATCCTCGGCCAAGTTTAAGTGACAAAGCCAGACTCATCTCTCAAATAGGCAGTTTAGGAATTGAATGTGTTTCTAACAGGATTCATTTAAAAATATGTATATTTTTTCGACAAAAGCATAATGCAGTCAAGTTTATTTCCAAGCATGCAGTGAGCAAATACTACATTGTGGTAAAATTTAAATGGATTTCTTACTAATAAAATGTGGAGGTGGGAGTGGGTAGGAAGGGCCTGTCCTGAAACCTTTCACTGCTTATTAACTTTGGTTATTCTAATGGAAAAACTCAATTTGCATGCCCTTACAATTAAATCTGCATATTTTTAAGACCAAAGTTCTAGAAAGCTTTCAGGCATGAAGCAGTTGTAGTACATTAATGGCAATAGATGGAATGTAAGTTCTACATTGTCTGGTATGGTTCTTATGAATTGCAAATGTGGAACATTCCAATTTTTTTTTTTTACAATATCTGCCTTCTCTTTCTATATGGATCTTAATTTATAACCAAAAAAAAAAAAGATCCAGCTAGAAATCAAAGTCCTGTTTGCTATCTTTCATTAGATTAGCCCTTCTTCACCAGTGTGCCTTGTATGTTCAGGGATTTTAAGAACAGTATTGAATTTTTGCATTCAATAATAATACTTAAGTCTTCAAAGCATTTGATTTTCTGTATTTTTTTGTGCCTGAAGCAAAAAAGCCTGTAATAATCTAACCAAAGTATTTTCTTTTGCTCAAACTTTGTAATGAAGTTTGATATATTTTAGAGCAGGGGTGGGGAACCTTCAGCCTTGAGGCCACTGGACTCGAGCCACACTTGAGGACCTAGAGGGCCACATGTGGCCTCAAGGCCACAGGTTCCCCAGCCGTGATTCAGAGGATGTTCACAGGGTAAAACTACTTACATAGCTAGTCCATACAGTGTTAGCCACATTACATATATTGGTGCACATGTGTGCATGTGTATATATGGCACATGATCTCTAGGACAGTTTATCAGCTTGTTTGTCCTTTAAGGACCAACCAAACATAAGATAATACTTGATTTTTTGAGACAGCTTTACCTTTGTGTAAAATATTTATTTTAAGGCCCTACTATGTTAAAAATAATGGTCTTAACTATCTATACCAACTTACAAAAAGTTTTAATGTGAATTTTTTTATCGGTAGGAACATGTTTGAAAAAACAAGTTTGATATTTTTGTAAAATAATTTATTTGGGGATTCAGTTCCCTGTTTGACAATCATTACATTGTCCCTTCGATTTTTTTATATATTAGCAGTCTTTCATTTTGGTTTGTGATATAGTTAAATGATGTGGCAGGTGAAATGTGGCAGATGTAAATGCCTTATCTATTAGTGCTGAACTGAATAAAATAAAGTACAAAACACATGTGCATCTCTTTTTTTTTTTTTTGCAGGAGACTCAGTAAACCTAGTTCTTGTACCATTCAAGCAAAAGCAGAAAACAGGACCCATTCTTTAAATGAAATTTGTGCTTTTTTTGGTGGGGTAGATGTTCTTAAATATTTTTTTAAACTTAGTATAACAGAAGGAAAATGCCAAAATTCATTTTCAGCAAGATTCATTTGTTTTATTTCGGTCATTTAACAAATATAGACTTATTCTTATATTTAAGTAAACTGTGCTTCTACAATAGAGCCTTAACCCAAATTGGTTTGAACTCTAAAAAGCAATCCAAATACTAATTTTTACTCATATTATGAACTAATGTTCATATAGCGTTCATAAACAATACTGTTAATGAGTCGGTTTGAATGGTAACTGAACTTATTTAAGAAGTCTAGTATAAACAGATCTGTCAGAGAAAACTGGTTTACACCTTCTGCAGGGTCTTATTAATGAACTAATTGTGACTCTGGCAACACAGTTCAGTCCTGAGCTTACTTTAAGCTCTGTTAAGGTAAAATTCAGAGATAAATCCAATGTTGGGTTTCTCAGATGTCTCACCAACAAGGAAAGAAAAGGAAAAAAACCCCAGCCTGAACCAAGAAAAGACAAACTAATATTTTTAAATGGGCTAAGGAAAGTGTCAATACAAAGATCCTAATTGCAATAATCTCAGCATTACTGATATCATGAAGATGTTAATAAAGAACTTTGACACCATACTGGAGGAGACAGTTGTTTTTTAGTTTTTTAAAATTCCAGAATTGGCAAAACTGGAGGAATGGAAAGACTCCTCACGATCTAAACAAGGAAAGAACCTAAGATCTATGCTGCCGAACTCCCAGATGAATGCTACAGTATGGACAAGTCCACTGTAGATTTGTCTCTGGTTGTTTACTGTGTTCTCACTGCTACTCAGCATTTTTTTTCTTCCCTGACTGTCCCACTTCTACAGCAATTGTTGCAAAATAACTTTTCTCAAGCTTCTTCCTTTTTGTCGGCAGAGAACTTCACCTCCTTAGTTATTGAGAAAATAAGAGGCCATTAGTCCAGAATTCATTCTTCTATCCCTATTCGTCTTTGCTTCCATCAGTGCTAAAGATGTCTTCTCGCCCCATCTGTAATCTGCCCCCTTAGAACTCTTCCCATTGCCTTATAAACATGCCTAGAATTCCACAATCCTTTAAATTGTATTTACCACCTCAATCTTTATTGTCCTACGATGCTTTTTACAGCCAAATGCCTACTAAATGCTGGGCATGCTCATTGCCTCTATTCCTCAACTCCCACCCCTTCATTTATAATCTGGCTCCAATCCCAGTATTCCTCTCTAGGGTTACCAATATTCTCAGTCCTCCTAGACTATAGCTTTTGACAGTTTTGATCACCCCCTCCAGCATGTGTGCTTTCTCTTGTTGAAAGTTTCCTGGTACTTAGCACCACCCTTCCCTGGACTCTCCTCCTTATTCTGGCCCTGAGCATTCTGTCTTGGACTTTTCCCTTTCTGCACTTTTGCTGATCTTACCCTTGTCTATTGTGATCCAATTCTCAAATTTATACCTCCTTCTCTTATCTCTTCTTGGAGCTCCAGTCCATTACTACACTCTAGACTTCTCTCTGGAGGACCCTGTAAACATGTCAAAATCAGTAGGCCAACATGGAACTCAGTATCTTCCCCTGATCAATCCTGTAAACTCCTCTTGTTGAAGGCACCATAAGCCAAGTCACCAAGACTCAGGTCACTCTCAATTCTTAATTATTCCACCCCACAAATTCAGTCAGTTGCAGTGTTTTGCCAATTTCCTGAGGCTGGCATTCCCAAGCATTCATTCTGACAGCGGCATACCTTTCTAGGCTTATTCCATGTTGATGCCCCGTTTCACACATGCTTACATTCCAGCCACACTGGGCTACTTGCTGGGCCCTGAATTAGACATTTTTCCCACCTCCACTGAATGCCAGTTTGTTACCCACCCAGCTCTGCTTCTTACAACCTAAGTTGAAGGTTCAACTCAGGTGTCACGCACCCATAGGAACCATTTCCTGCTCCTGGGTTTTAACTCTTTCTTAAATATCTTGTATTTATATAAATATCCTAATACTACTCCCCTTCAATAACAAGTAAATTTCTTTTTATTTCTATTTTTCATTGCATCTTTGTATCACAAATCTTACCTATTTATAGGTGCTTAATGAATGGACATCAAATTGAATGTGCTGAGTTGGCAAGAAAAAAATGTTCAGTTCTTTTCAGTCACGTCTGACTCTCCGTGACCCCATTTGGGATTTTCTTGGCAAAAATACTGGAGTAATTTGCCATTTCCTTCTTCAGCTCTGAGGCAAACAGAGTTGTCACTTACCCAGAGTCACACAGCTAGCTAGTAAGTATATGAGGCCCCATTTGAACTCAGGAAGAGGAGTCTTCCCGACTCCAGGACAGGCACTGTCTGTCACCTAGTGACCCAAGGAAAAACTACATGGTGCCAAATTAGTGCATAAATCACTTAACAAGAGTGATCACAGTCAGCTTTCAGAGGGAGAACATAGAAATTGTGATGTTTACAAAAATAAGGAATAGGGGCAATGTATCCCATAATTATCTTAGGATCTTCTACAGATGATCAATTTTTAAAAACTCTACAGACTCTGAAAAGTTTTTATATTTAAAAAAAAATTACTTCTATCCCCCCAATTGCTTGACTGAAAATTCATGTTCCCCTTGATCTTCTCTAACAGAACTAAAAATAAAAGGTGGATGATCACTTCGATAGAATATTTGATAGTGTAATAATTCAGTACTGAGATTCTGTCCCTTCCCTTTCTTTCAAGAGTATAAACCCAAAAAGCTGCTTGCTTCCTTCAACTAGTTGCCTCTTGACCTCACTGGACAAAAACCACAGCAAATACATTTCTTTTAGCTTCCAAAGCAGTTTTCTTAGGGAAACAAGTTTCAGAAAATTTCTTAACATATTTTTAAAGAAAATCATATGGGGCAGCTCAGAGGCATAGTAGATAATATAACACCAGCCCTGGAGTAAGGACTGGCCTCACACACTAGCTGTGTAATCCTAGGCATTTAACCGCAATTGCCTACAAAGAAGGAAGAAAATAAGCATAGTTTTTCTTACGGCTAGCTAATAAGGTGAAAAACGCAAATTTCTACGAGTCAGTTAATCCCCTTTATGTCAAGAGTACAGAATAGCAAATACAGATATAAAATCCTTACACAATCTCCTTGGGTTCTAAGCATAAAACTTTTCTTCAGGAAAATACATTAATATATTATCTTATATTTAAGATGAATATATTAAATACAACAAAAGGCAATAGCAAAATGATCTGTAATATTAGTGCTGTAAAAAAAGGGAATAAATTGTGTTTGTGAATTTGTATCCTGGTAGCTGTATTCTGGTTGTTCGAGATAGCAGCAGTTTCTTAACATAGTCTACATAGAAAAAAGAAAAGAATGCAGCTTTTATATTATTGAACTTTATGTACAAAATCATTTGATTTCAAATAAACATTTAATGTAAAAACAAAGGTCCATTTCAACAACTGAACTTTTTTTCCCATTTTTAAACACATCTACTGTACCATTCAAATGCTTGACCAGCTTACATGATTTCTTCAAAGTCTCTTATCAAGGGTACATATAGAAAAGGCATCTTTTTATAAATAGAAACAAAGGGATTTTTTCAGCTTTTATTATAAGATGACATAAAAAAGTTTACTGAACAGAAGTAATTTCATTACTATTTTTGGGGGGGATCACCAACTTTTGTGCAAACAATGCTAGCCTTCTTTTAAGCATTAAGAGCATAACTGCTTAAGAAATGACATAAGCAATAATTCTAGACCTACATCTCCCCTAAAATAATCTATTTTTTTTTTACATATGTGCACAGCTTTAGCAAATTAAAGCCAGAGAGAAATGCTTGAGATCCACTACCCGGAGGCATGATTTGAGTTACGATTACTCCTCACTGGAGTGCTGACAACTCAAGGAGACTGTAATGAAAGCTGCATTTTCCCTCTTTCCTATTTTTACACAAAAATCAGTGACTAAGAACTTAATACTGGATGACCAATCACATCCACACCATTAGTTAAATAGTCTCACAGTTAAACACATCTTAAAGACCAATCAAATCAGTATTTACATTTTATAAATTTCTGAAGACACCATTAGAAAGCTTATATATCCCTTCACTAAACAAAATAGGGAGCTGCATCTGATGGTGGAGGAATGAAATAAAAAATTAAAAATACCTGTATTTACAGCAGCATTGTTCCTTTATAAATAAAGAATATGAAATGCAATATCTTAAGGATAATAAAAAATTGAGGTGATGTCTCTCAACCACAGTGCTTGGAGTTGGAATAAAAACTCATTGGTGCTGACATTGTGCCAGTAGTGAAACAACTTCCCACGAGAGAAAATTCAATTGTAAATGTGTGCAACTAAAAGATGAAACTGCTCAGGACTGTTCAGATGAGAGTATGGAGTGAGGGGTCCTGCTGGGGTAGCACACTCTTGTGTGGAACAGCTTCTCTGTCCAACCTCAAAGGGAGTTCTCCGCTTTTTCAAATTAGCATCTGAAATTCTTCACTCAGTATGCTAATACAATGCTAATGAGAAGATGTGGATGCCTGAATTTTCAATGTGTAGTTACTTAATTTAAAGAAAAAATAGTAAAATGTTCAAGTTTAAAAGAATACACTGGGTGAGCAATGCATCAAAATTATCCACATACAAACACACTGCCAGAAACAAAACCAAACAACTCTGCCTGGGAGCTTGTGTTATCAAAGATGAAAAGTCCAGGATCTTCCCAAACAGGCACAAGTCAAAGAAGTACTACCTTATCTTTTGGAAAAGTGTAACTGAATCTATTTGATGTACAACTATGTCCAAATTTGTGACTCTTCATTCAAAATTGATAAATGATTTCAAGAAGCAAGGATCAAGGTCGGACTGAAAATAGTAATGTGCATAATTCTGCCAAAATTTAAATGGATGTCTAAATTGCTTAAAAAAGTGAATTCTATTTCAATTCCCATCCCAATGTCTCACAATTACAAAGTAGGAAAACAAGTCACAAATGCAAAAACTTATAATTTATATATGTGTAAGTTTTTATATTATCAATTCAATAGATTTCATAAGACATTAATTGCTCAAGTTACAAAAAAGCTTTTTATGAAGTATTGCTCTTCATGCTCAAAGTGGAGAATATTGCAATGATACCACTACAACTGATATACATGTATTACTTGCATAATGAAGCCAAGTGAACCCTGATACAATGTCTTGGTTGAAATCATTTACTTCATCTAACAGTGCCTGGTTGGAACCTATGATTTACAAAATAAAAGAGAAGAGAAGCTCTTCCTAGAGAGTGTATTCCCCAGAATGTTTTTCAGTGTTTGTCCATCACACGGGATTAGCATTGCTTTTCAGAGTTTTTGTTTCTTACTCTGTTTTGAAACCCCTGAGACCGTATCGGTGTCTGGAATCCTCTCCCTTGGGTGAACATCGGTGTATCCATTGGAGGTCCCATTTTGCTCTTCCATTGGCTCTTCACTAGCAGGGAGACCAGCTTCTCCTTTGTCTAACTTCTGTTGCATTTCCCGGAGCTTAGTAACTGCTTTGTCTATTGACATTATGCTAATGAGATTAAAGTCATGCATGCTGACCAGGTGAAGCATGAAGTTTCGACAGAGATTCTTCTTAATGATTTTCTGTCCATAATTTTCTACAAACAGCATACAGGCATGATTCATTTGATTGTCAGCAATAAACCTGAGTAACAAAAAAGACCACACACGTCATCAACGAGGTATCATGGAATCCAATTATCAAGGTCAGCTATCAGTGCCATTCGTCAACTCTTCTGAAAACATTTTGAGAATATGCTGAAACAATTTCAGTTGTTTAAATGACCTTTTTTTTTTTTTTGCAACTTAGGTTTTGAGTTGATTGAATCTCACCAATGTTTATGGAAATATATTACAACAGTATGCATCATCCCAGCATATAATGAAGGCCAACAGAAAAAGGATATTTTTTGCACAATTATTCTATTTTCTTTCTGCTTGCATAATTTCCCTTGGCTCGACACCAAAGTATATCACTCTACTTTTTCCCAGACCTCATGATGATCTTGGTTGTCCTCAGCACATAAAGCAGTCCTCACCCCTACAGACAGTAGCTTAAAGCATTTGGACTGGTACTGAAGGACAATGCAATGGTGGCGATCAGGAATGTGCATGGGAAGAAAGTTCTGGGAGCACTGTGTACCAGCAACAGACAAAAATACATGGGAAATAGGGAAATCCTGTACATGTGTAAAAAAGAGCATTTGGGAGGGGAAGGCACAGGCTGGTTGGAGTGTGGGGCAATCAAGAAAAGCTGAGTGTAGAAAGAAGGGAGTCCTTGATCCCTGAAAGTAACAAGGCAAGTCAAGGGGAAAATGTGAGGCACTGCCTTCCACGTGGGGGGGAATGAGAGTTCATGGCAAGAAATAAAAGACAGGGCATTACTGATGAGGAAGGGCAAGAAGGCTGGCAGTCATGTAAGAGCTGATGTGTCAAGAAGTTACAGCCAAGTTTTGAAGCATCTGAATGTCAGACATTTTTTATATTTGACCTTGGAGGTAACAGGGAGCCATTGGGATTACCAAGAAGGGAAGTGATGTGATCAAACTTGTGCCTTTGGAAAATCATTTTGGGAACTGTGTGGAAGAATGATTGGGGGGGGGGTGGGGCTTATGGCAGAGAGAACAATTAGGAGGCTCTCTGTAATTTCAGGCAAGAAAAATAAGGTTGCACTGACGCTCATGTTGGAGAAAAGGCAGAGCTTTGAGGAAAGCCCAAATACAGAGACCCCCAAGACAGCTCCACAAGTACTCCACAAGAATGCTAAATTACATGGAAACATTACAAAGGTAGAAGTGCAAACAGATTTGCCATATTAAATGACTACAGAAATTAGTCAAAAATATCTTCCATTCCGTAGAATGAGTTTTCTTTCCTTATAAGGCTACAATTATAGGATCATAAACCCAGAACTGGAAGGGGAAGAGAAAAAGCACTTTTTAAACACCTACTATGTAGGAGGCACGAGGCTAAATACTTTACAAATGTTATCTCTGATGCTCACAACAATCCTGCTTTACAATCGAGCAAGATGCAGAAGGGGATGAGGCGACCTGCTCAGGGTCATACAGCTATTAAGTGTCAAAAGTGGGATTTGATGTCAGCTCTTTCTGACTCCGGGCCCCACGGGCCTGAAAAGTTCAAAGACTAATTGTGTGGATAAAGGAGTCAAGGTCATATGGGAAGAAAATCTTAGACGTTAAAAATATCAAAAATCAAGTGTTAATTCTACACACATACCAAGGTCGTCACAATACCAATAAATGCATTTAAGAATTAATGTATAAGTGATTTCAAAATAACCCACCCATGCTTCATGACATGTAGATTCCATAATTTCATCACTTCTTTCTCTCCTTCATTAACATCAGAAAATTCTTCAATTTGCTAAAAGGAAATGCAAAAATTAAATTAAGGATAAATACTATCAGGGGAGGGAGGGAAAAAGGGAACAGCACAGAGGAGACGATACGGGTTTGTGGGTATCTCATTTTGATTACCTTAAATCTAAGGCATTTATATTTAATCCAGACAAAATGAAATGCATTTAAGATAATGACTCTATCAGAAGGTGTCAAAGCAGTCAAAATATACATCACAAAAATACTCTGCACAATTAGGAATCCATACTTTTAAAATCATAACTAGTCATCAGATTAAACAAAATCTAGTTAATAAAATCTTCAGATTTATTAGGTAAATGCGTATACACTATTTAAAACCTAGTTAGAGCAACAATACACACAGGGTGTTCCTAAGAATCAGTGAGTGCAGCTTTAACTTTAAAAGTTTAAACACAGAGCAGCTTAATAGCTCTTGGAACAGAATCCCAAGTCTAAATGGAAGCATGCAAATTTTCAAGGTTAAAACCTCCACTTTATCAATTAAGGTGGTAAGTGGGGAAAATGGTGGATGGGGCTGCAAAGTCTACAACAGGACCCATCTGTCCTATTTGTGTGGACTCATCCATCACTCAACCCGGTGATCAGCCTGTCTGCAATGTTAGGTGCTAGCTTCTTATGAATCACAAAAGATGCAAACATGACATTTCCACTTAGATTATTAAAAGTGAAAATTACAGTGATGGTCTTCTCTCTTAGCCACTCAGGATCCTTTTCATCTTCACTGTCTACTTCCATTTCTTGGGGGCGGAGTGGTAAGCAAGTGTCGCTGTGGAAGTAGAGCCGATTGTGCCCACTGCTATACGTCCGTTGCTGTTCTACTTCTCCATCTTCAGATTCAAGAAACTCAGACATACTTGCTTTTGTACGTTTTGGTCTGTCGATATAACCATAAAAATTACATATAAATGAACAGATACCTATTAGCATAACAGGAGCATTTTAACAGAAATGAATGCAAAAATGACTATAAATGTGAGGCAATAATATGCATCTCATGCAATATAAACATGCCTATTTTTCATGATGAAGTAACAAGTACAGAAGTTAAATTACTTGGACAATATCACAAAAATTAGATGGTAATAGTAGGGAAGGAATCAGATCATGTTCTCTGTATTCTCAATCCACTAGGCAAAATTCTTTGTATTCCCCTCCCACTACCCCAATAAGAGATCTCACTGTCTTCCTGAAACAACCTAGAAAGATTTTCTGAAGTAGACAGAGACAAGCTTCAATAAAGGGAGAATTCCAGAAAGCCACCATCATTGCAATGACTGAGGTTCAAACCAGATTTTAAAGGGGTGAGGAATCAGCATCTGATAGGGGGATGGTTACAATGCAGGCCCTCAGTTCCTGAAATGTGCCTCTTATTAACATGGTACCACACATATTCCCCCCCCTTCCCCCACCCAGCTTATCCTTCACTTACATTTTCATATTTACTTTTAGCAAGCTGAAGAATTTTCTGATGTTAACAAAGGGGAAAAATCAGTGATGGAATCATGGAATGTACAAGTCAGACATATTGCAGTGCAAATAAAACCGTTAGCATTTGCAAATTTGGATGGCAAAGTTTCAACTAAACCAATACTTTCTTCTAGCAAACCTCTATTTCCTCCAAAATGACCCATTAGGAATAAGAAGTCAAGTGATTGCTGGCTGACCTTTTTACATACCTACATACAAGAATGTGTGTGATTGGTGTTCTCTTTACTGGCCCATTACGACTAAAGGCAAATCCAGGCTGACGATGAATATCCTGAGGATTCCCTGCATAGGAGCCATCATAGCACTCATTGATAGAAACATCTATTCTAGCACCTTTTGGATGATACTGTAACAACAAATATTAAATTAAAAAACATAAAAGGTCACAAATTCTAAAATTCAATTCATCACCAAAAGTAAATTTTTCTCCTTTTACAGGTATTTAGCACAGTGCCATTAGGCAAAATATAATTTTTTTTTGGGAGGGGGGAAGGCAGGGCAATTGGGGTTAAGTGACTTGTCCAAGGTCACACAGCTGATAAGTGTGTAAAGTGTCTTAGGCCAAATTTGAACTCAGCTCCTCCTGACTCCAGGGCTGGTGCTGTACTCACCTGAGCCACCTAGCTGCCCCCATCAGGCAAAATATGAATATTTATTCCTATCCAACCCCCGATCAATAATCTAACCCAATATTATCTTTTTATTCCAAAATATAAAAAATTTGTAGTCAGACGTGCTTCAAAGGGGAAAAAAAAACTACTTCTGTTCTGACACCTATATAGCATGTTACATAAGTTAAACAATCTATTTGGCAAGATTTATATAAACAAATTATACAGAACCAAATAATTATATTCAGCACTCTTTATATGTAGAGACTATTTTTGGACAAAGGATGAAACTCAAAAAGTGTTTTGCGGATTCCATGTCATATTTCACATTGGGGAAGCTAGGTGGTGCAGTAGATAGTTCTGGGCCTGGAGTTAGGAAGATTCACCTTACAAAATTCAAATCTGGCCTCAGATACTAGCTGCATGGCCTCGGGCAAGTCACTGAACTCAGTAGGCTCAAGTTCCTCATCTGTAAAATGAACTGGAGAAGGAAATGGCAAGCTACTCCAGTAACTTTGCCAAGAAAATGACAAATAGAGTCATGAAGAATCCAACACCACTAAACAGTAACAAAATATTTCACATGAATATTGTTCAATTTTTTGAAAACTAAAAAAGAAAGCTTACTTACGACATAATTGAAGATAAATCTGCTGTGGCAGAGTTTCAGATGTTTGAGTAAACTATAAAGCTTGCGGCAATTCAGTGTGCACCAAGGGCAATGCAAGTCATCTCTGGCCTCAGTTTGCTGTCTTGTGTTGTTGTTATAAAGGAACTGGAAAATGGGCAAGTGGAAACTTGGTGTCTTTTAAAATATTTGTCTATCTTACCTCCCATCTCTAAAAAGTAAATGATCTAAATAAAACTTTTAAAATCCATTAAAACCATGTTGAGAATACTAAACATTTCCTTCTGCCCTCTCCTCCCCTTACAAAAATGTAAGTGTCTTCAAAAGAACCATGTTGTTTACCTGGTAAAATATTCGTAACTTTTGTCTAGGTTCATTTAAAATATCCTTTTCTTTCCTTGTTTGAAGGTCTGTAGATAATGATTCTTTCACAGCTGAAAATTGATTATTTCTAGTTAATGAAAATATGACCCAATAAAAGACACACATCAGGAATCAATTGGATGCCCAGAGTATCCTAATACAACTACTTTGTTTTTATATAACTCTTGCTCTCCTACCTGATTCTACTGGAAAACATAATATTAAATAGGTACTTTCACTGACTTATGGTCCTATGATCCTATGAACTACAACAAAATAAAGCCAAAAATGAAACTGCATGCTGTGGAAAATTATAATTACTAAGGGTACTTGAATTTTAAGAGCTGAAAAAATATTCATCTCCTTTAGGGTAGGAATGTTGTACATACTATCATGACTTGAAAGATTTATTGATTTGCTCAACAATTTTTTAAAAAATCTGTTACAGGGGAACAGCCACTTAGGTGATAGTCATGGGGAGATATTTGAAATGCCATAGTTGTTAGTTCTAGCTCCAACGTTATGAAGAAATGTCTGCTCACCTATAGTCTGAGGGGGTTTGACAGAACCAGGCTTATTTTCTTGAGGGAGACTCTCTGAATTTCTAGTTGCAAGAGGTTTTGCTATAGGAGCTGTAGATTTATCATTGGTGTCTCCTGTCCAACGAAGAGTGAATTGCAATGTAGGTCCCTGAGAAAATGTTTCAAATGGAGGTAGCCTCTAAAAAAGAACAAAAAATTAAGATGGATGCTAAATAATGTCCCAAGATTTGTGTGTACGGATGTATGTGTGTTTATCACTAGTCCTTCCCTCAGGCCTCGGTAAAATTGTTTTTCCAGCACACAGCTTTGTTCTTAGATGCTAGTCCTTCCTGATACGCTTCCAAATACTTGCTCCTTTCTCTTCTACATTTCAAATATCCACCCAAAAACTCTCTTTCGTTTGACCTTCTGCACTTTAAACCTACAGCCAGACTGATTTGACTGGATCACACAATTCTAATCATGTGGATGACTTCTTTACTTTTAAATTAAAAGCTCTGTAGTCATTCTCCTCTTAAAGGGACTGTCTGCTTCCTTATATCGACATCACTCGTGCTTAGCACAGTGCCCGGCATGTAATTATCTCACATCCTGGGTCTCTATTTCTTTCAATGACTTTGCTTCTTTATCCTATGAGGGGAACTCTCAGGCCTCTACTCTGCTGGAAAGCTCCCCCAAAATCAAAGTATATGAAGCGCAAAACCAATTCTATCCACTTCCCTGACACAGAGCTATGTCAACAGTTGTCTCCCCCACAATTAAATGCTTGTCACCTCTCAAACCCTTAACATCCCCTACCAAAGGCAACATGTCCACCTCCCCCTAAAGTCCTTTAAAGTCTTTATCAGAATTTAACAAATGACTCAACATAATGGAGTCAGCTTTCACTCTTTTTACTTAAAACTCTACACCAGAAATATAAAACCTAGTCAAGTTCTATATTCCTCATCATTCCTATAGCCACAAACTTAACCTAAGCTTCACTGCTTCCAGACTAATTACTGCATTAAACCCTCAAAACAAACTCCAGACTTTTTCATCCCTTTCAAATCAACCTATAGCTATGAGCCTGGTCTTTATTTGAAAGGGAAAAGGAAACTTAAACATTTCTGAACAGCAGAGACATAATTTGAGCTGTGTATACGGAACATTAATCTGGAGGAAACAGAGAGGGATAAATTGTACACTAAGAAACTATTGGGCTCTCCATCTACCTGTTTGTAAATAAATGTACTGTCAACAAGGGTGTTTACCACTGGAGGAGATTGAAGGCAGTTTTGGTAAAAGAAATGAAACCAATTTAAGAGGTTAATAGGGCATTCTAGATTGAGCACTCAGTATTTATCCTTACCAGTACAATTATAATCAGGGACCCTATAAAATTAGCATGAAGCATTCTAAAAATTATTGTAAAAAGGTTACATGTATGCTGTCCTATTCTATAAGTCACAAACTCAATTCCCTGAGAACTTACACAAAACTTCTGCCACCAATGCACTGAAGTTCTAATTGATACTGAATATGGCCAAAAATATGACCAAATACTGAAATGGCATCCATGAAACACTAAAGAATCAGGATTCCACCGTTTTAGATGACTTCTCTATGGAAGATTTATGAAAAGATGTAGACACAAACCACACTGGATAAGGACATAGATAATTTTGTATTACCCGCCACACACACACACACACACACACACACACACACACACACACACACGATGCTTACAGTAAAATGCATCAAAACAGAACTGTTAACTACATACTTTCCCATCAAGAATCGTTTCCCACGTGGCTCGTTTCTTACTGATTGGACATTCTTCCATTTCCTGCATGGCTACTTCATATTCTCCATCTAGAAGTTGCAAGCGCCTATTAGGTAAACACACTTCGAATTAAGCTCTGTTCATTATTTGGCACAACTAGAGTCTTTTATATCATAGAAAGCACTTAAAAAGTAAACGCTAATATTCACAAGAAATTAAATTGGAACACATCATTCTTTAAAGGTATATGAATAGAATTTGACAATACATATTTCTAATGGTTCTTATTCGCATTTGGGAAGAAATGGGAAGATAATGTACTACTTCAAAAAAAATTCTAATTTAATAATACATTATCTACATGTGAATATATGGACAACTCAATTTTCACAAAATACTTGTTCATAGCAGCTATTAGTCAAACTTTAATTTCTGTGGACCAACTGAGGCATTACACATTTCACTATGAAGGTTTACAAAAGGTTGCAGAAAAAAATGGTATATGGCTTATGGGCAAGTAATTTACTTATATACTCTAGACTGAGAGGTTTGTAATACCATTTCTAAGGTTCCTCCCCTCTCCAACATTCTATGATACTGATTGTATAATTATAAATACCAGTTAACATATTTTATATTAATTTTTAACTGAAATTGTACATAAAATATCAATTAAATCCTATCAGCTTAATAACAGGCTAACCATTCATATTTGAGAAAAAAAAGGGGTTCCTTTTGTAGGTTTGAGTTATTAATAAGAACACTCAATAACTTTGCCAATGAATGACTGATGTAAAATGAAATAAATGGAGATAGGAAAATCATTTCATTTTAAAATATAGCAACTTCTACAGACTTAGAAACACTGAAAAATAAAATTCCCAACCATGACGTCACAGGACTGATGAGGAAGCACGCTACCCACTTCTTGATAAAATAGTAATGGATTCAAGATACATACACAGATATTTGTGGTCATGGCAAAAGTTTGGATTTGTTTTGCTTGACTATGCTAATTTATTAGGAAACAAGAATATTGTGATACATAAAAAATAGAATATTTCTAATTCATGAATGTATCTGGTTAACTTTTGTCTATGAAGCACCTCAATTCACTATGTTAAGTGTTAAGCATACAAAGACAAAATCAAAACGGTCCCTACCATCAGGAAGACTGCATTTTACTAGGGGATACAGTAGGTCAATATTAATTAATAATTAAGATTATAAAGATTAGTGTAATAAAAGATAATTTTAGTTGGGTTTTAATAATTCAGAGTACAAGCCTTTTATCTCCCTTTTTAGTCTATATAAAAGCAGCCTGTTAATAAATTTTAACAAAATTAAAACTGGACAGAGGGATAGTTGCTCCCTATCTCTAAATATGCTACCTCAGAATGTGAATCATTCAGTGTTACCAAAGGAAACAGCCAGAGCTACTTGTCATGGACATAACTAAGAAGCGAGAACAATTCAACTCTCACCTCCTCATCCTTTACACCAAATATCTTTGGTCTCCTCGGGGTTAGCAGCAAAGGACGACAACTACCATTGAGCAGTCTTAACCAGTGAATCACTTTCCACTACCTCCAAACCTTCAGGTATATACCACAGGGGTGGGGAACCTGCAGCCTCAAGGCTACACGTGGCCCTTTAGGTCCTCGAGTACGGCCCTTTGACTGAATCCAAACTTCACAGAAAAAATCCCCTAATAAAAGGATTTGTTCTGTAAAACTTGGACTCAGTAAAAAGGCCCTACCCAAGGACCCAGAAGGCCACATGAGATGCAAAGTTCTGGGGTTCCTCACCCCTGCATTAGTACAATAAGCTGGAAATAAAAGTCTCCTGGTTCCTCTTTCCCTGTACCAAAGTTGTGTAAGTCCCAAACTGGAAATTAAATCCTAAATACAAATGAGCACCTCACCCCCAAAAGGAATGTCATCTAGAGTGAAATCCAAATATGGGTCATTATTCAGATAACTTCAACAAATTCTATTAGTTATCAATCCAATTTTTTTTTTTACATAGATTGTATTCTGTATTTGTCCTAAGACAGTTCTAATAGATCATAGACAAGTCCAAGAAGAATAGCTAACGTAAATCCTGGAAATCTCATAATGCCTAATATAGTGTCATACATCTTGCAGGTATGCTCAAGAAGAAATTTTATGTTGATAAGACAGAAAAGTAGTGTTCAAGTCTATATATATGACTACAGAGTCAAGATAACAGGCATAAACCTAGTGACTCACTAAATTTAATACCAATGACAATTATGTTCTGGCATTTTTAGGTACCCAGAGTATCAGAACTGCAGTTTCCCCTCAAGTTCTTATTACCTGTTTTTATCAAATACAGTCATCTGTGCTACAAAAGTTTTTTCCCCATCTTCACGATTTGAAGAGTTTCGTTTTCTTCTGGCTGGAAGTTCTTCATTGACATCTAAATTTGAAAAGCATCTCTCTCATAATTCAAATATGTACAAGAGGTGAATAAGCCAAAAGTTAATTTTGAAAGCAATGGTTCTCCTAGCAATAATGCGTGGAGAAATAAATCAATTAAAAAACAAAATTTGTAAACATCCTAGTAATAATATTTGTTCCATGAACTTTGCTTGAACAATCAATTATTTTCACTGAATATCTGACAAACATATTTGTTTGTAGCATCCACTTTGGGGTACTAGGACAAAAAGTCATACTTAAGCATAAAAGCCTGAGATTTCTCCAAGTAAAAGAACTTCCTAACCTTTTAAAAGCTCTGTGTCATACTAGACTATAATAAATACACATAAAAACTTATATACATAGAATATTCCAGACAACTGTTTTGTCTATTATAGAAGTTAGACTATAGATTATTTATTTAAAAAAACAAACTACTTATGGGCAATTCCTAATTCTTTAAGAGAATGATGGGATCAATCAACTTTCTAGAAACAAAGCATATATTCTGTCTCCAGGACAAAGTCTGACAAAAGTGCTAGCAAAATTACCTATATTTTCATTGGTTTCTCCGTTAATCATTCCATTAAACTCTCTTCTTCCTGGACGAGTCACTCTAAATAGCAATGAGTAAGACTTCACCATATGGCTATTACTAGGTTCAAATTCATTACTTGAAACAGCAAGGGATGGACAGTTTGCTGGTTTTGTTTGGTTGAGGTCTGGATTCAAAGGCACCTGCTTTTTACCTGTAGGAACTTGCCTTATTGGACAACTTACATCCTACAACCAAGAAAAAGAATGAAATTGTAAATGGAAAATTCTATTCAATTTGTCAAGATTCGGTTATATTATAAAACCATTTTGAAAAGTGATCTATGTTCACTGCTCTTCTCTCATTTACACATGTTCTATTGGTTAATTCCCATAGCTCAGGTCTTTTCTTGTTACTATTCCTCTTTATTTGACACTTATCTTTAGGATGCTGTGACACTGTCCTACCCAGTCTGACCCCTACCTTTGTATGCCTTTGCTGGCTGATCATCTTCAAATCACATGCCCTAAATACATGTTCCCCAAGATTATGTACTGAGTCAGTCTTTTCTCCACTCCCTCTGAAACCTCCTTAGCTCCTACAGGCTTAACCTTCATCTCTATACAAATGACGCCCACCCAGATGGACATATAAAGGACTAGTCTTTTCCTTCAATCTTTAGACCCAAATTACCAATGGCCTATAGGACATTTCATACTGGATATCCTGACAGACATCTTAAATTCAATGAACTCATCTTTTCCCTTAAACCTCTAGTCTTCTAAATTTCCCTATTTTTGTTGATAGCACTAACAACCTTTTGGCGTCTCTGATTTGCAATCTCAGCATCACCTCATTCTATTCAATCTCCATCACTTCACAAATTCAATCAGTTGCCAAATCTTAACCTTTCTAATTTTTGAACGTTTTACCATTCCACACAGCAGCCATCGGGAGTTCAGGCCTTTCCTCCCCTAGATTATGTTATTAGCCTCCCAATTGGTCTACTCAAGTCAAGGTTCTCATCAATCCAAGCATATTGCTACCCAAGGAAATTTCCTTAAGTGCAGATCTGACTGACTTTCCCATTGTACAATAAAATATAGACTACTTGGTTTCTAAAGACCTTTACAACCTGGTTCCAATTTATCTTTCTAGCATCATTAGACATTATTCATTCCCTCCCCTCACCACACACACATTATGCAATCCATCTCCCACTTCTGGCATGCACTCCCACCTTACTTTTGAGTTCCTCTTTTCTCTTTAAAGAGGCAGCTCAATATTGTCTCCTACAGCCTTTCCTGATCTCCTCAATTGTTAGTGTTCTCCCTTCCCAAACTACCTAATATTTAAGACTATGTTTTTATATGTACTTCTAGTCTCATCGATAAGTTTCTTTTTTTTTTTTGTATCTGCATCCTCAGCACCTAGATGAGTACCCTGAATTTGCTGACTGACTGAAATACTAATAACTGACTTACTCTTACTCATGACTATGGCAAATACTGAGCATCAATAAAGTCTAACCATACTGTGGAAATGTTAACTATCAGAAGCGATACACTGGACACATTTTCAACTCATTTATCAAGGACATTTCCTTAATTCAAGTCTGTGGTCTATGATGTTGTTTTCTGTTGCTTTAGGAGCCAAAAGAACAAGCCCCACAAAAAAAACAGGACTAAGCCCACTGAGCCTTGTCAAGGCTACTCCAAAGAGAACAATCAGATTCATAATCAATATAGCTAGGGGAACAAAAGTGCGCAGATATCTATGGTTAGTCAGTTCATCTACAGCTCCTTTCATGGACAGACTAAGATACAGGCTACAGTGCTGTAGAAGAGATAAAGGAGAGATAAGAATAGCAGCCAGCACTGCCAGCCTACTTATAATTAGTGAGCAATCTGGCCTCAGCCAGGAACCAGCTCCTAACAGCAAGTTCAGTGAGCCATGGGAGCAGCTTGCAGAATGGGGGGGAGACGGACACGACCTGGGCAGAGTAGGCAGAACCAGCTACAGTGGAGCAGCTACAGTAGTAGCTGTGGGGGGAGTATCTCATAGAGACTAAGATGGTATAGCCTCAATGAAATGAGCTTAGAGGTGATGGGGATGGCCTTGGAAGGAAGGTAGTGTGGGCAGACATGACTGTACTAGCTTCATTACATTTAGTGGACCCCAAGACTAAGAATCATACTATTGCTTTGAATACTGTATTTTGGACTGGGCCTGGGCCACTGCAGATCACTTGAAGCAAACTGACTTTAAAACTAACAAGAAAACAAGGTATCCTACGATCAGCTTGTACAGAGACAAAAATTCAAGCACACGGAAGGTAAAGACGAAAATCTCATTTGATGGCAAAGAATTTTTGGTGTATCCAAACAGCCTGACATCCAAGAATATAAACTGTTTAGAGGAAATGTGGATAGTAACACTAAGAAATCTAAACTCAATGGAACCAGGAGAGGGTCTAGAAGGTACGTGAGAGGTTAAGTGGAAAGAACTCCTGAAGTGCTAATGACTATAGAGAAATTAGTAGGGCTAGGGAAGGAGAAAATTTAAAACTTATGGAAATGAAAGGTGAAAACTGAAAATAAATTAAATAGTAAAAAATAAAAAGAAATTAGTAGGGCTAAAGCTGGGAATGCTGGGGCTCCCAACGGGAGCTTTTAACAGGCAGGGTGGACACCAGACAGATGGAAAACGTTTATCTGCCTTGGTCCTCTGGATCTTTCAAATCCAAAGATGGGCCCATTATGTTGTAATCTTTTCTGCCTTTGTTTCTGTATAATTGTAACCATGCTTTCAGCTCTCATTAAATGTCACTATACCATGTTGCTTCTCAATTAATGGTGAATCAATTAAGTCTACCCATTCATATCTTGTGTTTTCATGAAATTTGAAAAACAACTTGAGATAGAAGAAATGGAAGATTCTGGGACAAGTGCTGGAGACAAGAATGAAATGGGATTTGATTCCCTCTTAAAGATCCAAACAGATTGATCTTTACAAATTACAATAACCAATCTCATGCAGATGCTTTCAAATTAGTTACACTTGTCTTTAAATGGCCCCTCCACCCCGTCACTTGTACTCTTTTCAATAACCAATCACCCAACACTCATATCCACAATTGCAGGTAGAATTGTTGTCACTAATCACAAATTCTCCTCTTTCGCAGTCTCATGGCTCCAGTGCAACATATCTTCTACTTGGGTCTACCGCAATTAATGCTCCTAGAAAGTGAGTCTTGATTCTCAAACTTCGAGGTTTCAAGAGTAGAATACAAACCTTAATGAGTCTTACCAAGATAGAAAGACTTGGTGACTCAATAAAGGCCTATATATCTAAGAGGACCAGTTTTATTAATTGCAAAAAGGCTTGTGAGCATCAGATGGTAAATTTTTCAGCCCAGGAAAATTTCAGAACAAGGCAAAAATGAGAGGTGAGAGAGGCTGCAATCCACATCAATGAAAGAAGTATCCACACCAGTAAGAGAACAGACTTGGAAACATATAAAGGCTTCATGTTAAATGCCACCTTGTTCTATTATCAAAGTACAAGGGCATCTCCAGGGTATCTCTTTTTCCTTTAACCTGTAGCACTTTTTCTAGAATTGTCCTTTTTCCTTATAATATTCTACTTCCAGTATAGTAACATTAAGGTCTTATGGGCTCACCTCACCTCCCAAATTAAGTAAAAGATCTAAGAAATTAAAGACTATCATATGATTCATGCTGGTGTCCTAAGGACTAGCATAGCATGTATTCATTCACAGTAACATTCCACTAAAAATAGCAATAATAATTTTATGCATTACCTTCCGTTTTTTGTGGCAAACTTTCACAAGTAGAACTTCCAGAGTAACAGAATTTTGTTCATTCTCTGAGTTTTGTGACGGCTTATCTAAATGCAAAAATCAACAGTTTAAATTATTTTGAAACCAATACATTATTTTACCTATGGCTTTATCAAAAATCTACTAAAGTTTTTGTCATTTCAAAACCTTCAGAAAAATCTTTACAAAACAAGTCAATTTACATACTTTTTTCTTAAAGTTAAAACTCCCCTACTATAAGGACAGCACAGCAGAACCCAGAGCTACTGCCTAAAGCATCAAAAAGCTCCTCCCTCAGACGCAATGGGGGTATGACTAGACAAATTACCACCTTTTAGGCAATTTTCTTAGACAAGAAACTATGGGTAAGATGTCAATCTGCATCAGGGGGAGGTCATTTACTCCTGGGTTGTTTCCTACACAAATGAAACCATAGTTCTGGCGTGCCCTGCAAACTTTTTTCATTTTTAAGAAAAGTTCAATTGTACAGTGACAGCAACTCTGTCCTACTACCAACTTTACAGACTTAGCTCTTCTCAGCAATGCAATAATCTAAGACAATTTCAAAAGACTTGTGATGGACAACGCTATCCACATCCAGAGAAAGAACTAAGGAGTCTGAATGCAGAATGAGGCATACTACTTTTTTTTCTTTCCTGTAGTTTTTCCCTTTTGTTCTGATTCTTCCTTCACAATGTGACTAATGTGGAAATGTCTAATATGATTGTACCTTTATAGCCGTTATCAGATTGCATGCCATATTTGGGGGGCCGGCGGGGTTTTACAACTCCAAATATAAGTGAAAGTTGAAAACTAAAAACAAATTTTAAGGAATGGTTGAATGGCACATGAACAAGGGACATCATACTGCTTGCCTTCTCCATGGGTGTGGGAGGGAATTTGAAACCAAAAATTACCAACCACAAAAAAGGAATTTTAGACTTAGGAAAAATAGTTGAATGTGTTTTAATCTATATATTTATTATATAGCTCCAAAATGTCAAGTTTTAACTTTTAATTAAGTATAGACACAAAGTCAGCATTAAATGTCACTCCTTAGAAACATGCTTTTAGGATGGGCCTAAATTTAGACCCACAAGTTAAAACATCTCTGAAAGACAAAGGCTTAATCCTGTGCTATGTAGGGGACTCTCTTTAAGCTTTTTTCTCAAATCCAAAGTTGTATTATTCTGTCATATAAGTATGGCTGTACAAAAGGCTCAAACTCTGATAGATATGTCTGACAACTTTCAATTTTTCAGAGAAGGGGTACCTCAGACTTGTTTTTAAATTGTTTATTTCTCTAATTATTTGTGACTTAGAACATTTTTTACTTGTCTATTGATAGTTTTGATTTTTTCTGAAAACTGATCATTAATATCCTTTGACCATTTATCAGCTGACAAATGGATCCCATTCTGTTACCACTAAAGCCACCTTCCTCTCTGTTTTGTTTTTTTTTGTTTAGACATGCTTAACTTTTTATTTCTCCAACTTTTATCGAAACTTTTTTCTAGCTTTACAAAATAATTCTTTGGTAGTTTGATTGTTATGGGGCTAAATAATTTAATTTAAATAGTAATGACTCTTTCTCCAATTATTTGCTTTCATTGGTGTGAAATGTTTAATAATTGTGTTTATTTATTTGCTTGGTCTTGGCAGCCAGACTCCCAAGTATGTTATACTGTCTGTACAGTTATTTTAAATTGAATTTCTCTTGCTGTGTTTTTTTGGCAATATACAGGAACACTGATGACTAATGTGGCTTTACTTTATATCCCACAACTTTGCTAAAATTGTTTTGATTAGTTGTTTTTAGTTGTCTCTCTAGGTAAACTATCCTGTTCATCTATAAAAACTGAGTTTTGATTCCTCACTGCCTATGTTTATTCCTTCGATTTCTTTTTCTTGTCTTATTGCTATAGCTAGCGTGTCTAGAGCAATAGTATGGTCATAACAGACATTCTAGCTTCACCCCTGATCTTGGGGAACTGAGAAGTTAAATAAGTTGTCAAATGACAGGCAGCCAGTATGCAGCCATATTTGAAACATGCCTTCCAAACTCTAACATCAGGTTACCAATATTTAAAGAAAACAAATGCAAAATTTATTAATAGATTTTAAAAGTAACGTATATATTACAAAAGGCTTAAGTTGACAGGCTATGCCAAACATGGATAATCAAAACAGACTACAGGTAATGTCTGTAGTTTCAGTGTCCCTGAAGCAATTCGACTAATTAATTAATGGCGTGCTTAATTCTATATGCTAAGGACTGGGTTACTAAAATAAAAAATTTTTTTAAAGTAATTCCTCTATTTTGATTTTTGTAACCTTAGTTGAACTGAGAAAAATGAATATTTTAACGGAAAAGTCTAGTTTTAACATGGCTTTGATTCCAGACCTGAAAGAAATCCTGTATAACATTAAGACTCAAAGCAATGTGCTTATTAGGGTTCATTAAATTTTTTGCAAGAGAATGTCACTCCTCCCTGTTCTCTCCTGCTAACTGGGCCTCAAGTGATCACTCCACAGCTGTCAGTTGTGATGTGTATTTTTTCCCTTTAAGTCAAATGCTCCAAATTCCTTGGAGTAGATATTACTCACCATCTTCACTAGATCTCATAAAGAGTTATTAAAGCAGATAAAGATGAACAGTCTGAAAATATAGTTCCTTATTCTGAAATGGCCTTTGGACCATCTTTTTTCCACTTATTACTAAAAATTAATGTTTAGTGTTATCCATTAAAAAGTCATATGACTTCAGCAGTTTGGATTCCATAACACATTCTTAGGTAATATATTCTTGCTTTTCTTCCCCCCATTAGATTTCTTTTCCATTTTCATTACACAGGCAAATCAACAGGCCTAGAACGCATTCCCTCCTCTCACCTCTACTTCTCAGAGACCTGGGTTTCCTTCAAAGCTTAGCCCAAGAATCATCTTCTACATGAGGCATTTCCTGCCTCTTCCTTACCCCAAACCATCCATCTCTCTCCTTTCTTTCTGAGGTCTGTCTTTATTTGTATATCAAGGGCTTGGTTCCATATCAGACACTGAATAAATGCTTTTTAATTGAACATTATATGTATATTATCACTACCTTGGCTTCATTGTAAGAAATTTCTAAGAACTAAGGGAGGGTTAAAAAGATGCTACCAGTGACAATGAGGGCAGTGAATAAAAACCCAAGCTGCTTTAAGAATGCTACTTAAGATAACTATTATTGTAACTAACATCCTAGAGTCCTTATTTCAAGAAATAGCTGTCAAACAATGTCCGTTTAAAATAAAAGATAGTGAATAAAACCATAAGCAGACAAGGAAAAGTCAGATCACAGAAGGGGCCTATTCTCCCTATAATCTTTGTTTCTAGTATAAAAAAAATTCTACAAAAATACTTTGATAAACTCGGGAGAAATATCCAGTTTTTCCCAACAAACACTAATTTTAAAGCTATTTATAGGAAGTTATTTCTTGGAAGAGGAAGTTAACAAATATTTTTTCTAATTTTAAAGCAATGCATTTGCTTTATAAACTTAGAACATCAAAAATTTCAAAGAGAAAAAATAAATAACTTTTAATCTATGACTTTGGAAAAATTTTGGATACCTGGCATGATTTTTAAAGAAATGTGAAGAAACTTACTTAACTATTATTACACTTACTCTTTTCAGCTATATACTACAAGATTATTTGCCTCGGTTCCTGCATATTGTGGTACTAAGTGAACCTACAGGGTCAAAACATCTTTTTAGGTACAAAGGCTTCAAATATTCCAGAAGTATCAGAGTAACCCAACAGAACAAACTGAATTAACAGTATGAATATTTCAAAAAAGAGGTAGCGCTAAGTGAATAAGGGCCGCTATTGCTTAAAGTGGTCTAGAGAAGAGATTAAAAAACAGTAGCTTTTAGTTAATTTCTATACGGATAACTGTGTAGACAAATAAATCTCTTAGCTACAGGTATACTGAAGACAACTGAAGGGATCACTTATTTGTTCCTGAAAGAGATTTGGACAGGACCACCTACAGTGCTAAGTTGGTGACTAATCTTTTTCAGAACACTTAACAAATCCTCATTTATCAAGTGCCTGGTATGAGATGTACAAATATCTCAGACAGTCCCTGACTTCCTCTACCTCAAGGAGCTTACATGTGTAAAGCTAAGTGAAAATAAGCCAAATACAAAATAAACATACAGTTATCTGGGGAAGGGGGAGGGGAGAGTGTAACTGTAGGAATCAGAGAGAGTCAAAATGTTTCATTAACAGCTGTCCTAATAAACTATCAAACCCCCAAAATATATGGATATATGTCCTAAGGCCTTTTATTCTGTTGGAAGGAACATGGATTTTCTTGAATATGCCTGTGAGGTCTACAACAACTAAGTCATTAAGGTGATTCAATGCAATAAATCTTTGTAACAAGGGCAATCAGGAACTGTAGGATTATGGAATTTTATGATGATTACCAACTTGAGAATGAATACATGGCATGTTCATGCTCAACAAGCCCATAAAGATCTCTAGATTACCTAACACTGAGGTGGAACCTTTCACACTTTTGCACTATCCAACATATATCTTATACTCACTGAAGTACCAGTGTACATGATACTCAAGTCTGTCCTCACCTCAAGATTCTGTAGGTTTGACAGTGCTCTCTCTTGCGATATGATCACCAGAATGATGGTTATTTAGATACAGTTTTATGCTGCATGTTTATAAAGTTTCTCTCATAATATTAAGGGATTCTTGGAACAGCAGAAATGATAATATGGATTAAAGATGAGAGCTAAAATTTGACCAATTCAAAGATAATACAACTAATTTTGAGATGATCATTAAGACAGATGAAGCAAATGGATTCAGTATCAAGACTGGACTGCATTGTTAGATCTGCTGTCTAGCCTTAATGTCAATGCCAAAGTGTACCCTTAAATTTAAATAGGTAACAAAAAGGCAATTAGAAAGTAAGGCTGATGTCCATAATATCTGAGACTCTCTAGATTCAGAGATAGGCATCTTAGCCTGAATCTTCCAGATGATCACATAAAGCAGTAACTAATAACGAACTGGCTAATACGTTCATCTCTGGAGAAATCAAAGATTTTTTTCTAAAATATCACTGATCATCAAAAGTAATTTTAGAATTACTAGGAAAGGAAGGGGGGTTTTACACATGTACAAAAAGCATTTTCTGCGGGAATGCCAACATTATTAAACTTTTAAAAGGTACATACCATTTTTGTGGAAGAAACCAGTAAATGTAAGCTGTAGATGAGCTGACAAGCTAAACAAAGAAAAGGAAAAATTAGGATGTGTGCTCAAAGTTCATGATGACAAGATCGGTTATTTAAATTCCCTGTAAAGTACTCTTGAGATTCTGACGTGCAAAAATAAAAAATTAAGTTTCTTATTCGCCGAAGTACAGTTTCTACCCCCTCATTCCTAATTTCTAAATATTTTCACTTCTGGCTCCTATGTCCAAAATTTTACTTTAGCTAGTTTTTAAAGAGGAAACCAAGAGGATGAATGTTTTCACATTGGTAATAATTCTTCCTCACTACCAAGAAGTTGGAAAGAAAAAAAGATGATCCAAGGAGATTATTTTTCTGTGCTTTGGTTTCCCTACCAGTAAAATGTGGATATTTGTCTTCCTGTTTTCAAAGGATGTTGTTAGAAGACAAGTGAATCTACCCAAACTACTTTGTGCATTCTACAGCTATAGAAATTTAACAAATTTTCGCTAAACATTTAATTATGTTCCTCTTTAAATTATGATTGCCACACACATGTTCAAACACTGCTTCAGATATCAACTTACTGGGAACAATTTTATTTGGTTTCAACGCATACATCTTAATTCCAATTTAAGAAACAACAAAAAGAGGAAAGCATTTTGATGATTGTTTTACAGGCTTAAGTGGGAAAGAAAATTACAGAGATGAAACGGATGAGAAAATGAAAAACTGAGCAAAATTTTCAACCACATAAGATATTCCCTGTAACCTCACAGTTTACTCTTGGAGAACTAAGAATAAGACCAAAGAATTGGCTGATTAGGTGGTCACACTAAGCATTTAGTTTCAGAAGCCATGTTGCAAGTGATTAAGGAAAGGGGTGGATGTTGAGAAAATGGAGTTGGTAAGGGCTATTTGTTCAAGAAGTGGGTCATGAAAGAAAGGAGAAATAGTTTCAAATTAAGCTTTGCAGAAGTGTTCAACTACTCATTCTTTGCAAAAAAAGGAGGCATCAACAGAAAAGGGAATGATGATACTAGAGATTAAGGACAAAAGGCCCTAGAGGGGATGGAGCACAAGTGGAAGGTTTGGGCCTCTGGCCTTACAGAAACCCACTTTCTTCTGACAGATGGAAGGACTGAGACGTTGGGTGTAGAAGGCAGGTCTTCTGAGGTAAAGGTAGGTAGGAGAGAGAATGAGCTCACCCTAGATGACTTCTATTTCCTTGGCAGTGAAGTAAGTAGGGTTATTTGTCCGGAGCTGAGTAGGGAAGGAGTCTTAAAGAGAGTAAAGGTTTGAAATACCCGATTTTGAAAGTACAACAAGGACTGCAATGGTCATAGATAAAAGGATTGCTGAGCAACAATGAGATCCTAGCTAATGTTTTTAACAAATTTTAAGTAAACCATAACATAGTCATATGGTCAACTTTAAATTGCCAACAGAAACATAAGATTACACGTTTTTAAGTTTTAAGGGACCATGTTGGTCATCTACTCCAACTCTTGTCATTTTGCAGATGAAGAAACTGAAGCTCAGAAAATACATAAGCTATCATTCCATTCCCTCTTGAAAACAGGGCGATTTTATATAAATGTGAAAATGTCTCATTTCATACTGCTAATTCTGATGTGTGGATTTAATCTAAATTCTATCTAATTATGGTATAGTGAGCAGGGGCAAGAATTCTTGCAAAATCCAGGTTTAAACTAGGCCTTAGAATCTTAATCTTAATCATACCAAAGTTCAGAAGCTGCCTTTTCCTAATTTCTAAGTACTAGATCATTGTCAAACTCACTATATCAAGTGTTTAACATAAGTCATTTGACTTATTAGTAGCAGACATAAATATAGGTCTTCTTGAAGGTCTCTGGTTTTCAGACAGCATTAAGGCCCTCTAACTGACCTATGATTACTAGCATGAGGGACCAAACATTTTACCTAATCATGAATCAGATACATTGAAAACCCCAACCGATTACATTTGCCATCTGGCAAATGAATTCTGTGGTTCAGCTCACCTCAACAGTGCTAGAAAATTCAAAGCCTATCTTATAAACATTGGTCAGTTGTTTGATCTTTAAAGAAAAATTCAACAATTCATTCAATAAACATATTATTGCATGCCTACCAATGTGAAAGGCAGTAGAGCGATGGAGGTGAAAGAGGGAGGACAGGCTATTACAAAAAAAAGCCAGAAAATCTTAGTTTTTACAAACAGAATTCCAACATAAAGATGAAGGGCAAGAGAAATTTCCATTGAATTCTACATGACCTAGAATCACTGAAATGTCCACCAAAACAAGTACGTAACTTGGTTTACTGGTTAATTTCTAGAGAGCCAAAGAAAAAATATCATTATGGTGTTTTTCAACACAACACTGGAAGAAAAAAAGAGCCTGTCACCATTAAATCTGCCCTACCAACACCAATAACAGACTCATCTTCCTAAGTGACAAAACCCTCCCAGTAGCTCCCAATCCAGACCTCCACAATACAACCAACCAACATTAGTGTACCCTCGTCCTTCCGCATGCTTGCGCATATGGCACCCCAGAGAATGATCTCCCTTCTCCTGAGGCTTCTCTGTACTTGGTGGCTATTCCACCATCCCAGCCCTGAGTTATTCTTTTCTTTGCACTTACTCTGTCACCAATCCTTTACATGCCACTAAATTTAGCAGTGAGCAGTCAACAGGCTTTTAGTAAGCACCTACTAGACTTACTAAATACAGCCAGGCATTGTGCTGCTAAAGCTAGGGATACAAGGACAGGCAGAAAAATGGACTCTGCTCTCAAGTACACATTCTTATGGGGAAAACAACATGTAAACAAATCCACACACAAGATCTATTTAGTATAACTGGAAGGCAATCTTAGACAGAAGGTGCTGGAAGACCCCCATGGGGGAAGTACACCCTTGAAGGGGGGAGGGGGTGCTACAGAGGCTGGAAAGGCCTCTTGTAGAAGTGAAATCTGTAGTGAGTCTTAAAGGAAGCCAGGAGGCAGAGCATTCTAGGCAAAGCACAGTGTAAAAGGCACAAAGTCTGGAAGGGCAGTGTGACTGGACATCAGAGTATACAATTAAGGTGCAAGAATACTAGAAAGATGGGTAACGGCCAAGGTTTGAAAGGTTTTTTAATAATCTACCTTTTTATATATACTTTCCCTTCGGCTAGATTGTTGGCCTGGAACACACCTCTCAGAACATCTAAGTGCAAAGCCTAGTGTAATATACTAGAGGGCACTCAAAATATTTATTCATGAATAGTTAACCCAGCTAGATTTGAAGTTCTTCACAGGCAGAGGCTGCAGTATGGTTTTCTACACTGTTAGTTTTTACATGATGCAGTACTTACTCAGCATGAAGCTGGCACTTCCTAAACATGTGCTGAATGACCAGCTCCAATTTCACAGGACTGAAGATGCAAACTACCCACCTCCAGAGCAACTCAGGGGGTAGAGTGAGAAGTACTTATCTTTAGGTTATGTTCAATGCAGAAATGTGTTTTGATTATGAATATTTGTTATAAGAATTTTGTTTTTCTTTTTTTTTTCCAATTGAGGGAAGAGGTGGGGAAAGAAAAGAGACTTTTGTTAATCGATAAAAAAATTTAGACACTAATGGAACAAACAGAATGAATATACATAACATGCTTAGTTTTGTTTTTTTTACTGCAGTTTTATTTGTGAGAAATAGCAGGGAGTCAAGGAGAAAGAATGGTCTAAGTTAGCAAGACCTGTATATTCAAGCCCTATCGTGGAAAATATAGCAGCTCTGTACTCCGGGGTGAAGTCACAACCTCTCAGTGGCACCAGATGCCAACCTTTAATAGTAGAGGATGTTTCTTCATTGGGAACTCTATATAAATAAGGAAATCAGAGGCTAGTCAAGAAAGAAGTCATTGGTAGGTGTGCCCTAGTCCTCTACTAGACTGCAGCTTCTAACAGGAGAAAAGCCTTCACTTTAGAATTCACTTAAGGGCTTCTGAATTAAACTACTGAATGAGATGTCAGTTCCTTTTTCCTTTCTCCCATTTTTTGTGTGAAGTTTATGCTTTGAACTTGTAATTTTAACTACAGTGAAGAAATATGGCCTAGTAGAGGAAGCGCTGACCTCAGAGAGAGCAAACACTGGGCTCCAGACCCACCTCTGATCATCCTGAGACTGGCTGTGTGACCTTCACAAGTCACTTCTTTCACTGCTCAGGGCCCTTTCTAACTCCTGTAATTTAAGGAGAAAAGGGCTGATCTATACTGGTAGATGGAGTTTCCTTACCTGGGAATTCCCTCTATCAATGTAACCACAGGTCCAGCACCTCTCCTCATCTATAAATTATTTTTCTTAATCCATTCTTCAATAGAAAATGCCACCTAAGTTTCAAGCCACTCAGGCATTCTGCTTACCAAACCAAATTTCTCAATACTTCAAATGTTAATGATCAAGTTTCTTGAAATAAATAAACATATTACATTAGGCAAATAGTGTCCCATTGTAGTGTTACAAAGAATACCTCACGTAATCAAGGATTAATAAATTATTTTACATTAGGTACATTTAGGCATCCACATATTCAAAGTGACATAATTGTGAAAAGGTATTATATTTGATGCACCGAAATTCATTACAAAATTCTAATTAATGGGTGCAATTAAGATTTTAGGAACTTAAAACTGACTTTTGATGGGATTACTAAGAAATGTTTTTAAAAATTTTAACAATATAGAGCATCTAAAAATGATTAGCCGTAAGTTTGGTATCACAAACAATTCTATTATAAATTAATCAATTTAAGAATAAATTTTTCTTACATACAAATGTCAACCTCAGCTGAGGATCCACTCCCAGAAGAGTTATCAAGAAATAAAATCCTAGCATCTGGTGCTGAGACTCCAAATGCATTTTCAAACAGAAACAATGTTATCAATGGCAGTTGGTTTCTTTATTACTATATCATAGTTCAGTTACAAGAGTTGGATGAGTGTTTGCGGGCTATCCTAGGAAATTACCAACCATTGATAACATTGTTTCTCTATAGGAAAATTGTTTCCAAATTCCAAACTTAGAAAAACTCCTGAAACAGAACCTATCCATAAATCAGTGATGGGCTCTACATGGAAACATCCCAAGCATAACATTTTTTTTGCAAGATCAAGGTAAAAATCAGTTTTTACTTTAAAAATATTCAATAGTCATAAAACTATTTCATTCCAAAGAAACTTTAAAGCAATTTGAACTGTTCGTATAGCAAATTACTAAAAAATGTTAACTTCTATTTAGAAACAATTTTTTAAAAAGGAAAAACTGGGTTATGTACTCTTTGCTTATGACAAAAACTCCAAGAGAAATGATGTACAGCTTAGTACATAGGCATTATATTAAGCAACATGAAAACAAAAAAAGAATGCTGGATTTACCAGAGGACTTAGTATCAAATCACTGGTTCTGCCACTTAGTATTAATGGTATGACCTTAGGCAAGCCCTTTAATTTTGTGGGCTTCAGTTTCTTTATCAGTAAAATAACAGATCTGTACTAGATTTCTAAGATCCCTTTTTCTCCTTTAATTGTATGACCAATTACTTCCTTCCAAATTTGCATCTCTTTTACCCTATTACTGTTTTACCCCACTTGGTATTCAAGTAATCAATTAAGGAATTATAGCCCAAATTCCTGGTTTTTTCCTAGGTACTCTATGTTAAAATGTTTTCTTGATCTTTTTTTAATGTGCCCCTGTTTTGTCTCAGGCAATCTACCCATTCAGTTCTGAATATCATGTTTCAGTGAGGAAAGACATAATTGTGAACAATCAGCAAGCATTTATTAAACACACCTATGTGCCAGACACTGGGGATACACACACCTGTACTCACAAGGAGTTTATGCTATCAATAATGATGGAGCTAAGTAATGTTTTATGCCAAAAAAGGAGAACTGGGGGGATACCCTAGACATCCACTGTCTTCACATACTTTAAGGATTGTTGTGTTGAGGAAGAAGGCCTATTGCTATCTTCTCTTCCTCTAGAAGGCCTGGGATCAAATAGGAAAAAGATACATGAAGAAAAGAGCTCAACACAGAGGTGCCCAACAGTAATGGAACGAGCACCTCAAGAAGCAATGAGCACTGGAGCTCTGGATATAGTAACATTGTTCAAACGGGGCTGGATCCTCCCTGGTCAGAGATGTTATAGAAAGGACCCCTGGATTAGGCTAAGGTCTTTCACGGGATCTCATCACTGTTATCACCTTTTGTCTTATTTCTGTAACTCACACATGCTCATAATTTACCTTACCTATGAGATTCCTGATCTCCTTTCATTTTCTCTACTTTTGATAGCATGTCGTCAACTTTAAATGTTTTCCTGCAAGAAAAAGAGAAATAAGTTAATTTGCTTCTCAATCGAGACAAACAAGAACTAAATATATTTTAGTGGCACTACAATAAAACGAGATGGAAATTTTTGGTTTGGATTCCTCTATTGCTTTAAGGAGGCTAATCAGATGGGGTTGGTCAAGCATAACTGATATTCCTTTTCAAAAAAATTTATATGATGGCAAAAAAAAGCATATGGAGATAATCACTAATACTTGGTGACTATCTGAAGCCTTTTAATTTCTACTAACTTGTTATTTTATGTAGATTTTGTAAAAAGCAAAACAAAACATCTAGTCCACATACTATACCAAAGTACCAAGGGTGTAAGTTCAGATCTTTTTTTTCTTATAAACAGTGGAAACTAAATTTTAAGTCAGATTAAAAGCTAGTCAGTCATGAAATTGTTTTGAATTCAATTTAGGGTACACACCAAATAAAATTTCAGGAATTTAAAACTTAAAATCAGCTTCAAGGAAGAGGAAAAAAAATCAAAAGTATAAGAGGGAAAAACTGTTACTTAAGCACAAAATCTCAAAGCAATTAAAGAATTCACAGGTTCTAAACAAACTCTGAAATTCTTATGGTGATTCTAAATATAAAGAATCCAAAATAAAAAATAAAAATCTAAAACCATGTGTAATTTCACTTCTCATAAACATATTTTGCTGATAATTATTAAACACTAATAACTGATTTCTGACATTTAAGGGATTACTAGCACATCTTTTCATAAATCACCTAATAATAGCATTTATTATGCTCGCCATTTCAAAAATATCAATAGAAAAATCTTACTCTACATTCCTTGTAGGATCTTGAAAATGAAGTCAGCAGGGACTGCAAGATTGAGGACCAATTTTACTTGCAGAGGAATAAGACTATAATATTCCATTAGTGACCTAAAGAAAACTTACTACCTTTAGCACTAATCTAATTTTAATACAAATGCATTGTCAAATACAGCATGCTATATAATGGTTGCTAACCACCAGTTCGACAAAAAGGAAAAGGGAAGTAAAGCAAGAATATTTCAGTTTCCTGATTAGAAACCTTCCTACTGAAATATTTATACACAAATCAAAACACTGTATCCTGCTGACAGATTCATCATACTCAAGCAAAGCTAGGGTAGCCTAAACCAGACATTGCCTTTTTAAACTGTTAGTCCAGTCATTTTGTATACCATAATATAAAACGGTGGGAATAAAAGATTTGATTTTTACAGCTCTTTTCGTTTTTATTTTTAACCACCACAGTGGCTACACAAAATCCTGCAAGGCTTCTCTACTATTTAAAGAGGGTTCTTTCTATGCAACCTAAGAGGCCTGTTATGAATCTATCTTTTCACATGACTTGAATAAAAACATGCTTTTAATCAGGTACCAGGTGCTTGCTCCCTTGGAATACCAATTAAAACTTCAAACAATAGTAGTGGCACCAAACCCTAGCAGTCTCAGGTTGTGGTCACTTTTCAGTTTAAATAAGAGGGAAGAACATTTCTTTTGGTTGCTTCCCTCTGTACATGTGTTTTGTGGAGAAAATGCAGTTATTTTTAAGATACTGGCACTTAATATATAGTCACTATTTATGGGATTTACTTGCCTTACAACACTATAATCTCCGTGATAGCAAGACTGTTGTCTTTTCTTCTTATTATATCTACAGTGTCTTGAACAGCATAGTAAGGACCTATTAATTTTAGCAAATATTTAATAATTATTTCCAAGTGGGTTTTAAAGTTTGTATGGAAACTTTTAGTACTAGGACAGATACCACCTTCTCCAAATGGTTAATATGAAATCCTGTCTGGTAGCAAAGGGATAAATTAGAAGTCTAATTTAAGTCTAATTCCTCCTCTCAATGCCAGGAATCATTAACACAGAATAGCATGGGAGAAAATGTACAAATTTAATAGTCATGTGAAAACAGAACAAGTGTAAAGAACCCCCCTAAGAAAAATCAAATATCCCTCCCATCCCTATACTATCAATGTGTTTGTCATATAAAGGTCTTCAAAAAGTAGGAAATAAATTATTTTTTTAAAAGCCTAATTTTCTGGAACTTCTTAGAGAATTCATAAGCAATTCAGAATAAACCTGGGGAAATGACTGAAGAATGGTTGGCTGACAGTCTGCTATGAAATACTGTAGTTCTGTTAAAAAAAAAAAGAAAAAGACTTTTAAGAAGTCAAGCAAAGCAAATGTCAGAACCACAATAGCCATTTAATAAGGGGGGGTGGGGGGTGGAAAGTTGGCAGAATTTCAGATGAACTTGGGAAAGGGCAAAGAAAATACTCACTTTGATATTTTGTCGATTCATTTTTAGTTTTTTATTTAGTTTACTAATGTTAAATTTTATCAATCAGGAAAAAAACACTGCCTATTAAAGTACTCTAGAAAAAAAAAAAGCACTCTGCTTTTATTTTACTGAAAATATACAGAGATAGGGAATGAACCTGTGATTTCATTAATACAGAGAACTCCAGGATGAGGAAATTTTCTCTACCAATGCAGGTAGGCACGATCTCTGCAACTAACATTCTCAGGGAGTTGCCTAAAGTGGCCTGTAAATGTGTAAATGAAAAAAAAATGTTTAACAAAATAAATAAAAATACAAAACAACATAAAGTTAATTTGTGGTTTAAGTCAATATGCAGTCTTGTTTCTATTGGGAGTTTAACAGGAATAGTCTAGTGCCCTTGCCCAGGGTTAGTTATTACATTATGCCTGAAGTGGTACTTAAACCAGGTCTTCCTGGCTCCAAGGCCAACTCTCTAATCAACTGCCCCATGACTACCTCAAACATCAGTCTGTATTCATACAACCAAATAAATGCTTGTTGAATGAAAGTTATCCTTCAATCGCCTTAGAAAACTACATACTTATTTCAATAATGCTATCACTCTTGGCTCAGAAAGTAGCTATAAAAATGCTATTTTGAGCAATGGCAGTGATATATGCTTAAAAAATCACTACCCTGATTAAGAGGACAACCTTCACTGAGATCTATAAATCAGGATACATTATTGAAAAATTTGTCTCGTTGCCTTACAGTTACATCTCATAAATATGATAACATTCCTATTTTTTTGGAGGCAACTGGGGTTAAATGACTTGGCCAGAGTCACTTTACTAGTAAGTGTCTGAGGCTGGATTTAAACTGAGGTCCTCTGGACTCCAGGGCTGTTGCTCTATCCCCTGTGCTACCTAGATGCCACAATCCTTATTAATTCACATTCATTTCTGTGAGAAAATGAATTCTGATTTCTCGTTCTCAGGTAATAAAAAAGGCAAAATATTTCCAACCTTCTAAAAAGCCAATTCTCCAACTGAAGTGCTAGGGAAAAGACAAGAATTAACTCTATACTATGATACCAATCACTTTAAACTACTCATATATTCGTAAAACAAATTAATCCTACTCTGAGACCAAGTAGCACAATAAAAATGACAGGGAAAAAGAAAAATCAATTGTAATTAAGGGATAAGTTAATTCAGAATTTATTTTGGTTTTCTGTGGGTCAATTCTTAAAGCACATGAATCTTATTCTTTATTGGTTTTATACTGAATATTTTAGATCCCCTGTTCATCTTCATTAATGAAAATATGGCAACAAGCTAATGAAAGCAAATTAGGCCTTAATAATGAGTTAAGTTATAGCAGACCAAATTGGGTAGGAGTTGATTTAAGTCACTTATTTGGTACGTAGAATGATTTTTCATTACCACTCAACTCAAAACATATTTAAGTATCTACTGTATACCTTAGGGCAGATGCAAAACTCATATGAAATATGGTTCCTGGCCTAACAGAGCTAATAGTCAATACAAAAGTAGTTAATATAAAGGTAATGAGAAAACTGAATGCTAAGTATAGAATCCCTTGAGCTTCAATTTTCTCAAATATAAAATGGAGGAGGGGAGCTATGTGCTGAGGACATTTATAGTTTACTAATGTTAAATTTTATTGAGGACACTTTCATAGCTAGAGTCTTATTGCTGTGTAGGATCCAACCATAATGAATTTATTGTCTAGGAATACCAAAGGCTTCCAAGGGGAGATGGCATCTGTGAGGCTTTAAAAGAGAGGTTGGAAATCAACCGTCAAAGTTAAAAGGGTGAGGGTACTGGGAACAGCCAAGGCACAGAGGCAGGACAAGGCAGATCACATACTTGGGTGTGCTACACTGTCAAGTACTTTCAATGCAGAGAGAGGGAATGAACCTGTTTGTGTTTGACTTGACAGGCAGTGGTAGTCACTGAATGATTGTGAGTAGAGAAGAAACAAGATCAGAGACATGTGCCACATATTCCAAGGTAGGAATTTGGTAACATCAACTATTAAATGCAGTTCTTGCTCAAGATAGGTTGCCAAGTAATAAAGTACAAAAAAAAATCTAAGTTCTCAAGGTATATTCTCTAAGCTCAACTAGGTGTTGAGGGGTGGGGGGGGAGACAACTCCCATGGCTGCTGAAAGTTCAAAAAAAAAAAAAACTTTTCAAACTAAAATATTAATTTAAATAATTAAAATTAAGTTTATTTTTATTTAAAATATTGAAGTGTTTTTAAAAGGCCCTAGTTCCAAAATTGAATTCTTTTAACATTAATCTTCTAGTTCAAATGCCTTATTTAACCACAACATGCCATGATTCCGAAGACAGCAGGAACCCAACTGTACACTTGGGAAAACTGGCTCATTTTATGTTTTTATGCATATTTGTTAATGATGAGGGGCACTAAACTTACTTGGCACATATGGGTCACAAAATGATAGCAATTCTACCTAGATGTTCATGCTCTAAGAGCTGACTTAAGTCTTTCTTTCATCGTTCAGTGGGCCAAGTATTAGAGTAGGCAGTGGATAATTACTCTGCTGTGTTCACATGCCCAAGACCATTCTACTGAGTACTGTAAATTTTCAAGTTGTAAAGTTTGGATATAACTACTTGCTCAGGGCAAGGATTTATGCCAGGTCAAAATGAAACAAAGCCAATTTTATTCATTTTTCCACTAACATACTTCTCTGGGGGAAAGGCAGATTTGCTACAATACCTCACAAAAAGACATGACAGTACCTGAAAATATTTCGTGTCTCCTTTATCCAGTCAACCCCCTCCCACTTCAGTTTTCAAATTTAAACTGCTTTAAGTTTAAACAACACTTAGCTTAGTTTTTAAGTAAGATTCATAAAAACATACCTTTTGACGTTTGTTCTGGAGTTTCGGTGAGACATGTAAGTAAGAGTTCTGTGCAAAAATATTGGCTATAAAAAAGTTTAAAAAATTGTTAAAATTAAATATAGATTAAGTACCAAGTAAAGATATTGATTGGTATCGTCAAACACTTACCGCTATGAGATTTCGAGTCCGAAGAAATCTATAGATCTGTGTTGGTTCTGCATAAGAAAAAAAAAAATCAAATGTTATCAAGTTATTTATGATCAGTTAAAAAAGTTCATTTATCATGGAAATTCTATACAATATACCAAAATCCAAACCATAATTTACATTAACGAAAATTAGATTTGCTTCTAACAATGTCTTTATTATAACTAAAAGCAGTGGAGAAAACAGTAATTGCCTTTTGTAAAATAAACATGTGCTTGCTCCACCTGATTCTCAGTCTAAGTAAGAGATTTTGCTTTTTTAGCAGTATGTATACAAAGCCAACATCTACTAAATAATCCTTTAGATCCTTAATGTCAGCCTTTCACAATACTGACACAAATTACTGAATTTTTCCAACCCCTTATAAACCAGAAAAACAGCTCCAATTCTCAACTGATACACTGATAATCTCAACTTTTTAGATCTTAAGACTGATACTGTTCTGCTCAAGTTTTTTATATCAAGTTTTTATATCACAAAAAGATAAGGATTCTTTTGATGACTGATTGTTCACTTTGCTACATACCCCTTAAGATAATCACCCCAATACTAGATATGTACCAGTGTATATCATATTACAAAATAGGAAAAAAAAAAGTTCTATCTTCCATCCATCCTAGATTTTCTCCAAAATGGGGCTAAGTTATACTCATAACATAATTACATTCCACATAAACCATACATGAATTAGGGTCCTTAAAAGGGAAATGTTGTTCAGTAGTGTCTGACTCTCTGTGACCTCAGGTGGGTTTTCTCAGCAAAGATATTGGAGTGGTTTGCCATTTCCTTCTCCAGCTCATTTTTACAGATGAGAAAACTGAGGCAAACAGGTTAAGGGAGTTGCCCAGGGTCACCTAGCTAGTGTCTGATATTGCATTTGAACTTAGATCTTCCGGATGTCACCACCAAGCTGCCCCCACATAGGTTATGTATAATCAGACCTCCTTGTAGTAATTAACTTAGGGTTATCTTATCAGAAACTTTTCTCACAATTCAACAGTAAACTCTCTGGGTTTTAATGACATTCAATGACAAAAGAAAAATAGGAAAATTACTTAATTTTAAAGCTTTCTTTACAGTAATATTTCAGATTAACCTAATGGATGGAAGGGATAATTAGAAAAAGGTACAAACGGCTATTTGTTTTATTACTTGTTGCTTATCACTTCCATTTAAGCGAGCTTATTTTTAATTACCAAAGCTCACCTGGTTTTGAAAGCAAATTAAAACTAGGAAAGATGAGCATTGTTCTTACTGGGATTTTTGAAATAAGTCCCAATTCAAATTTCCTGACCACAGATGAGTGGAGAACGAATGTTCAACAAGGTAATTTCTCTTTCCAAGAACAGCTGACACCCTGAACTTGAGATGCTGCATAAAACTTAGAAGACCTAACTGGAGCAAGGATGTGAACTTCTCCATATATTTCTAAATGACAAATTCATCTGAAACTACAGGATATGCAAAGCGGTTGGGGAGGGAGGGGGAATAAAAACTAGAACTTTACACATTACAGAACAGTTCAGATTATTCAAATTCTGATGTTAAACCTTCTGCCTTTTTTTCCCCAGAGAAAATAAGCAACCCTAAAAAACATTAAAAGCTGAAAATGGGCCAAGAAAACATCTTAAGAGGTTGCATTAGCACAAGGGAAAAGTTACGAAGATTCCTGATATCTCTAAATTGGAGGCAATTCACTGTGACACCTTTTTGTGTATCCTTAAAACTAGAAGCGGTTTAAAAAGATCTGACGGCTAATGTGTTAAAATGCCAAATAACGAGCATCGGCAGCACTGCCACCGCCGCCACCGCCACCACCACCACCACCCCCACCCAAGCAGCGAAAACCAACTCAGTTCGTTGGGGTTTTTACGATTTAGTCATTTTGTGCCCCGCAACCTGCGGTTGAAATTTCTAGGCTTCTTCACCACCAGCGATCCGGAGGCTCTGACTCAGGTCCTCCCGTCAGAGGAAATCTGCTCCCTCGTGGAGGGTGGCGACCCTGCCCCTGCCCCCGCCCCTGCACACGAGGGATGGGGGGATGCCAGGAGGGGGCACATCCCCCGCTCAAGGTGGCTCCTTTGGGAAGGGGTTCTCCTTACTCTGGAATGAGAGGTCGCTCTCGGCAGGGGAAGGAAGTCCCTCGTTCGAGAGGGGAGGAGGGGGTCCTTCTGTGTACAGGGAAGGAGTCACTGGGAGAAGGAAAGAGAGGAGTTCTTCAACATGGGGGAGTCCCTGAGTGTGGGGGCACTGATTATCTCAGTGAGGGGGGGGTCCCTAAGTGTGGGGGCACGGGAGAGGGCCCCTTGGGGGGGAAGGGAGTCTCAATGTGGGGGCGCGAGGACCCTTACGGGGGTAAGGGGAGTCCCTAGTGTGGGGGCGCGGGAGGGAAGGGGTCCCAACTACCTCCCCCCGGCCCCCGCACACTCACTCTCGAAGGCCTGGAGGAAAAGCTCGTGGTCAGCCTGGACCTGCTCCATTTTTGGCTTCTTCACGGGCAGCACAGCGGCCCCCGCAGCCGCCGCCACCGCCGCCGAAGAGGCCGCCGAGGCCGAATAGCCGCCTCCGCAGCCGCCGCCTCCGCCAGCCTTGCCGCCCGAGGCCGTGGCCGCCACAGCCGCCGAAGCCCCGAAGCCGTGGCCGTGGCTGTGGCCCCCGCCGCCGCCGGAGCCGGCCGAGCCCGCGCTGGGCCCCGAGCCGCCCCCTCCCCCACCGCCACCGCCGCCGCCGCCGCCGTGCTTCTGAGGCGCCATGGCCGAGGAGGCTGCTCCTGCCGCCGCCGCGAGCCCCCCGCCGCCAGCTCCCCGCCGGGAGGGCGGGCCGCGGGGACGGGGACGGGGAAGCGCCGGTCCCAGCGACCGCCCGCCCGCCGCCCGCGCACGGGGGAAAGGAGGGAGAGAGAGGGGAGGAGGAAGAGGAGAAGAGGAGGAGGAGAGGGGAAGGGAAGGGAGGAGAGGAAGGAAGGAAGGAGGGAGGATGGCGGGGGAGGGAGGGAAGAAGAGACCCAAGCGCCCGCTCCGGCGAGCCCCGCTCCGCTCCGGAGGCCCGCGCACCCGAGCCCGAGCCCGGCCTCGCACCGCCCCCCTCCGCCCGCAGCGCCGATTGGCCGCCGGGCGCGCGCGCCGCCCGCCCGCCCGCGCCCGTTGGCCCGCCGCGGCCTCGGCGTCTGTCACGCGGATGCGGGGGCCCTCGGGGGGTGGGGGGAGCCGGAGGAGAGGAGGCAGGGGAGGGGTTGGTTGGCCGGTGCGCGCGGCCGCTCGCGGGCCCGACCGCCTCTTTGAACTGAATTCGCGGGAAAATGAGGGGTCAGAGCGGCCTTCCCTCCCGCCCGCGGTGCATTGTGGGAGGGGTCCCCGGCGCTAGCCGCGAGTCGCAAGCCGCGGGCCGGCCTCCCTCTCTCTTCCCTCCCCCCTCCTCTTCCCCCGCCCCCGGTCCAAGGCTGTGTCGGCGCTTCTCTGAGCCTGCGCACTGCTGAGGGGCGGGGCGCTCGGTGCCGGGTTTTAGGTGCCCGTACCCTGAGTCCTAGCCGCTGCCCCAACGTTTTGACAGGCGGGGCAGGGGCGCTCCCGGGTGGGAGGAGGCGTCTGGGGTGGGAAAGGAGAGGAGGCAGAACCTTGGCCACGTTCCTTGCCCCTTCTGCCCCTCACCCCATTCGGTCCTCCTAATTTAGGGGAGAGCAGGAAGGAGCCAGGGCACCTGGGTGCCTGTCCTTGCCCTGATTCTGGCCAGGTCCCTCGGCCGTTTCTGCCCCTGATCCCATCAAGCCCTCCTTGTTTGAGGCAGGGGAGGAAGGAGCCAGAGGACCCTCTCTTCTGTCCGTGCGCTGACACTAGCTAGCCCGCTAGCCTCGTCCCAACTTGCCCGGTCTGAGCCTCAGCTACGGGCTCAGTCAAGTGTGGGAGTTGGACTAGGCAAGGGATCCTGAGCTGCGGTGCACGAACTTATTTTTAAAAGATTTTGTTAGCTTCAACGCAACTGGTTTTCCCTATAATCCCATGTATTTTATTAATATAAAAACATGACTCTGGGAAGGGGTCCCTAGGCTTCACCAGACTGCAACTGCCCAAGAAAGGTGAAAAAGTCCCGGACTAGAAGATCGTTCCATCTGCAAATCTGCTTTGTGGAGCCTCCGAGAGGCTGGGGCGATCGATCCGGAATCCCAGATCGCTTAAATAGGCTCCCCTCCTCCACCCCCACCTGGCTTAGACTGGAGCAGCCCCCACATGCCTTCTGCTCCTCCGAGAGACTCTAGTATAACTAGGTTCCAAGCCCTATAATCTTATTCAGCGAGTGGGGAGGGACCCACCGAAACAGTACCTCCCCCCCCCCAGCCCAGCTCACCCTTGCTACACTCAAGTAACAAGTCAGGTACCGTAGGACCCCTAAGTGCTTCGCTTTTCTTTGTATCCCCAGCTCTTACCATGCATGGTATTTGGTACACCGCAAGTGCTCAGGAAATGCTTGGTGCTTGATAAAAAATTTTTTTTTAACTTGGAAGGAGTCTTAGGATCACCTCTCAGTTCTAGCCTAACCCTTTCAACCCCACGGAGAAGGGAGTCAAGGCCCAGAGAAAGGAAAAGATTTGCTCCCGAGGATTTCTCAGCTGGAGAATTCAGATCTTCCGACTCTGGCTTCTCTGCTCTTTGAATGACCTGTTCTTCACATTTTGATCTGGAAGGGAACTGGTTCGGCCCCTATTGTGTTAGAGATGAGGGAACTGTAATCCCGAGAGGGGAAGTGTTTTCCCAAGGTCACAGAAATGGTTAAAAACAGAACCAGCATGTGAAGCCTAGGTCTTCAGGCTCAACACATTGAGTGCTTTCTGTTTCCTTACTCTTTTTCCATGCTCCTGACTTGTAGACAGAAAAGACTGGACTTTTAACTGTCGTCACAGGGATTGGGTTAGACTTCAAGAAGGGATTCTTTAGTCTAAGTATAGGTCCTTCTCTACTGAGAAGTTTTGGCTTCAACAAAAGGAAAAGGTAGACAACCAATCTTTCTGGTGTTTTTTAAGGTACAGTTCTGCACAGAAGCTAAGGGTGGGATGTCAATTTTGGAAATTTCAAAGGGGCTCTTCCAGTCCAATTATTGCATAATAATAATTTAGGTAAGAACCAATTACCTGATTCATTTCACTTTCAGAAACTCGACCCTGGAACCGTTGTTTTGAGGGGGTTGGCCAAGAGACAAACCTAGTAAAGCTTCCAGTGACTACAGTGGGGGTGTGAATTACACTGGTGGGTGATTTTCACAGCCTGAGGAAAGAACTCTTAGCTGTCCTTACAAAATCATTACTTCCTCCAAAAAAAGCAAGTTCTGTTTATAAATGATGTTCCGTGTTACTTTTCAGGAACACATCTATCACATGAAATGAGGTACGCCTGTACTGATTTATAAGCGCATTCCCGGAGTTTTGTCAAAGCCTTGACTTGGGATGAATGACCTAACTAAGCATTCCCTCCTCAAGAAAGCCTTTGATGAATGCCTGCCCCTAGTGATCTTTTTTTTAAACTCTGAGTTCCTCAAGAAATGTAGTCACACTGCTGCTAACATATTAACTTAGAATCCTCCTCTAATTGTTTCACTCTGATCAAATTAAACTATTTCCTAATCATAAGTTCTAGAGGGACCCTGTCTTTCCCTTTTGTATCATTGACTATTGTATGTATACAGTAGGCATTAAATAACTGAATGAGAGTGAAATTAACAATAAATACAATCAGAATAATGTCATCCAGACTGTAAATATATGTATATGTGTGTGTATCTATCTATAAATAGATAGAAAGATGGAGAGATAGATAGATAATCATAGGGCTTTTGGCTAAAAGCTTTTTTTTAATGCAAGATGCCTTGCATCTTTATTGCATTTTAATGTTGCCAGTGCACAAAAAGGATACTAAAGAACCAAAAATTAGAGATGAAATAATACATCTAAATTAAATTAGCAGTTTGTAGATGCTTGAAAAGTGTCATTTCTATTAGAAGAAAAATTTGGATGTGTAGAAACATTTTCTTTGATATGCTGCCTCAAAGGATATCCTTTGTCCTCTTAAAGTAACTCAATTTAAGATTTTGGAATGAAAAATTGGTAGGGATAAAGATTGTTCTTGAGAAATTGCCCAGTTACCCTTCTATTTTTACTTTTTTTGACAGTGACTTGTCTCCTCATTTTAAAACTAAAAGTATTGATAAAAATAAGGCAAAGAATGCTATGTTGAAAGAAACATGAAGTCTTGCCTTTAGGAAATTTGGAAAGTTGTATTTCTGACAAGGTCCTAAGAGATAAACAATCACTAAATTACCTTTGGAACCTAGTTCCTTTATTAAAAGGAATTTTGCTGCATGGGGGAAAGGGTCCCAATGAAAATTAGGAGTTATTTTCATAATTTGTGGGAAATTATAAAACAGATCCAATAGTCCTGTAGGTGCTTAAAAAAATTATTCCTTTTTCTGCTAAAAGAAAGATAAAGCCAGAGAAATCATAGACTATGCAATGTATATTACTAGACTTTTGTAATGTCACACAATTTACTTTGTGTGTTTCTAGAGTAAACTAAATACAATAATACCGTAATGATAGTTGAAGGAGTAAGGACTCCTGGGATATAGAGTCACCTGACACCAATTACCTGAGGACAAAAGGCGCCTGAGCTAATCTAGAAATATGTAAACTTGAGTTTTGATGTGACTTGCACCTGGAGTCTCATACTAACATTCAGTCTATACCTGTTGGACATATTTTAAGTTGATCTTGAAATAGGTAGCATTGATGGGAAAAATCAAGGCTCTAGAGAAAAGTTAGATCTACTAAACTGTTGTCATGATATACACACAACACAGAATTTCATGCCATCAAAAATAGGGCTCCAATAAAGAAGAGTGAGGAAAGTTATCTAGAAAATTCTGGCCTTGCTCCTTCCCGCTTTGCTTGGATATGAATTTTGTTGTTTTAAAAATGTGGGTATTTCCCATCCACCACACCTTCTATGAATCAGTGGCTATCTTTAAACTTGCTACAGAACTCAAATAAAAAAACTCCCTTCATTCCCTACATCCCTGTATAAACTTGACCACTACTTTTTAAAAAAAAGAAAAAAAAATTTGCTAGAATCCCAGGAAATAAAAAAAATTATGTCAAAATAAACAATAACATTACTGCCAAAACCACATGTTCTACTTCTGGAGCCAGGATTCTCATTTAAAGACTACAATACTAGATTTCAATGAAAAGTCTACAGATGACATTATAATTACCTACTTGCTACTATTATTAGAAAAACAACTTGAAACAAATGCCTTTATTTTAGCATTTTTGCAGCAATCATTCCCTATAATGTATAAATTGTTTTAATGATTCACTTGGTGTCCTATGAATTAAGTCAATAAGTGAATGGAATGTCAGAGCTGAAATATACCTTTAAAATCGTCTAGTATGTGAATACCCCCACGAACACAACACTTTCACACACACACCACCCCCAGCATTGTCCAAATAATGAAAAAATGAAAATCAACAATATCTGGCAACACAGCAGTTCCCAGTTCAGTGCCCTTTCCTACAGATAAGTAGATAGATAGACAGACAGATATAGACATGTCTATGCATACATACAGATACGATACACCTACAAATATACACACATATACATATATCTATATTATAGAGACCCTCATATTTCATGAAAAAAGATTTATATAAATGTACATGTATATATAATCATCTTGTCTATTAGAGTCACTTATGCTTAATAGTTTATTATTTAGGACTGGTTCCTGGGAGCAACTTGATATCAACTCAATTCCATTTTGAAAATGAATCTATTTTTTATGTTTGTGCTTTTCCATTTTTTCATCTAAAATTATAGAAGGTTAAAGTTGGAAAGGAAGCTTAGAGATCACCTAGACTAACATACAAACAAAGATGCTGAGGCCCAGAAAAGCAGCATCACCCAGTACATTGTTTTTCTGCTAAACTGCTTTTCTTTTAGTTTAAATGCTGATCCTTATGGCAACTTAACAATTACATAATTCCCAGTCAGGGGGCCACAGAACTCTAGGGGCCATGGAGTTGTTAGAAGAGCTCCACAAATTTAGATTCACACCAAGTATTGCCCTTTTGATCTTTAGGTTCCACAAAATAGGTAGCATAAAAGAATAATAAATAAGCAAATATGCTTCCTGTAGACTGAATAAATAAGGAATAAGCAGATACACACTTTGTAGATTGTCTCAAAATATATGTTTAACTGTGTCTAATACAGTTTTGTAGTTAGTAAAATGGGAATTAATTTAAATGTGTTACTAAATTCATAGTAGCTTTTGTCATGTATTTTTTCAGGCAGTGGCTAGTACAGCTTCTTTCTTGGATGGTTCATAAAATTGTTTAATGTTAAAAAAAGGAATCTTCGTTCTTGAAAAGGTTGTTTGGAATTGCCCACAGTTTGGACTGTAACATTCTTGGCTTTCCTGGGTGTGTTGTGACTGCAAACTATTTGTGTGATTTAAGTGTTTGAGAAATATTGCCTCCACCTTTTCTGTAGATTTGAAAGAGAGGTATCCCAGAAGGTGACTATAGAACCAATAACCCTAATAACCGTATGTTTTTGATAGAGCAATTCCAGGCTTGTTTATTGCCACTAGGGTAGTTTATCCTGTACCGGCCTGGGGAAAAAGTTCCTTAAGAATGTTTTTTTTTTTTTAAACCCACATATAAAAATACAGTTGTAGAGCTTTGACCATTTTCTATCATATGGATACTGCAGACAAAAGAAAGGAGATACAGAGCAATTTTCTCCATTTCAAGATAAATGAAGTGTTTAACACTTAATAGTCAGGGTCAAATTAGTCCACAAGACCAAACTAAAATGTTTCATTGACTCTTTCTCTGTGGGCAATCTTTGTAGTTCAGGAATTCTTTTCTTTCAGAAACAACAACTTTCAGCCACATTTCTAACAGGACCCACTTTTTCTCAAGTTCCAATTTGCAACAAATAAAAAAGGAAAGAGAGAGAGAGAGAGAGAGAGAGAGAGAGAGAGAGAGAGAGAGCACTCGATTGGGAACTATGAGACCTGGGTTCTATTCCCAGTTCTTGAATGTCTTGGCAATAGGACCTTAAGCATATCCCTTAAACTCTGTGTCTTAGCTTCATTGCTCGTAGAATGAACACTTTGGACTAGACCATCTCTAAGGTCCCTGTTAACTCTAACATTCTATGATTCTCTGAAAATGACTTATGGGACAGAAGTCATAGCATATGCCTTCTTACATACCAAAGTCAAGTTCAAGTTAAGCTATTACTGCCATACTTACACCATGCTTATACGGCCACTTATGCAAAGTTGCCTAGGTTTTTGGTCCCCAAAAGAATAAAAGTTGGGAAATCAGATAATTTTCCAAACTTCCTCTCACTTTCAGTGAACCTGTCCCAATGCTGTTGTTAACATTATTACTATGCTGTATTATAGTAGACTCCAACCTTTTATTTTCCAGATTTCCTTTTAGAATCTGAGCACCAAAGTATCAAAGATGTATTGATTTTCCTTATTCTTTCCTTCTCCTTTTCCTAGACTCTATTCAGAATCCTTCCCTTCTGTTATGACAATAATACTATAATATTAGTTACATTATTATATAATTGTGTTATAAAATGATGATATTAATTTATATTGCAATTATATTAATTAATGATGGATAAGTTAAAACTGATTACAGCTTATTTTATCTTAGGTACCACCATCATCAGTTCAATTACCTGACATTACTTCATTGTTTTATTTTAATTAAAGTTTTTTTTTCAATCACCAAAAATCTACCTTATCTTTCTCCCACCTCCCACCCTCAATTCAGAGAGAAAGAAAAACAAACTCCCTACCATAAATATATGTAGTCCAGCAAAAAAAAAAAAAATCCACATTGGCCATGTCCAAAAAATTTTTGTCTCATTCTATTATCCAAATCCTTCACTTCTCTATTAGGAGATGAGTAGCAGGTTTCATCATGAATCATCTGGAATCTTGACTTGATCCTCATGCTGATTAGAGTTTCTAAGTCTTTCAAAGTTGTTTGTATTTACAGTATTGTCATTGTATAAATCGTTCTCCTGGTACTGCTCACTTCACTATGCATCAGTTCATACAAGTCATCCTAGGTTTCTCTGAAAGCATCACCTTAATAGTATTCCATCATATTTATATACCATAACTTATTGAGCCATCTCCTGATTGATAGGTACTCCCTCAGTTTCTGATTCTTTACCACCATGAAAAGAGCTATAAATATTTTTATACATCTTCATTTAGAGTTTGTTTTGCTTAGATCTATTTCTTTAATCTACTTTTCCTCTAATTACCCTCTTTTCCTTTCTTTCCTTTTTCTCCTATTTCTCTATTGAACGAAATGTATTTCTTTGCCCAAGTCTGTGTGTATTCTTCTCTCTTTTGATCAGTTCAGTTGACTCTGAGGTGCCTAGATTCCACTTCAAAGTTGTAAGAGCCTACTCTGGGTGCACTGATGCTTTGGGCAATCACACTCTAAAAACAGAGTTATCAGAGAATGGCCTATTCCCCATCACTGAGGCAGAGCTAGAATGGGGTTAAGGTGAGTGCAAGAGGTAATGCCAGGGACCAAGGCAGCAACTTATTACAAATGGAATTAAGTAAAAAGGGGAGAAAGGGCCCAAAGGTGCTAAATCAATTCTTTTATGGAATCTCAGCTAGATCAAAGCATTGTATCAAAAGGATAATAGAGGAGCAGTGCAGATTCAAGGCAGAATTCTTCATATCAGAGACAGGCAAATTGAAATGAGATGCTAGAAGGGGCATGCAGAGGCAAGGATCAAAGTACAGATGGGTGAGATTCCTTTCCCTGGAAGAGGCAAATAGCTTGAGGCATGTAATCTAAAAGCAGGGACTGCAATTCTGGCAGAGAGTTTTCAAAGGAAATAATCTGGAGATGATGAAGGTCAGACCATAACCTCTCTAAGTGATACATTAGCAAGTGCCATTCTCCACTGGATAAGTGGTCAAAGGATATGACTAGCCTTCTTTTTTTTTTTTTCCAATGATGAAAACTTTTTTATTTAATAATATTTTACTGCATAAAATATACATGTGTTTAAAAGGAAACAGATACATTGGTTGTTTTGGGTTTTTTTTAGGTTTTGGCTGATCAATAGCCATTAATTATGGTATTTAGAAATTGCAAATAATGTGTCTATTGCTGTCTAACCTAATTTACCCCAAGTCACTTATGACCCTGAGCTTCTCGTCTCTGTTGCCCTGAAATGGTTCTGTTTCAACTCCTCTCTTCTTAATTCCCTGTAAGTTGAAACCGATTCTATGAGGCATCATGCCATGAGATGTCAGATAGCTTTTCCCTTCAGGTTTCCACATTATCCTCACTCACCTATTCTTATGGCAAAAACTAAAAATCTAATATTACTTGGTCATTTCACTGGTTCCTCTGGCAAGTGTCATTCTTCTCCATTTGAATCTATCTTTTCTGCCCATTCCCCTATTAGCCTAGTTCAATGATAGCACTAGTTTTCAAAAGAATGACAAAGCATCAGTAGCCATTTATGTAATGAGGTTGGACTAGGGGATTGTAATATCAATTAAGTTGGGACTCTTTTTACTGTTTTAGAATGATAAATTAAGTGTCTTTGATTGAGCCTTACTAGGTGCAAAGCCCCAGGCCCAAACCCCTATCTACTAGATGACATTTGATGACGGCTAAAGAGTGTATAAAAAGAGAGAATAGAACTATTTGCTGGGGCTCTCACTCTTGGATGAGTGATGATGTGGAGACTCTGGGCAGCTGTAGTTAAGAGCCTTCCAGCTTGTGAACCCAGATATTGATGCTTAACTATGATTCCTATTTGGTCCATTTATAATGTATCTTTGTAATTTGTTTGTTATTTGCTCTAAAGTTCAGGGTACTGGCTTTTTCCCCGAACTAAGTGAATGATATTTGTATGTTGGATTGAAATAAGATTGTTAACCCCTTAACGTTACTTTCCTTAGTAAAGCAGATTAAAAGAACCTGTGCTGGCAGCATTCTTGTTGTTGGGCTTGTGTTGGTCTTTCACCCTCGCAGCAGCTGCTAGCTGAATTGTTCATCTGTCAACCTGATGAGACTATGCAATATTGGCAGTTGGATAAAGATGCTTGATGAGAAATAGAAGTCTCAAGTGTTTGGTTGGTTGAGGATTAGCCACACTCCTTGTGACCTCTGCAAACAAGTTTGTACCACTCACCAGTTCTCATCTCTGGAATACTTTCTATTCACCTTTTGTGCAGTGAGAGGGAGATTTCTCTCATACAGGACAAGGACATGGCATAGGAGACATTTGCAGTAGCCAGAGATGGGAATAAAAGGATCTTGCTTCCCAAACCCCAATATTCTTTGTAGGAAAAAAAAGGATTCAGAATTCCCTAGAGAGCAGCATCCTATAAGGTAACCTTCCAGCAAAGAAAGGGGATTTTTCTGACAGCATCAGTTTGGAGAGCTGCCTCATAGTAATTCCAAGTTAAGGAGCTGGCAAGTTCAAATGGGATCTTCTAGAGAAAAAAGATTGTCTGATGTATCCTGCTCTGGACATCACCAGGACGCAACATTACCAGGCCTGCACACAACACCAACAGGCCTTCTCCTCGAAATGGTGGACTTCCAGAACTCTGAGACCACACCACCAGAGGGTAGGCTTTAGGATCTCCAGACCCCATAATTCCTCCAACAATTGAGGATTGTGTTGAAATTTCAAGGGCCATGTGCACACTATGAGGATGTTGTGTCAAGACTTTAAGAGCTGTACTGAGACCTAGAAAGTTCTAATCACATTCCTTTAAATCAGCATTGTTCCTCCCCTCCCTTGATGCTCTGCCTAGTCTCATTCCCCAATGGTTAGCAAGTTCCCAGACCTTCTGATTGCTATCCCAATGATCCTGAACCCCTGACTGCCAAAGAGCAAAGCCCTTTCTCCAACATCTTCTGTCCACTCCCTGGTTTCTATTCACCTCAACCCTACTCTATCAGTATCCCAGTCAATATCTGCCTGCTAATTTATTATGCCTATGGGCCTCTCACTCTACACTTCACACATTTCTTTTCAACTTACATCTCTTCCTCTGATGCTCCTTCCGTCTTCTGGCACTCACTTAGACCTGGCTCCACCTATGTGATGTTGCATCTCTGGCCATCCTTTCCAGTGTTGGCTGCTTCTCTCAGCTTCCCCTCTCCCTATTTACAGGTTCCAGTAGGGATTCCGCAGATTCATTGCCACTTTCCATACTCTCTGTGCTGTCTCACTCAGCAATTTCTTCTTCTTGGATATTCATTCTAAATATATTTATCACTCAATCCACATCCCTATGTCCATTTATCAGCAGAATTCCCCCATTATCCCTGCCCCTACTCTAATCTCTAATTCTCTAATCTTCTCCCAATCTGTAGGCACTTTCCAGGTAGCCTACAAACATGCCAATCTCTCCCATTCTTAGAAAACCCTCACTAGATCCTATCATTCCTTTCAGCTGTTACCCCTTATCTCTCTTCCTTGTCTTAGATAAATTCCTAGAAGAAGCCATCTCTAATACCCCTTCACTATCTTCTAAACCTTCTGTAATCCGGTTTTCTCACCACTTAAAAGAAACTGCTCTCTCCAGGTACCAGTGATCTCTCAGTTTCCCAATCCAGTGGCCTTTTCTCAATCCTTATCCTTCTTGGCACCTCTGCACCATTCCATACTGCTGACCACTCTCCCCTCCCTCTGTTTTCACCGCACATTGCTCTGGTTTTCCTCCTGCCTGCTTGACCATTTCTTCTCAGTCTCCATTGCTGGATTCATGATCCTCTTCAGACCCGATAACTTTGAGAGTGCATCCAAGGCCCCGACCTGGGCTTTTTTTCCTTCCGTTCTTTCACTTGGTTACTTCATCAGCTCCCGTAAGTTCAATGATCATTTCTATGCAAATGATTCCCACAGCTACATGCCCCACCCTAGTCTCTTTCTGAGACTGAAATTCTCTTCTGTATCACCAGCTACCTATCTGACTTTAAGAAGCACATGTCCTCTAGGCCTTGCAAACTTAACATATCCAAGACAGAATCCATCTCCCTCTCCTCCAGAACTCACCCTTCTTCACATTACGACATGAGCTCTTTGACTGCAGTCACTGACTGTCTCACCTTTCAATTTGTATCCTCACCCCTTAGTGATGAGGTTAAAGAAAAATGATGATGTAAGGGAACCATAGGTTTTTAGGGGTGCTCGAGACCCCAGAACACCTACCCGCTGGGTACTGCCAAATGAATTTGACTCAAGCCTTCTCAGCCAAGGAAAAAGACAGTTTATTAAGGAGTTGCCATAATGGGTCGTTTTGTGAAATCCCACCCTTTGTGAGGCTTGTTTTCACAAGCAGGTGAGATCCAACTTACTGAGTTAGATTGAATCTGAGCACCTTCATGGAGGCAAGAAGGATCTTATATACAGAAAGATTGTGAGAAGGATTGAGGGGTGGTCAAGTAGTCTGGGGTGACTAGAGGAGGGGCTTAGGGAGGCTATTGAAGGAGGAGTCTAAGGAGGATCTTGATGGGATTGGGGTGACTAGAGGTCAAGACTCCAGGAAACAAGAGAATGGCATTGATAGGATTAAGGGTGGGAAACAGCTGGATAACAGGGCTAGGCTAGGCTAGGTAGAGATTTGGGCCTAGATAATGAAAGGCTTATGGCCTTGAGAGAGGCCACATTCAAGGAGAGTTCAAGGGGGTTCCCAGAGACTGTACTCCAGATTCAAGAGGGTTCCCCAAGATTGTACCCTCATCATTAGCAAAATGCTTGGCATGTAGTAAGAGCTTAATAAGTGTTTCCTGCATATATTCCTGCTTATGCTATCAAAGGCCCCATCATGCATCCAAAGACCCAGTTTCATAACCTGAGTGTCATCCTTAACACTTTACTCTCCCTAATCCTACATTTCCAAGCAGTCACCAAATCTTGTCATTTCTTTCTCTACTACATATGTTTCTCTGTACCTCCCTTAGGCCCCAATTCACACTGAAAGAGCAGTAGAGTGGTGGCAGATGAAGACATGAAAGAGGTGTTGAAAGGGTGGATGATAGACTGGATGAATGATTGTGAGATGAAGGAAAGAAACCTGAAAGATGATTGAGCCTATGGGCATGAGACTAATAAAGACTGGCATTTATAGAGTAGCTCTAAGGTTTGCAAAGCGCTTTACAAAGGTCTCATTTTATCCTCTGCAACAACCCTGGGAGGTAGGTGCTCCTATTATGCCCATTTTACAAATGAGGAAACTGAGGCAAACAGAGGTGAGGCCATGCCTTTGAAAGAAATAGGAAAATTAGGAAGAGAAGTTGGATTTAAGGGGAAGATGATGCTTTGGGTTTTAAACACGTTGAACTAAAAGTGCCAATAGAGCACCTAGATAAAAGTGCCCAAGAATCAAGTGGTCTGGAAAAGCAGTAGCAGAATCACAGAATCACAGTCTGAAGGAACCATCTGGTCAAAGGCCATCCAGTCCAGCCCAGGCCAGAAGGGAATCTTAATTGTAAAATACTTGATAAGCGGCCAATCAGTTTCTGCTGGAAGACCTCAAAGAGGAAGCCCTTTCCACTTCTGCATATCTTTGAGGGTTAAGAAGTTTTCCCAGACTTTAATTGGCCTCTTTGCAACCTCAGCCCACTGCTCCTACTTTTGCCCTCCAGGGCCTAACTCAACAAATCTAACTTCTTCTGCTTCAAATCCCTGGGCATTTCCTCTGGCTGGCCCACAGTCCTGGAAGCTCTCCCTCCTCCACTTCTACTGCTGACTTCCCTGGCTTCTGTAGGAACAACGATTTACTACACTGTCCAGGAAAAATCATTATACTGTTTAAATCCAACCTCCTGTAATGAAAGGTTATCCACACCAGGAGTGTCCAGCCCCCAGAACTCTCTAGCAATGTTGGAGATGGCTACCAGGGATTTGGGGTTTGTCCAGGGCCTGGATCCACCCAAAGCATTGTTTTGGGTTACCACACCCAGTACTTACAGTGGGGCCACCCAAGCTTGTGTTAATAAGGCTTCCACCAATTTTATTGAATGTTTATTGTTATTCATTATCTTTGTTCAGCTGAGGTTTGAAAGGGAACAAAAAGAAAGCAAAAGAGAGTCCCTGCCCTCAAGGAGTTTACAATCTAGTGAGAGAGACTACTTAGAAACAAAAATCTATGAAGCAAGATAAATAGAAAATAATTGACAGAGGGAAGGTACTAAAATTAAGAGGGACTGGGGAAGACTTCCAGTAAAAGATGGGATTTTAGTTAGCACTTAAAGTGTTGTTCCCAAGAACAAACCCCCAAAATCTGAAGTATTTTTAGAAAGAAACTTCTTAGGTTATTCTATAGAGGAAAGTGAGCTGGAAGGGGGGTGTGGCTCCCTTTCCTCTGGACTCTAAAAGGTTTACATTATATAGGACTTAGAAAAGAGTTCCCCTACACAAGCCACACCTGCCTTGCTTATGTCTTTCTCAATGCAACCCAAGGTTGATGAGGGCACAGTCTCTGGGAACCCCTTGAACCCTTGAACTCTCCTTGAATCTTGCCACTCGACCTGGCCTTGGCCTGAGGCTATAACCATTAAGCCCAAATGCCTACCTTGCCCAGTCCTCTATTGTCCAGCTGTTTCCCACCCTTAATCCTGTTTCCCATCCTTAATCCTGATCAAAATATCTATACCCTAGCTCTGCTACCCCAGCCCTTGATGGGTTGTCATTTCCATATGGCCTTCAGCTATTTCCCCCACCCTGGAGTCTGACCTCGTCCTTAAGTCCCTCCCTAGACCCCTCTTCTGGTCACCCCAGACCACCCCTCAATCCCTCCCACAACCTTTGTGTATATAATCTCCATCTTGCCTCCATGAGGTTGGTCAGAACCAATCTAGCTCAGATGGGTCTGGCCCTTTTTCCTTACAGGCCTCGCAAGGGGTGGGATCTCTCGGGGCAGGCTTATTTGGCTAACTCTCAATAAACTTTATCTTTCCCCTTGGCTGAGAAAGCTTGAGTCGAATTCTTTCGGCAGGACCCGGCGTGTGGGTACTTTGGGGTGTCGAGCACCTCTCACCCCAAACCCTCATCAAGGTGACTTTAGCTTTTTTTGGCTGCCAAGTCATCCTGACTCACACTGGGTTTGTACTTCACTGAAACTTCCAGATCCTTTTCCAAAAAGATGCTGTTTAGCCACACTTTCCCTATTTCATACTTGTGCAGTTGATATTTTAACCCAAGTGTAAGAGTTCAAATTGGTTCCTATTGAAATTCATTACCATCTTCTATACCCTCTGCCAATTTGATGAGTATGCCATCCATCCCTTTATCCAACTCAATGCTAATACGAAACAGCACTGGACCAAGCACTAATTCCTGGGGTATTCCATTGAAGACCACCTGCCAGGTTGGTTTTGAATCTATTATCTTCTAGTCAACTTCTTATCGCCTCTACGAGAACAGTACAAGATACTTTATCAAATGCTTTGCTAAAATCTAAAAGAACTATATTTCCATCATTCTTCACATCTATAAATTGAGTAACCTTGTCAGAAAAAGAGCTTAAGTTAGTGTGGCGTGACTTATTCTTACAACCACGCCGGCTCTTGCTAATCATCACTTCTCTTTCTAGATGTTCATTATCTATTTCATGCTACATCTTTTTCTCTGTACTTACATGGGCAATGACCCAATTCTCACCCTTATCACTTTTTTTCCTGGACTTCTGCAGATAGGTGGCACAATGGATAGAATACTAGGCACAGATGTGAGCTCAGACACTTATTAGCTGCGTGACCCTGAGCAAGTCACTTGACCCCTCTTTACCTCAATTTCTTCATGGTTTCCCCCATGCCTAGAACGCCTTCCCCGCCTTATCTCCACTTCTTAGAATCCCTGGTTTCCTTCAGACTCAGCTAATGTGAACTGTTGCAGTCTAGGGGTCCTGGAAACCCTGAAATGCAAGGGCAAAGGGTGTGGGTCTGCTTGGAAAGAATTTGACCTTCTTTCAATTTATTAGAAAGCCTTTGGTGTGGGCGAGATTCCTAGTGAGTTTGTGTTATTTGTGAGGCCAATACAAGTGGGCCAGATTATGTACGAAATTATGTATGAACTCATCTTCATGAGTTCAAATCCACCCTCAGACACTTACCAGCTGGGCAAACCTGGGCAAATCACTTAACCCTGTTTGCCTCAGTTTCCTCATCTGTAAAATGAGCTGGAGAAAGAAATGACAAACCACTCCAGTATAATTTTCCAGAAAACCCCAGAGTCACAAAGAAATCAGACACAACTAAGCAAAGGACTGAATGCAGAATGAAGTAAACAGATCTATAGCTCAGTATATACAAAGACAAAAACAACGCAAATGAAAAGATCACTAGAAGAAAGCTCAACTCTGGGCAAATCAGAAATCAATAATTACCTTGGAGAAAAGAAAATGAAGTACACCTTCCTATTTGATCCTAATGCTGGGGTTTAGACTGGGGGAATCCCCTTGAACTCCACCCGGAATCTTCCCACTAGATCTTGCATTTCATGATCAAATAGCCTAGCCTAGCTTTCCATTGTATGGATACTTCTTGGATTGCCTTCTGGCTGTTTCCCACCCTTAATCTCAGTCCTGGAGTCTTGACCTTTAGTCACCCCAGTCCCATCAAGATCCTTCTTAGACTCCTCCTCAATAGCCTCCCTAAACCCCTCCTCTAGTCACCCCAGACTACTTGACCACACCTCAATCCCTCCCACAATCTTTCCGTATGTAAGATCCATCTTGCCTCCATGAAGGTGCTCAGATTCAATCTAGCTCAGCTCAGATTAATCTGGTCCCATGGCATTAGCCTCACAAATACTCAGGCTCCTTAAGCGTCTACCCAATATGGTGAATCTTTAATAAACTTTGTTTTCACTTGGCTGAGAAGGCTTGAGTCCTGTCAATATTTTTGGGTCTCGAGCACTGCTCAACCCCAAACCTCATCACTGATCTTCATGAGGAGAGACTGAGACCATAGGGAGAGAAAGTCCTATTTGTCAGTATTTGCTCATTGTCACATCTACTCACTGTATCAGATTTTTTTTTCCTAATTATTTTTCTGTTTTACAAAGGAGGTTTCCATCTGGATGGAAGAGAAGGTTGTTTTTGTTACTTTTCCTCCACCACAATGGATTATAAAGAGAATAGAAATTTTAAAAATGTATTTAAAAAATAAGATATAGATGAATGACACATTAAGTTTTTTTTTCTTGTGATGGTGTCTTATGAGAAGATATGTTGACCACACTCCTTTTATCTTCATATTTTTTTTCCCCACAGTGGGGAAGGCAAGACAATTGGGGTTAAGTGACTTGTCCAAGGTCACACGGCTAGCAACTGTGTCAAGTGTCTGAGGCTGGATTTGAACTCAGGTCCCTCCTGACTCCAGGGCCGTTGCTCTACTCACTGTGCCACCTAGCTGCACCTGTCTTTTTCCTATTTATGAAATAGATGGCAGCTGCAGGTCTGGGAGTCAGCAAGCATGTATTAACCACTCTCTATGTTCTAGAGACTAGGCTAAGTCTTGGGTAATTCTGACATCCCATTTCTGCCATGAACTGGCTGGGTGAGTAGTTTTCCAACAGTCTCTGGGCCTCCAGATTGCCTTCTTGGTCTGTAAAATGAAGAAGTTGAACAAGATGAGCTCTAAGGTCCTTCCTAGCTTTAGCTCCTACAGCTCCCAACATGGGCTTTGAAACAGAAGTAGGATTTTATGGGTCAAAGTGTGTGGGTGGGAGGAGTGTTGAGGAGGACATTTCAGGCCCATAGGGACTGGACTCAATGGCCAGTCTCCCATTCCAGTTACCTTTTTTTTTTTTGGCAAAGCAATCAAGGGTTAAGTGACATGTCCAGGGTCACATGGCTAGTAAATGTCAAGTGGCAGAGGCCCGATTTGAACTCCAGGTTCTATCAGCAGAGGTCTGGTAAGTCCTATCAACTGGAAAGTCTTTAACCACCAGCCTGACCATAGGTTGCCCTCTGAGGACCAGCGTGAAGAGAAGATCATCAACGTACTGTTTTTTTGTCTGTGTTTTCTTTTACAACATGACTATTATGGATATGTCTTGCATGACTACTCATGTATAACCTATGTCGAAATGTTTGTCTTCTTAATGGGGGTTGGGGGTGGGGAGGGAGGAAGAGAGAATTTGAAATTCAAAGTTTTAAAAACATGTTAAAATTGTTTTTACATGCGACTGGGGAAAAATGAAATAGTAAATAAAAGCTTAAAAAACAATAACTTGATAGAAAATTAAAATATGATAAGTATATAAAATGAGTATTAAGTATTTTGAAATCAGATGAGGGACAAGTCACAGTCGAGTGGATAAAAAAAGCTACATGGAAGAGATATCATTTCACCTGGGGTTTCAACTGGATATAGGAGGAAGGGCATTCCAGGCATAAGAAACACTCCACAAAAGGGCAGAAAAAGATCATATAGATTATGATCAAGGGATGAAAAATAATCCAGTGTGGCTTTGACTTTTGGCTTACTCCAGGTAAAGTGGTGTCACAAAAGACCAGAAATGTACATTGGAAACCAAATGTGAAGATTGTCCAGTGAAGGGTTTAGTCTTTATTTGGAAGAAAATAGGGAGCCGCGGAGTATTTCAGACCAGAAAGGGGAGACCAGGTAAGAGTTAACGAGGCCCTGAACCACAATGGTGGCAGATGAGAAGACATGAGAGGTATTGCAGCGAAGAGGTTAAAGGTTGAGAGGTGCTCGACACCCCAAAATATTGACGCACTGGGTCCTGCCGAAAGAATTCGACTCAAGCCTTCTCAGCCAAGGGAAAAGAGAAAGTTTATTAGGGATTCACCATAATGGGCTGTCTTAAGAAATCCCCCCCTTTGTGACTCCTGTTTCCACAAGCGGGCCAGATTCAACCTACTGAATTAGATTGAATCTGAGCACCTTCATGGAGGCAAGATGGAGATTATATACATAAAGACTGTAGGAGGGACTGAGGGGTGGTCTGGGGTGACTAGAGGAGGGGTTTAGGGAGGGTCTTGAGGAGAAGTCTAAGGAGGACCAGGTGAGGTCAGAGTCCAGGAACCTAGAGAATGGAATTAAGGATGGGAAGTAGCTGAAGGCATGGATACTGATATATCAAGGGTGGGGAAGTAGCTGGACAATAAAGGGCGAGGCTAGGTAGAGATTTGGGCCTAATGATAATGTGAGGCTTGTGGCCTTAGGGGAAGGCCAGATCTAGTTGGAAGATTCAAGGACTGTTTAAGGGGGCTCCCAGAGACTGTATTCCAGATTCAAGGGGGTTCCCAGAGACTGTGCCCTCATCAGCAGGAGTGAATGAGGGCCTGGATGAATGATTAGATTGTGAGACTAAGAACAGAAACCTGAAAGATGACTGAGCCTGATGAGGGCACAGTCTCTGGGAACCCCTTGAACCCTTGAACTCTCCTTGAATCTTGCCACTCGACCTGGCCTTGGCCTGAGGCTATAACCATTAAGCCCAAATGCCTACCTTGCCCAGTCCTCTATTGTCCAGCTGTTTCCCACCCTTAATCCTGTTTCCCATCCTTAATCCTGATCAAAATATCTATACCCTAGCTCTGCTACCCCAGCCCTAGATGGGTTGTCATTTCCATATGGCCTTCAGCTATTTCCCCCACCCTGGAGTCTGACCTCGTCCTTAAGTCCCTCCCTAGACCCCTCCTCTGGTCACCCCAGACCACCCCTCAATCCCTCCCACAACCTTTGTGTATATAATCTCCATCTTGCCTCCATGAGGTTGGTCAGAACCAATCTAGCTCAGATGGGTCTGGCCCTTTTTCCTTACAGGCCTCGCAAGGGGTGGGATCTCTCGGGGCAGGCTTATTTGGCTAACTCTTAATAAACTTTATCCTTTCCCTTGGCTGAGAAGGCTTGAGTCGAATTCTTTCGGCAGGACCCGGCGTGTCGGTACTTTGGGGTGTCGAGCATCTCTCACCCCAAACCCTCATCATTTATGGTTCCCTGAACCGGGAAGCACTGCTGATCTCAAGTTCTTCTCCAGCCAAGACTGAAGGTATGTGAGCCCCCCCCCTCTCCCAATCCCCCTCCTCGCTCTCCAAACATTTTGGATGTGCTTCTCGGGCCTGACCTCAGCAGGTCCCAGTGGGTTGGACAGCTTGGTCCAGTGGTCTCAGTGAGTCGGACAGTCACACTGTCCTGGTCAACCTGACGCTCTCTGGTGGTTCTCGGTCCACTCGGACAGCTCGGTCCAGTGGTCTCAGTGAGTCAGACAGCCAGGCTGTCGTGGTCAACTCAACCTGATGCTATCAGGTGGTTCTCGGTCCAGTGGTCATGTCGAAGGACATGGACGGATGCCCCATCCAGAAGCATGTGCCAGATCCTTTCAATTGTTTCAGCGCTGGGAATTTGGGAAAGTTTCAGGTACCTTCTGTATATTTTGTTTTCTTGTTTTATTTTGTTTGTCTCCCGACAATTACTCCTAACTTCTCCTTTACTAAGGAGGAAGGAATTTCCAGCCGAAGGGACCCCACGCCCTGCCTCTACTGCAGGCCCTGCAACATCTATCACCATGGGCCCTATCCCCAAGGCAATCCCTACTCAAGTTCCAGCCTCGGGCCCTGCCCCCACGGCAATATCTCCTCCCCTAGCCCCTCTCTCTGAGGTAGCACCCACTTGGGTCTCTGGGGTATCTTCCCCTCTGACCTCTACCCCTCCTCAGGTACTAGCTGATCTCCCTTGCCAGGCAGATGCCCTGGCCTTGCAGTCTAATCTACCTCAGCCCCAAGCTCCAGGTCCCACAGCGCCTTCAAGGCTTTTTCCCCTGAGGGAAATGCCTGCCTCCCCTGCTGGGACAAGGAGATTGCATATTCCATTCTCCATTTCAGATCTCATCCAAATTAAAGAAAAACTGGGGAGATACTCAGAAGATCCCACTAAGTTTACTGAGGGTTTTAGGGATCTGTCCCTACAATTTGAACTTTCTTGGTGTGATTTGCATATCCTTTTCTCTACCTGTTGTACCACTGAGGAGAAGAGGAGAATATGGGAACACGCTCAAAAATTTGGGGACAGTTTGGCTAGCAATAACCCCATAAAATATCCCCCAGGAACAGCTGCTGTTCCAACTAGTGACCCAGGATGGCATTATCAAAGGAGTGAGGATAGAGAAAAGAGAGACCATATGGAAATTTGCCTGTTAGAAGGCCTAAGAACTGCATTTCAAAAGCAAATAAATTTTCAAAAAATTAGGGAGATTACTCAGGGAGAAAAAGAAAACCTTGTCCTTTTCCAAGCCTGGCTAGTAGAAGCTATTAAGAAGTATTCAAATTTGGATCCTGATTCTATTGAAGGGGCGGCAATACTTAACATGTATTTCATTAATCAGTCTGCCCCAGATATTAGGAGGAAACTGCAGAAATTGGCAATGGGACCCCAAACACCTCAGGCCCAATTACTGGAGACAGCATTCGGAGTGTTCAATAATAGAGACTTAGTCCAGGCAGAGGAAAAAGCCAGAGACAGAGAACATGCCCAATTCTTGGCGGCTGCCATGGCCAGGAGATTGCCGGAGGGTGCTTCTGGCAACTTTGGCAAAGGGGAAACCTGCTTTCCATGTCACAAGGAGGGTCACTGGTCTAAGGAGTGCCCCTCTAGGGCGCCCCCCTGGAAGAACCCTCTAGGATCCACGCCTCCAGGACCATGCCCAGCATGTCCCCGAGGCTGGAAAAGTGGTAGAGCCTCTTCCCAGCACTCTGTCCTCCAGTACTCGGGAGGAGGGGAAAGCCTGGGGCTTGGCTGTGCTCCCACTTTCTCCACCTCTCTCGCGGAGCCTTGGGCAAAATCGAGGCAGAAGGTAAGGTTACCCACTTTATCATGGCTATGTTCTCTTGCTTTAACTAGTGGCTTTGGCCCCACATGCCCCTCGACCCATCAGGTCATGGGCATCAAGGATCTGTTGTCTGAACACTCCTTCTCTGGCCCTGCCCCCTTTTGGGGAAGGGACCTGATGGTGAAATTGGGAAGCCAATTTTCTCTAGTTAAACCTCATAACTCCCTTTTCCCCCTGTTTCCCAGACCTCCCCATGTTCCCCCAGAGGCATGGGAGAGGGTTGAGTCAATTGTTTGGGATCAGGGAATTCCTGGGCAAGCTACTTCTGCCACCCCAGCCATAGTTCCCCTCCATTGCCTTCAATATCCAATTAAGTCCAAGGCTTGGGAGGGATGGCAACCATTAATTGGCACTCAAGGCCCTGACTCACTCCCTCTAGAGTGGGGCCCCTACCCAGCACAAGCTTTTGGGACTTTGAAAACTAAACTGACCACCACTCCAGCATTAGCCTTACCTAGTCTAGAAAAACCTTTCACTCGCTCTGCTGAAGGAAGGAGAGGACAGGCTTTGGGAATTCTAATCCAGTCCTTAGGATCTGACCCCTGTTTTCCAAAACAATTAGATTCTCTGGCTGCTACAGCCATTCCAATTGAGGAAGCTTCTAAGCCTCTAGCAGACCAGCCCCTAGAAGCTCTGCCTTGCCAGAGCACCCTGGAAGCAGAGGGCCACCAGTGCCTGGCTAACCACAGGCTCACCAAACATCAAACCTTGCTCTTAGATATCCCCGACCTTATTTGGATGTGCTACATACTCCTGAACCCCGAAGCAGAACAAGTGGTTAGGGGAGCTAGGTACGAAATAGTCATCTTTAATTCCCACCAGGGATATTGTCCTTTCTCTGTACTCCTGTACTGTCTGTTTTGTTGTTTGCTTAACTTCCTTGCCAGGTTTGTCTCCTCCAGTCTCCAAGCCATCAACTTCCAGATGACTGTGCACCCCTTGAACTGGACCCATCAAGCCAGCTCTACGCCCCTTGTCAGCAGGAAGCAATTCCAGAAGCTGAGACCTTCGTCCCTGACCCCAAAAGAATTTGGGTCCCATTTGTTTGAGGGGGGAATGATGAGGGCACAGTCTCTGGGAACCCCTTGAACCCTTGAACTCTCCTTGAATCTTGCCACTCGACCTGGCCTTGGCCTGAGGCTATAACCATTAAGCCCAAATGCCTACCTTGCCCAGTCCTCTATTGTCCAGCTGTTTCCCACCCTTAATCCTGTTTCCCATCCTTAATCCTGATCAAAATATCTATACCCTAGATCGCTACCCCAGCCCTTGATGGGTTGTCATTTCCATATGGCCTTCAGCTATTTCCCCCACCCTGGAGTCTGACCTCGTCCTTAAGTCCCTCCCTAGACCCCTCCTCTGGTCACCCCAGACCACCCCTCAATCCCTCCCACAACCTTTGTGTATATAATCTCCATCTTGCCTCCATGAGGTTGGTCAGAACCAATCTAGCTCAGATGGGTCTGGCCCTTTTTCCTTACAGGCGTCGCAAGGGGTGGGATCTCTCGGGGCAGGCTTATTTGGCTAACTCTTAATAAACTTTATCCTTTCCCTTGGCTGAGAAGGCTTGAGTCGAATTCTTTCGGCAGGACCCGGCGTGTCGGTACTTTGGGGTGTCGAGCACCTCTCACCCCAAACCCTCATCAAGCCTATGGGCATGAGACTAATAAAGACTGGCATTTATAGAGCAGCTCTAAGGTTTGCAAAGCACTTTACAAAGGTCTCATTTTATCCTCTGCAACAACCCTGGGAGGTAGGTGCTCCTATTATGCCCATTTTACAAATGAGGAAACTGAGGCAAACAGAGGTGAGGCCATGCCTTTGAAAGAAATAGGAAAATTAGGAAGAGAAGTTGGATTTAAGGGGAAGATGATGCTTTGGGTTTTAAACACGTTGAACTAAAAGTGCCAATAGAGCACCTAGATAAAAGTGCCCAAGAATCAAGTGGTCTGGAAAAGCAGTAGCAGAATCACAGAATCACAGTCTGAAGGAACCATCTGGTCAAAGGCCATCCAGTCCAGCCCAGGCCAGAAGGGAATCTTAATTGTAAAATACTTGATAAGCGGCCAATCAGTTTCTGCTGGAAGACCTCAAAGAGGAAGCCCTTTCCACTTCTGCATATCTTTGAGGGTTAAGAAGTTTTCCCAGACTTTAATTGGCCTCTTTGCAACCTCAGCCCACTGCTCCTACTTTTGCCCTCCAGGGCCTAACTAAGGTTATCCACACCAGGAGTGTCCAGCCCCCAGAACTCTCTAGCAATGTTGGAGATGGCTACCAGGGATTTGGGGTTTGTCCAGGGCCTGGATCCACCCAAAGCATTGTTTTGGGTTACCACACCCAGTACTTACAGTGGGGCCACCCAAGCTTGTGTTAATAAGGCTTCCACCAATTTTATTGAATGTTTATTGTTATTCATTATCTTTGTTCAGCTGAGGTTTGAAAGGGAACAAAAAGAAAGCAAAAGAGAGTCCCTGCCCTCAAGGAGTTTACAATCTAGTGAGAGAGACTACTTAGAAACAAAAATCTATGAAGCAAGATAAATAGAAAATAATTGACAGAGGGAAGGTACTAAAATTAAGAGGGACTGGGGAAGACTTCCAGTAAAAGATGGGATTTTAGTTAGCACTTAAAGTGTTGTTCCCAAGAACAAACCCCCAAAATCTGAAGTATTTTTAGAAAGAAACTTCTTAGGTTATTCTATAGAGGAAAGTGAGCTGGAAGGGGGGTGTGGCTCCCTTTCCTCTGGACTCTAAAAGGTTTACATTATATAGGATTTAGAAAAGAGTTCCCCTACACAAGCCACACCTGCCTTGCTTATGTCTTTCTCAATGCAACCCAAGGTGACTTTAGCTTTTTTTGGCTGCCAAGTCATCCTGACTCACACTGGGTTTGTACTTCACTGAAACTTCCAGATCCTTTTCCAAAAAGATGCTGTTTAGCCACACTTTCCCTATTTCATACTTGTGCAGTTGATATTTTAACCCAAGTGTAAGAGTTCAAATTGGTTCCTATTGAAATTCATTACCATCTTCTATACCCTCTGCCAATTTGATGAGTATGCCATTCATCCCTTTATCCAACTCAATGCTAATATGAAACAGCACTGGACCAAGCACTAATTCCTGGGGTACTCCATTGAAGACTACCTGCCAGGCTGGCTTTGAATCCATTCACCTGGTTCTGAATCCATCTGACTGTATTAATCTTTTAGTCATCACCTCTTTAACAAGTGATGTACAAGAACAATATAAGATACTTTATCACATGCTTTGCTAAAATCTAGATAAACTATATTTCCGTCATTCTTCACATTTGTAAATTGAGTAACCTTGTCAAAAAAGGAAATTAAGTTAGTCTGGCATTGATGAGGGCACAGTCTCTGGGAACCCCTTGAATCCTTGAACTCTCCTTGAATCTTCCCACTCGACCTGGCCTTGGCCTGAGGCTATAACATTAAGCCCAAATGCCTACCTTGCCCAGTCCTCTATTGTCCAGCTGTTTCCCACCCTTAATCCTGTTTCCCATCCTTAATCCTGATCAAAATATCTATACCCTAGCTCTGCTACCCCAGCCCTAGATGGGTTGTCATTTCCATATGGCCTTCAGCTATTTCCCCCACCCTGGAGTCTGACCTCATCCTTAAGTCCATCCCTAGACCCCTCTTCTGGTCACCCCAGACCACCCCTCAATCCCTCCCACAACTTTTGTGTATATAATCTCCATCTTGCCTCCATGAGGTTGGTCAGAACCAATCTAGCTCAGATGGGTCTGGCCCTTTTTCCTTACAGGCGTCGCAAGGGGTGGGATCTCTCGGGGCAGGCTTATTTGGCTAACTCTTAATAAACTTTATCCTTTCCCTTGGCTGAGAAGGCTTGAGTCTAATTCTTTCGGCAGGACCCGGCGTGTCGGTACTTTGGGGTGTCGAGCACCTCTCACCCCAAACCCTCATCAGCATGACTTCTTTTTTAAAAATTTATTTATTTTTAGTTTTCAACATTCACTTCCATAAGATTTTGAGTTTTAAGTTTTCTCCCCCTCCCCCCACCCCAAGAAGGCATGAAATCTGATATTGGCTTTACATATACATTCCTATTAAACATTTTCACATTAGTCATGATGTAAAGAAGAATTAGAACTAATGGGAGGAGCCAGAAGAAAGAGGAAACAAAACAAAACAAAAAAGAAAAGGAGAACAAATAGTATGCTTTGATATGCATTCAGACTCCATATTTCTTTCTCTGGGTGTGGATAGCATTTTCCATCATGAGTCTTTTGGAGTTGTCTTAGAAACTTGCATTGATGAGAAGAGCTCAGTCTATCAGTCTATTTGCACAATGTGGCTATTACTGAGTACAATGTTCTCCTGGTTCTGCTCATTTCATTCAGCATCAGTTCATATAACTCTTTCCAGGTTTTTCTGAAGTCAGCCTGCTCATCATTTCTTATAGCACAATGTATTCTATTACATTCATATACCACAACTTGTTCAGCCATTCCCCAATTGATGGATATCTCAATTTCCAAATCTTTGCCCACACAAAAAGAGCTGCTATAAATATTTTTGTGCATGTGGGTCCTTTTCCCATTTTTATGATCTCTTTGGGATACAGGCCTAGAAGTGTTATTGCTAGGTAAAAAGGTATGCACAATTTTATAGCGCTTTGGGCATAGTTCCAAATTGCTCTCCAGAAGGGGTTGGATCAGTTTACAACTCTACCAACAATGCATTAATGTTCCAATTTTCCCCACATCTTCTCCAACATTTATCATTTTCCTGTTTTGTCACATTGGCTAATCTGATAGGTGTGATGTGGTACCTCAGAGTTGCTTTAATTTGAATTTCTCTAATCAATAGTGATTTAGAACATTATTTTCATACGAGTATAGATACCTTTAATTTCTTCCTCTGAAAACTGCCTGTTCATACTGTGGAAAATATTATACTATTTTATATCATTTCTAATTTCAACCAGACCCAGAGCCTGATTTAATGAGTAACTGGATGAAGATCCAGGACCTGGGCTTCTTTGTTCTCTCTAAAAGTTTGCTCAGGAAATACCCTTACCTCTGTCAACAAGGCCAGATTAGACTGACCTAAGGACATTCTTACCCCTGATAGTCATTAAAGGATGAGACCCTAACCCGAGAGAGATTACCTTGCTTAATATTCTACAGGTATATACTATGTTATGGAATGTAATGAGACACAGAGATGCTGGGCTGTAGTTTCAACTGACTTTTGTCAACATCCTTTACAACTCTATTCCATTAAGGAAAAATCCTCTTCTTGTATCATGGTTAAACATACATGGGGGTCATAAAAATGAGGTAATACAGGCTTGCTAGGTCTGCTAAAATAGCGTATATAAGTTTTCTCATTGCTTTGTTCAGGCAGCCAGAGCCTATGCTCTGACTCCTTGTATGTACAAGTAAGCTAGCTTAGCTATGCTTTAAGGGAAAATAATAAACAACATGAATTTTTCTATCACCTAGCTCTGTTGTTTCCTTCAACCAAATTTTCAGGTTTAACAATACCCTTTGACCATTTATCAGTTGGGGAATGACTTCTATTCTTATATATTCAACTCAGTTTTCTGTATATTTTAGAAATTAGGCCTTTATCAAAGATACTGCCTGTAAAAATTGTTTCCTCGCTTTCTGCTTCCCTTCTAATGTTAGTTACATTGGTTTTGTTTGTGCAAAAACTTTTCAATTTAATGTAACCAGAATCATCTATGTGCATTTCATGATGTTCTCTATCTCTTGTTTGGTTATAAATTCTTCCCTTCTCCATAGATCTAACAGGTAAACTATTCCTTGCTCTCCTAGTTTGCTTACAGTATCAGCCTTTATGTCTAAATTATGTACCCATTTTTACTTTATCTTGGTATAGGGTGTAAGATGTTGGTTTATACCTACTTTCTGCTGCCATACTATTTTACAATTTTCCTGGCAGTTTCTGTTAAATAGTGAGTTCTTATCCCAGAAGCTGGAGTCTTTGGATTTATCAAATAGTAGCTTACTATAGTCATTGACTATTGTGTCTTACCTAACCTATTCCACTGATCCACCATTCTATTTATTAGCCAATACCAAGTAGTTTTGATGATTTCTGCTTTATAATACAATTTTAGTTCTGGTACTGTTGAGGATTGGGGGAGACAAGGTCCAGGAACCCTAAGACTGGAGTTCCCAGACAGGGTCATTGAGGGGGAGTGTGCCTCAAGGACCCAAGTACTGGACAGGGTTGGGGCCATCTGGAATGAATTCATGGTCTCAAGCATTCTTTAAGATAAGATGGCAAAGATTTATTAAGCTTTACAGCGGGCAAGAGTACTTAAGGAACCTGCAACCTTACAGAGGTGCAGAGAAAGTTTATATACGAGATTTGGGGGTGAAACATGTCAATTAGGTGTTTTGGGATGGGATTAGGGAGTGGTTAAGGGGTGGTCAGTTCCTAAAGGAACATGCACTTTTTGCATCTACTGCACAGGTATCTTACCCAGAGTTCACTGGGAAATAGCCCAAGGAGGGGTGACATGGAGGTGTGGTTTTGACCATGAAAAGTCACTAAGTCTACTAATGGTCAGGGCTGACTGGAAATATCCAGGTGGCTTTCATCAAATGTCTTGTTAGACAAGATGAATATAAGGGAGTATACATTTGACTATGTCTAGGATACATATCAGTAAGGTCAGTAAGTAGTAAATATCATTATGGCCCAGTGCACAGCCAATTAGCAGGTACACAGGGAGTTAGACCAATAAATTCTATTGTGCAACTGGCTGCAGTATCAGGAGGAGAGATAAATGTTTTGCTAAGGCATGCTACCCTTGAACTGGAGAGGAACTGCCTGAGACAGTATTTTGAGGCTAGGGAGAGATGTGATTTTGGAACTGGATGTGGTTTTGGAATTGGGGTCCAGGCACAGGCACCCAAGCAGAGGCTAAGGAAAAATGTGATGTTAGAATTAGGGTCCAAGCACAAGTACCCAAGCACCCCATCAGTACAGCAAGGCTGCCTTCCTTTGAATTTCTTCTCATTAATTCCTTGATATTCTGGACCTTTTTTTCTTCCAGATGAATTTTGTTAATTATTATTTTTAACTCTATAAAATAATTTTTGGTAGTTTGGTTGGTATGGCACTGAATAAGTAATTTAATTTAGGTAGAATTGTCATTTTTATTATATTAGCTTTTCCTACCCATGAGCAACTGATATTTTTCCAATTATTTAGATCTGACTTCATTTGTGTGAAAAGTGTTTTGTAATTGTGTTCATATAGTTCCTGGGTTTCTTTTGGCAGGTAGAGTCCCAAATATTTTGTAATGTCTACAGTAACTTTAAATGGAATTTCTCTTTCTATCTCTTGCTGTTGGGCTTTGTTAGTAATTTATGTGGGTTTATTTTAGATCCTTATTAGCGACTTTGGTAAATTTGTTTATTATTTCAAGTAATTTTTTAGTTGATTCTCGAGGATTCTCTAAGTATACCATCAAATCACCTACTAAGAGTGATAGCTTTGTTTCTCCTTTGTCATGACTTATTCTTACTTAAAGCCTTGCTGGCTCTTGATAATCGCTACTTCTCTTTCTAGATGTTCATTAGCCATCTCTGTAATGACTCTAGATTTTCCCCTGGAATCAAAGTCAAGTTCAGTAGCCTATAGTTCACAGGCTTTATCTTGGATATTTACCCTTCTCTGCTCTTGTGGTACATTTTCTCATTTCCATGATCTTTCAAATATTACTGACAGTGGTTCAGTAATCACATTCACAAAGAACTAATGTTTTCAGTCAGGTCTGACTCAGGCTGGTCCAGAGCATAAAGCCATAGATCATAGAACATTTAACAAAAGGAGTTTACTCAACAGCAGCATGGCAAGGATGTTCAGCAAAAATATAGCATTCATTCATTTGGGTGCAGCTCTTGCTTTTGTCATAGCATACCTGGTCAGAAAGGTACGTCTGCTACATTAATAAGGTGTCGAGGATAGTTTCATTGCCTTTTTTAACAACAGGACCAACTGCTATGTATCTTGATGAGAACAGTCTAATAGATATGATTCCTACTTCATCCCACCTCTAGTGGCAAGGTCTTATAGGTCTTCTAGGCCATCACTTAAATGACCCTAGCACTACTGGTCACCAGCACTGGGCATTCCCGACCATAAGGAAATGAGAAGCATAGCATAGATCAGGGCTGTCCAACCTTAGGTTATCTTAGGGCCACATTAAAATAAAACAATTATTCGAGGGCTGCACCCAGAATAAAAAATACAGCATACTAATAGAAAGTGGGGGAATGGGCATCATCAATAGGACAAGCGAAGGTGTGAAGCAGGAAAGCAAACACAAAACAACAAAGTGACAACACAACAGTATAAAGGTAGTTGCATACTGACTAGTCTGCATCATACAAAAGGAAAGTGTCCCCACAGATCAATTGAAAATTCCATGTGATATGTTCCATCCGTAATACTGCTTAAAAACACCAAAGAAAATTGACATCAACAACATTATATATTAGTGATGGAATTAAAAAATCTAATATGCATTCCATGCAAATCATTATTTTATTTTTTCACCAGTGAAAATCAAAACCCACAGGCAGGCCACACAAAATTGCACTGTTGGCTATATGTGGCCCACGGGCTATATTTTGGACAGCCCTGGTATAGATAGCACTGAAAATGAACACACTAAAAAAAAAAAAAGATTGACCCCCTTTTTTATTAATTTATTTTTTATTTTTAGTTTACGACACTCAGTTCCCCCAGTTTTTGAGTTCCAAATTTTCCCTCTCTCCCTCTCCTCCCCCCTCCCCCCAAGACGGAATATAATCCAATATAGGTTCTACATATACCTTTGCATTGAATTTATTTACATAATAGTCCAGTTGTAAAGAAGAATTATAACCAATGGAATGAATCATGAGAAAGAAGAAACGAAACTAAAAAAGAAGAAAAAAAAAGAGAGCAAATAGTTTGCCTCCATCTGTATTCTGACTCTATTTCTTTCTCTGAATGTGCATGGCTTTTTCCATCATGAGTCTTTTGGAGCTGTCTTTGAACCTTGCATTGATAAGAAGAGCCAAGTCTATCAAAGTTACTCCTTACAGATACTGTGCGTCTGTAATCATGTATAATGTTCTCCTGGTTCTGCTCCCCTCACTCAGCATTGGTTCATACAAGTCTTTCCAAGTTATAATGAAGTCTGTCTGCTCCTCATTTCTTATAGCACAATAGTATTCCATTACATTCATATACCACATTTTGTTTAACTGTTCTCCAATTGATGGGTATTCCCTTGATTTCCTGGACTGACCTCTTGAAAGAACCAAGACCAGAAATACTGGGCATCACCTCCACTCTTTAGAAGGACCACATCCCAGAACTTAGTGATCTGGGCCACATATGGGTGGCATTGTCAGAATCAGAGGATGATGAATCTCCCAACGTGAAGTGATGATGAATAGTGCCAAAAACAATAAAGACACTATAGAGATGATGCCATTTCTGGTGTCACCAATCCCCATCATAGTCATATGTAGTAAGGTAGTAAGAAGTCATAATCTTTTTGAGTGCAGTCTGGGCTGGACCTCCATCACCTTCATCCAGGGACTCAGAATTGCCACCAACTCAGCTAACAGATCCCCCTTCTACCAATTAAATTCATACTCATCTTTTTTATTCAGACACAGTTCCATTTCCCCCATTTCTACTAGAAATCAGAAGATACTTGCCAACAACTCCACCCCTTTGCCTGCCAAGCCCTCATGGGGAAGTTGTCAGAGGAAAGGAACCCTACCAGTTTGAGGGAGACTTAAGCCATTTTCTCCTCTCTGAGGAGGCAGGGATTTAGAGGCCCATGTGACAATGAAGAATGGATAGAATAAAGAAGGGCCAGACAGTATCAACCAGAACTATGTCTAAAAGCAATCAGTCCTCAACTAGATCTAAAAAACCATTAGAATGGAGAGCCTTCCCCCTTCTTAGCATGGCACTGATTCATGGCTGGCATGACTTCTGGGGGATGGGATACCCAACCATGGAAGTCATGGGTATTATAATGAAGATATTGTTTTAAGAGTCCATTTCAGGTCCAGCTAGGTGGCACAGTGGAGAGAGCACCAGTACTGGAGTCCGGAGGACCTGATTTCAAATCTGGCCTCAGACACTTATCAGCTGTGTGACCTTGGGTAAGTCACTCAACTCTGATTGTCTCTAAAAAAATAAAAGTTATTTCAGCATTGAACAATGACACCCACTTGAGGATGGTATGAGAGGAGAAAACACAGCAGATATAATGGCAGCAGGACCAATTTTGGACCTTCTTCATGAAGTGGGAAGATGGATATGTTCTATGAGAACTTTGATGGTGGCATGATAGTATACCTCACTGGTACTGGTACATTGGAATGCCATAGCCTATGTAGGTATTTACCTCCATAAGGAAAAATCTTTTGCTCTGAAATAGAGAAAGGGTCGGCATATTCAATTTGACAGTTGGAGGCAAGATGAGAATAGGATAATGCTTTACCTGAGGTCTTTCAGATTAGTATGTGGAGCTCGTTGAGCTGAATCAGCTGTTTTGTCCTTAGGGGATCATATTGTCCCATGAGAATGGTAACTTAGTTATTCAGTTCAGCAGAAAGCACATGATGTCTCTGATGGGTACTGACACGCTCCACAAACGACTTGTATGTGGGATGAAATTCCTTTGTTGGTCCTGACTACAAAGGACAGAGCTTTTGATTATTCAGTCCTGCTCCACCTAGGCCCTAGACCATAGTAATTCTGGTGCCATCAGCAACATCAGCAACAGTTGGAGAGTGCTGGCCCTGGTGCTACCTTTAATCTCCCTGTCAAAGCTCCTTAGTACCCAGTGGTCTAATCCCACAGTGTTAGCAGGGATCCTTTTTCTCTCCAATTGAGAGGACTCAAAGTATTTGGTAGAAAGTATAATGTCTTAGAGATGGTTATGCTCCAGTATCATTTCACCCATCCTTCCACATATCCCTTTCCCTACTTTGACTACATAGCCACAACATCATCCTGAGCCAATCTTGGCCTCGCCGAATGTTTTGGGTTCAGCCCAGTACTTCAGGCTCAGGACTGGAAATGAGATGAAGACATATAACATTTAATAAAAGTGAGTCTACTCAGCAATATCTTGCAAAGATATTCAGTAAAGATACAGCATAGGTTAGTTGGGTTCAGTTCCCCTCCCTTCTCTATTTGCCACAATGGCTTACTTGGCCAGAAGGATGTGTTGACTCTCATGGCAGTGGTGAATTTATCAAGCCTGAAAATGCCGACTATTTACTTATGCATTGGACTTCTGGGAAGCTACATCAATGCTTTGAGCCTTAGTCTCCTAGACCAATCGGTTTTGAGTATGGTTTTGTTGCCTTGAAAGGGAAAAAAACCCCAACTATGTTATGTCACAAGGACCTTCCAGGCTTCTTAGGTCATGCATCATAAATTTCTAGCTGCACAATAGCGTCTCCTGCCATGGGTCCCCCAACTGGGTTACTGGTAGGCATTTCTCATACCACACCTAAAATATATTCATCTGGGTCAGGTAACTGGAATTCATTAAAGACAACTAGATTCTCTCTTACTACCTTCTGACTTAGAGCAAGCATCAACTCCTTAATAGCCATTTTTTGTTCTGCCATTTCTATCGCAATGGTTATTCCCTCTGGAAGAGAAAATGAGCAAAATATGAGTTAAGCAACTCTTTTTTCTCTCTGTTATCTGTCACTATTGTCCATCAACTTCAGGCAGAAGTCTTCTCTCTTCTTTCTTTGATCCTCCTTTCTCTCCCAATAGTTTTTTTTTTTATAAAAACAACAATTTTTGTGGTCCTCACCTTCTCTTGCCAACCTTGGTCAACTCTGAGCTTTAGCCCTTCTGGCACTATTCATACAGGTCTGTGTCATGCCCTTATTTCATCATCTTTTATTTATCCTTGCTTACCTCTTTTTTTAAAAAATCTAAATTGGTTGGCGTGTTCCCTTTGTATGCATTTCACTCTTTAGATAACTCCCATTTTTCCTCCTCATGGAATTGTTTCACTTTTTGTGTTCAGAATTTCACTTTTCAATATCTTCCATCTCTCCTGGGCTGACATCTCTTCTAGAATTTTCAGGTCTGAAACAACTCTGAAAACTGCTTTCCCAAAATCTAGAGTGCATATCAGATTCTCTCTCCTCTACCATAGGTCAAGATTGAAGATGTAGATTTGAGAGTTTTCTCATATAAAGATAGTGGTTGAAGCTGTTGATGTGAGTGAGATTATCAAGGAGAAAATGCAGACAGAGAAGAGAAAAAGGCTGAAGACAGAGCTTTAAATAATATCCTTGTTAAGGGTATGGGAGGAGGAAAAGGAACCTGAAAAGGAGACAGCTGGAGTAGTCAAAAAGTGAGAGTGGAACCCAGAGAATTTGGCAAAATGTAATTTAGGAGAATAGAGAGTATCAAAGCAGGAAAAAGGGTGGAAAACAGTGGTATAGAAGAGAAGGAGAAAAAAACTGAGAAAAGGTCACTGGATTTGGTGATTAGGAAGTCATTAGTTTGAGACAGCTATTTCAGTAGAATTCAGGGGTCAGAAGTCAGATTATGAGGAGTTGGGAAGTAAATAGAATAGTTTTGGAAAGGTCTGATTCAGGGGTGAAGAACCTGTGGCCTTGAGGGCACATACAGCCTTCTAGGTCCTCAGGTCCTGAGTCCAAATTTTACAGAACTAATCTTTGTATTAAGGGGATTTGTTCTGTGAAGTTTGTTTTCAGTCAAAGAGCTGCACTTAAGGACCTAAAGGGCCACATGTGGCCTCAAGGCCCCAGGTGCCCCATCTCTGATCTGGTTACTCACAGGGAGTGTTCAAAGGAAGTCTGACAAAAGGAAAAAAGAGATAGCATGGTCGCTTAAGGAAGTAGTATGGTAAAAGAAATTTTTTAGGGTAAGGAAGGCCAACACAGGACCAGGGCGAGGAGTCATTTGAGAAGTAGAGATTGGAAATTTTAACAAAAAGATAAATCGGTGGAATCGGTTCCTCAAAAGGATGGATGAAGATGCTGTACAGGCAGAGGAGTTAGCTTTGACCAGGAGTACCACTTATTCCATGGAGATAAGAGGGAAAGAGCCATGGGTAAAGACACACAGAGTGACCTATCCTCTTCGGTTTTTCCAAGAGCACCAGTTCTCAATATACTCTTGTTCAGTTGTTTCAGTTGTGTTCAATTTTTCTTGATTCCATTTGGGGTTTACTTGGCAAAAAATGCTGGAGTGGTTTGTTATTTCCTTCTCCAGTTCATGTTACAGACTAGGAAACCAAGGCAAACAGGGTTGAATGACTCACTCAAGATCACACAGCTAGTAAGAGTCTGAGACCACATTTGAACTCAGGAAGATGAGTCTTCCTGACTCCAGGTCTAGGGCACTCTATACACTGCACCCACTAGCTGTATATATGTGTGTATTTTTCTTTCCTTCCTTTCTTTCTTCCTTTCTTTCTTCCTTTCTTCCTCCCTCCCTCCCTTCCTTCCTTTCTTTCTTTCTTTCTTTCTTCTTCTCTGTACATTTCCATGTACATATATTATCTATATGTATAGATTATATGTAGAATTATATATTCATTGTATACATATAAATACATGTGTGTATACCATGCCATATTCCCACCCTTCCTCCTCTTGTTTTACATATGTACATGCATGTGTATATACATGGATAATATATTTGAACTCAGGAAAATGAATCTTCCCGTTTCTAGGCTCAGGGCACTCTATTCACTGCACCACCTAGCTGGCCCATTATACTGTACTTGTATTATATTTTTTTGTCTTGAATTCAACTTTGACTTATAACATTAATGCCTGCTTTTTGTGGTTGGAAATAAAATTTCATTAAAATCTATTGAGCTCTTTCTACATTAAATATTCCTTCCGAGCAGGATATTTTGGGGGTAGTTTCTGAGTCTTTGTTTTATTGGGGAGATTAGTCCATTTATGTTTAGTGTTAAATTTGTAAGGTTTGTCTTTTTTATACAGTCATTCTTTGGGAAGGAATACTCACTTCCTTAATCTTATTTTTATTACTAATCCAAATAAATCTGAACAAAGTTCCTTTGTCTCATATTAATAATGATGTAAATGTCTTTAACTTGAAGTTTCCAATCATTCAAAGATAGGAACTTTGCTTTGGAATTACCCCACCTCTTCCACTTCCCCTTCTTGCTTTCTCTCCCCCCACCCCTCTGTTTCTTTGAAATACTCCTTTGAAAGCTTGAATGATTTAGTCACTACTATGCTCTGAGAGTTCTCACATTTTGTTAACAACTGGTTTATCTTGATGTAAATGTGAATCATTTGAAACATTTATATTTCAGTTAGGAAACTTAACTGAAGATTTTGTTGAAGTTCACTTGTCTAATTTTTCAGTTTGTTTGCTTCTCAAATAATCATCTTCCACCTTCATAGAACATTGTAGAGGGCCAGCTCTGAGAAAGTCCATTCTGGGATAAGATATAGGCCAGGTTTTCACTGAAGCCTGTTCTTGCCCTTGGGCTGATAACTCAGGTTGTGGGCTCTCCAAACCCCCTTGGCACACACGTGCTAAACACCGCCTGTGGGCTGTTAACAAGATATTGTTACAGCAAAAAGGGAACAAAGCATGAGGAAATCATCGTGCAATGTAACAAATGTTTTGCAAGAGAACTTGTTGATCTGCTTGCCTAAAAATTATATAAGCCCTTTCCCTCAGCTTAACAAATGGAGCTGTGCTATACTCTCCCACCTGGCCCGTGTCTTCTTTTCACTCTCCATTGCTGTCGGCAGAACATGCCAAGTTTTACTGAGTAGATAGTTATTGTCATTGACTTGTGTTTCTTAATTTTAGAAGTGTTGTATTTCAATTTCTCCAATTTTCGCTTGTCTTCTTGAAAAAAAATCAGTGATGCTGGTTTATTATTGGCAAGTGATTTCTAGACTTCTGGCAGCTTCTATTTTTTCTTTATTGCTTTAGAGTTAGATTCTGTTTTGAATAGTTATGAATACTTACTTTTTGGGATCTTATTTCTTCCTTTTATTTGCATTTCAACAGGGTTTTTTTTTTTTTTTGCCACTTCTGTACAATTTTCCATGATAATTTCCTAGAATATAGTACTTAGATTCTTGTATTTTGCTAAATTTTCTGGGATATTAACAATCCTGGGGTTGCTGCAAAATTATATATGCTCCAAATCTATCACTTGGATCTGTGTATTTTCCAATAATTTACTTTATTTGCAACTATTCTGCATTGTGTACAATTCCATTTCCTTCTAGATTTAGGTCACTTCTGTGGATTTTTGAGATTTTCTATTGGTAATTTACTTCATTATTTCCTACTGATATATTTTAATGTTTTTAAATTCTAATTTGATTGCCTCTGATCATTTGAAATTTTTTTCAAGCTATTCTTTTATTTGATTTTATGATTTTTCTTACTAGTGCCAATTCTGGCTTAATTTCTTTGAATGTGTTGTTGGTCCACTTGAGGATGCCTCTCTATTGTTTCATAGCTAAGACTTGGACAAATTTCAGAGTTCAGGTGAATCCAGGCCCTCTGCTGTAGGTGACTCCTGTGCTTATACCAGCCGGTGGTAAGACTATAATGTCTAGCACTTGATCTTTGCATCCAGAAGGAAATATCCCCTTCAACAGTTGGAGAGTCAGTTTGAGAGAGATTAAGGCATAGTTGAGGGATATTTACTCCAGGAAAACTCAGATACAGAGAAGCAGCTTCAAGGAGTGTGACCTCTGGCAGCAGAAAAGTGCTAGCTAGCTATGGGCTCAAGAGAGCTTGACAACTGAAAGTTGAGCTGTGAAGAGGAGTGGACCCTGGGAGCCTAGCTGAGCACCTCACCCAATAGATACATTGTGCTAGGGACAAGCTAGTGGGAAGTTTTATGAGAATTCCACAGGAGAGAGGAGAATCTGAGGCCTGGCTTTACCCAAGGAGTGAGTAGCTTTAACTATGTGTTCTCTATGTGCTTCATTACCATCATTCTTTGAGCTTCTGTTCCCATAGACTCAATGTGTACTTGTGGGAGAGTGAACTTCAGGGTTATAGAAGGGATGTTTTATAGTGGTTTTTTTCTATGCCATTTGCTTAGTCAATAGTTTTGCTAACAAGTAATTATGTCTACTGACTGATTCTTAATTGGAAGCACACTGTTGGGGACTTATGAATTAGAGTAGGAGTTCTCATAATCAACATACCTTAGAACCACCCTCTTCTGACCCAACACTTGAGTGCAAGGACAGTTTGGGGAGAGAACTCCAGAGAGATTACTGTGATTCTCCAGTATTTTCAGTCACATATGTAAGAAGGAACCTGATTCCCTTCGATCCTGTTACTCCAGTATCTTGGATTGGTGTGCTTTTCTGATTTTTAAGGTGATGAATACATAGCCCCATTCACCTGTTTTGTAAATCTTTGTTTCATATTATACTTATGTAACCCAGAGGTCAAGCGTAGATCATTTGTATAAGTTGGGTTGAGATAATTTTGACTCAAAGCTGCCTGCCTGAGTTAGGAGGTGGTGTGGACTGGATTGTAGAACTTTGGAGAGAAGGGACATTTCTTTTTCATTCCTTCTAAGGGGAAGGGTACATGATGTTCTAGAGGGAAATAAGTCTTGCAGCAACTCTGCCCTACATCCAGGTGCTCATCATTGAGTCATCATTCTTTCCACCAATTAGGAGAAGCTTATTAAGCAAATGTTCCAGGCTTGAAACCTTTCTTAGAATGTGTTGTTCAGTTGTTTTCAGTTGTGTCTGACTCTGTGACCCGCTTTGGGGTTTTCTTGGCAAAGATATTGGAGTGGTTTTTCATTTCCTTTTCCAGCTCATTTTTATAGATGAGGAAAATGAGGCAAACAGGGTTAAGTGACTTGCCCAGGGTCTCCCAACTAGTAGGTGTCTGAGGCCAGATTTTAACTCAGGAAGATGAGTCCTCTTGACTCTAGGCTGGATACGCTACCCACTGCGCCACCTAGCGGTATATTGTGTTTATATATTTCTCTCTGGATATCAATATGTATCTATATACATAGATTATATGTATAATTATGTTATATGTATACATATACATGCATATGTGTATACCATGCCACTTCCTCACTCCTCTCTGTCCTCTCATTATGTATATACATATATGTATATATGTATAGACTACGTATACACACATATTATATATACATATATTACATGTATAAAATACATGTATGTAAATCTATATATGTGTGTGCATACATAGTTTGTATATATAAACATATATAGACATACGTATAAAGGTTTACAATACATATTATGTATATATGTGTGCTCATGTATGCATACATTATATATATATCCATACATGCATATAAAGCTATATATGTGTGTGTATATACATATTCTGTAAATGTACAAACATATCTATACACACACACAATAGGAGGGGAGGGGGTAGGAAATGGCATGGTAGACACACATGTATGTCTATGTATACATGCTTAGATGCATACACGCATGGGTAAGGATGTGTATACCATGCCATATCCTCACCCTCGCCCTTCTCATTAGAATGTAAGCTCTAGAGGGCAGGGAGTCTCTAACCTTATTTTTATCCCCAGTGCCTAGTATAACTCTTTTCCCATAAGAAGTGTTTAATAAATGCTGGTTAAATTGAATTGACTCTTGAGAGGAAGAGGAGGGTAAAGGAATTGAATTTAGTTCCATTCTGTTCTTCCTTAAGTACATCCTTTCTATGGTATAAGGGGAACAGAGGCCCTTGCTCAAGGTGCAGCAGCAAAGGTTGTTGGTCAGTTCTAGTCTAGCAAGCCCTTCAGTGATTCTAGGCGCCTCCAGACTGGACCAGAGCCTTTGGATTGAGTTGCTACCACTCTGGAAAATGCTCCTCTCCCTCTGACGTGAGCAGTACCGTGATGGTGACAAGGGTCCAGCTGCTGTGTGCTAGACTGCTCGCTTATTTGAATGGTCTTGATCATTTCTGCAGAACAAGAGGTTAAATCATCTGCTGAGGGGGTTGAGGGCTTGAAGAAAGATCACCATTGCCTCAATATTTTAAAGGATATTTAAATTTATCTATCTACCAGAGTGGGGCGTGGGGGTGAAGTTAAACTTAGATTTTAAAAAGTAACATTGCTCAACTAAGCAAAATGTGACACAAAGGACACTGCACACACATTTCCCCTTCTCTGCAGTGGGCATTTTAGAAAATCTCAGCATTTCAGGCCCAGGCACACGGTGGGCCAGATGGGGCATGTGGGAAGGCTGGTGACTTCCAAACTAACTGAAAGACAGCAAAGCAAGAAGGGTAAGAAGAATTTTCCTGACAATCATTTAAGCTCTGAATAGGAACAGCTTTCAGTTTCCCAATGGATATTTGGTGGAAAGATATGAACACAAATTTCTCAAAAGGTGAATTGCTGACTCTCAAGAACTAGATGAAAAATTGTTCCCACTCACTAATAAGACGACAAATGCAAATTAAAATACATCTGAGATTTTACTTCACACCAGGCAAATTTGCGATGATTCAGAAAAATAGAAATAACTTTGGAGGCACTTTGAGAAAGTGAGCACACTAATATGTGGTTGGTGGAGCTCTGAATTGGCCCAGCTGTTCTGGGAAGCAATCTGGAATTATGTTTAAAAAAAAAGTTACTGAAATGTCCATACCCTTTGACCTCTATCAAAAACTGAAAATTTAATCTGTTGTTTCCACTGGCCAAAGCTGAGACTAGGTTTCAGTCCTGGATTAAGGTTAACACTAGAAATATCCCATGTTGCTAACCAAATCTAACTTTTAAAAACTGCCTGTAGAGACAAAACAAAACCAAACCCAACAACCACGAAACATGGTGAAACCCACCATTTCAGAACATATTTTTTCTGTACGTCAGTTTGATTCAATAGAATGAGCTATCGAACGTTGTTGGAACCAACCTTGCTGAGCTTCTTTTTTAAATTTGCAAAATCCTCCGGAAACTTAGACATCAGAAAAACAGCTTTTAAGCAATTAATTGCAATCCACTTGACATAGGTATGTGTTCCAAACTAGAGAGACTCTTTTTGTTTAAAAAAAAATGGAATGCATTATTACTTGTACCATCAGTCTTTCCCCACCCCTTCCCCCCTTGCTCCTATACTCAAAGACCATGTCATTATTTCCATTATGTTTCGTTCCCAATTTTCAGGGCTTATTAACTGGGTTGTAAAAACTTGCCTCAGTTGAAATTTGGCAAGCTGACAAGGCTGGGTGCCAGAAGCAATTTTCTGCCCTGAGAAAAAAAAAAGCCATAAATAATAGAAAAAACAAATGAAAAGTTAATAGTTCCAAATAGTCTATTGCATATGCTGTTTTTAAGCCCTCCAAATATTTTTAGCTTTTTGTGGTTAGAAATGTGAGATAACATGAAAAATTTGAAAAGTGCAGATGCTTTAAGTTTGCATTGGACCAAGGGTTTGGATGCTCTTTAGGGTATCAAAGACCAACTGTACCCATCATTCCTTTCGCTTCAGACTTTGAAGTCTGTGGGAGCTCCTTGTGTGTAAGGAAGACACAGGCTAGGGATTAAAGTGGGATTCCAGGTGCTCAGGTTCTCATTATTTTCATAATTCTGTATATCCTTTCACAGGGAGGAAAGGAAAGAGAAAAGGAGAACTTATTCTTCTTTGGCTGATTTTTAACCACTGAGTAGAATGTGAGTCCAATATTTTCAGATGTTGCAGTGCCACTCTATCAATAGTTCACTAAGAGCTTAAACACTGTACAATACTATGGAGGGTAATGAGGTTTCCCTTTAATTACACACATCTGACTGCCCTTGAGTTGGCAAACACCTTAAGAGAGTATTTGGTGCCCAAACTGAGATTAACTAGACCCTTTGACCTAGTAATTCTGAAACCTATGAGGGTTTAGGCAAAGTGCATCATTTCATTTGTGTGCAATCTGGTTTCTTTCTCTCCTTGGCTAGGAAATGTGCTTTTTGACCTGGGGAAATACTAGGTTTGTGCTTTTAATATATGTCTCATGAGAGGCAGAACGGACATAACAGGTCCTTACCATTTCTCATATGTATGTCATTTCCATCTTAATATGCTCCTAAAGCAAATTGTACGTAGAAGCCAAGTATTTTTATTCCTTGAATGATCTGGGATTTCGTCCTTACAGCTATTTACTTCGGCTATGAAGAATGTAATTCCTCCACACTTTCTCACCTGAGTAACTTGTCTGTATTCTAGTTTAAATCTTCCAAAGCAGTTCCATCCAACAGGCTTGTTCTTTCTGTATTTTTGAGAGTATGAATCATAGGCTTATAAACTCTCAGAGTAGGAGGGGACCAGTCCAGCCTACATCTCTAATATCCTCGAAAAAAATGTACCCTCTTTTAAGCTCAGCTAAAAGAGCTTCAATGAAGGGAAATTAACAATTTCCATTTTGAAACAGCTTTAATATTTTTAGAAAGCTTTCCATTGTTACGGAGCATGAAACCTAGCTTTCTACAACTCCAAAATTTGCTTCCAATCCTACCTTCTGAGGCCTTGCAAAACATATCTAATTTCTCTTCCACACGACAACAGCCATTTAAAAACTTGAAGACAAATGTCATACTCCCCCTAAGTCTTCTCCAGGCTAAAAATGCCCAGTTCCTTCAGTCCATCCTTGTATTGCACGGTTTCCATTCCTTTCATAATTCTATTTGAATGGATCATTCTCTGGCTTACTGACATCCTTCCCAAAATATGGCACCCAGACCTAAGCACAGTACCCCAGATTTGTCCAATTATCATCCGTCCCTCATTTTCCCTACGTGACCCACTTAGTCTCCTTTTCTGATCGTACCTATGCTCGATGGCATCTGTCATTCCATCCCTCGTAACATTTTGGTAACACACAACCTACTTTTGCCCCCCATGTTTTTCTCTTGCCCTTTGAATGAATCATTTCAATTCTCATGAGATAGATGGAGTCCATAATTGGCATTTGTGTAGGACTACCAGGAAAGTACTGGAGTAAAGGAGATGAGCTTTTGAAGAAGCATACATTTTGTTAAAGGCATGGAGAAATTTTCCAAATGCAGTCCAGTCATCCCTCCTCACTTCTGGGCTCATTTTCACCTGCCCATTTTGTTTTCCCAAGGCCCATGTATTGTGAAAATGGGTTTTCATTCTTAGCTGTTTATAACTCAATTTATTGTTCATAACTCAATTTATTCCCGATCAATTTCAATTGATAACAAAAATCAAATTATTCCCCGGTTTCCATTATATTAATAATTCTCATTTCTTATGTTGTTAATTTAACAATTCCTGGATGTTAATCAAAAACCCCTTGGATACAGGACGCCACCTACCTACATTTCTATGCTTATTCCATATTACTCTTCTCTATATACTAGACTAACAGTGGTCTCCCATTGATTTCCTGTGTTCGTTCAACTTGTGTCCTAGGCCTGGAATTCCTGCCCTCTTTTCCTGCTAATTTCTACCCATTACTTTAGGATCATAGAGTTAAAGCTGGAAGGGACCTCAGAGGCCATCTAGTTGATTTTCCCCATTTTACAGATGAGAAAATGAAGGCCCAGGAAGGTTAAGATACTTACCCAAGGTTGCTTAGATAGTAAGTGGTAGAACCAGGATTTGAACTCAAGTCTCATGCCTCCAAGTGTTCTTTCTACTACACCAAACTCAGCTGCTACTTCCTCTTTCCCTTGCTGTGGTTTATCTATCTCTCTTGGTTTATTGTTCTCTTTTCTGAATTTAACTCCTGGAAAATTTTGAAAATAAATTATAGGTATAGGTCATATCTGGGCTGCTAGGTGGCGCCACAGAGCACAGTGCCGGGACCTGGAGTTAGGAAGACTCATCCTCCTGAGTTCAAACCCTACCTCAGACACTACTAGCTGTATGACCCTGGACAAGTCACTTCACCTTATTTGCCTCAGTTTCCTCAACTGTAAAATGAGCAGGAGAATGAAATGGCAAACCACTCCAGTATCTTTGCTGAGAAAACCCCAAAGAGGATCACAAAAAGTCAGACAGGAGTGAAATAAAATAGGTAATGTCTAGGTCTCCCCTAAATATGGGTAACAGGGTTACTAGCTTCCTCACCATCACTCACCGTATAATATTGATATCAGGTATAAGACAGCTTTCATTTTACCATACAGAAAATGAATGAGATGCCCAGGACTTATAGGAGTCCAAGGATAGATATAGCAAGTCAAGGCCAGAAGCACTTATCAAGGATGTATTGTGTCAGTGACACAGCGCCAAGCACTACAAAGAAAGGTAAAAACATGGAACCTGCCCTGGAGGAGGTCACATTCTAATGTGGAAGGTGGGATCTGAACTGAGTTTTGAAGGAAGCCAGGTAAGCCAGGAAGCAGAGATCAAGAAGGAAAGCATTTGTTGGGGGACACCAGAACAGCTAGTCAAATGAAGCCAAAGGACACGGAGGTAGAATGTTATGGGGGAGGAACAGCCAGGAGGTGGGTCTGGGTTGTAAAGTACATGGAGAGTAGAGAAGTGTAAGGAATTTAGAAACTTAGGAAGGTATCAGGTTATGAAGGGCTTTAAATGCCAAATAGAGGATTTTATATTTGATCCTGGAGGTGATAGGGAGCTGCTGGAGTTCATTAAGCGGGGGGCTGGGACCTCCACTTTAGGAAGATCACTTTGGCTGCTGAATTGAGGATAGATGGGAATGGGAAGTGACTTGAGCCAGGAGACCAAATGGCAGGCTATTGGAATAGTCCAGGAGGGAGGTGATAAAGGCTTGGACCAGGGTGATGAAAGTGTCAGAGGACAGAAGGGAACATAAAAAAGAAAGGCTACAAAGGTAGGATTGACAGGATGTAGCAACATTTTTGACTGTGGAGGGTGAGATGTTGAGATAATAACCAAGTCATCAGCCTCGGTGACTGAAAAAATGGCAATACCCTGGACAATAACAGGGAAGTCTGGAAGAAGAGGGAATTTGAGGGAAAAGACAATGAGTTCAATTTTGTTTACGTTGAGTTTAAGATATCTATTGGATGTCCACTTTGAGATATCTAATAGCCAGTTGGAGGTGTGAGACTAGAGTTCGGAAGATAGGTTAGGGCTGGATAAACATATCTAAGAATCGTCAGTCCGGAGATGATAGGCTCTGTCCTGGGTCCTCTTGTCTTTACATACTATCTTGGTTGGTGTTTATATTGGCTCTCATGAGTTCAAATGTAATCCCTCTGTAGATGAATCCTGTATCCACGTAAGCAGATTATTTCTCCTGACCTTCAGTCTTGAAGAAGCATGGACCTCCATTCCTGTCCATTCTTCACTCAGACGCCAAAGTAATTTTCCAAAAGTGCAGGCCTGATCATCTCCCCAATAAATTCTATTGGCCTGGTATCACCTCCAGGATCAAATATGAAATCCTCTGTTTGGCATTCAAAGCCCTTCACAACTTGGTAGAACTTCCAACTTTCTAGAATTCTTACACTTTATTACTGTCCATGAATAAGCAATGCCAGCCTCCTTGCTGTTCTTTACACATGACCCTCCATCTCCACACTCCACACCTTTGCTCTTAGCTATTTTTCTTTCCCTCCTGACATCCTTCAAAGCTCAGCTCAAAGCCCACCTTCTGCAGGGAAGGCCTTTCTCATTTTCCCTCTTCAAGGGATGATTTCTTACCTGAATTTTTTCTTTCTCCAGGCTCTCTGCACACAGTAGCTGCTTAATAAATGCTGAATGAATGGAGGGAATCTTTTCCTGATGCTCCCAAGGCCAAGAAGTAATTAAGCTGAAACCATCACTCTCCATTTCCTAAAGTAGTTTTATTGCCTGAAGTGTTCTGTCATTCATTTAAAAAGGAAGAAAGAAACAGTGAGATTTTACCTAGTGATTAATCATTTCCAAAGTGGGGATCATAGTGAGGTGGATTAGCCGTGAATAGCAATGATGAAATAAAATAATCTAACGAGTACTCTCCTTTTGGGTGTTACTGTCTTCTTGAACTTAAAATTATCGAATTGTGGAACTGCTATTGTAATGGGGGAAGGGAGTAGCATTGGTCAGGGAATGTCCAGTCCTTAGATCAATCACAATAAGCTTTGTCTGCTATCAAGCCTAATTGCTTGGTAAGCCTTCTTCCAGAAAGTCATCATGGAGAAGCCCTTCCCTGTTCTTGCTTCCCACCAAGTGCAGGAGGTATCCCATGGCTGTTTCTTTTATTCTTTTATTATCTTTGGTAGGTGAGCAGGCCAGATTACAACCTGTGCATTTGAAAGGACAGAAGGGCCATCAAAGGTCCATGAACTGGATTCCATAGTTGTGGAGCAATCTGCTTGACCCAGACTAGCATTAAAGTGACCCAGAAGCAAAATGCCACACATGTCTGACAAGCAAGGGAACGTAGTCGTGACCCTCACCAGTTACTCTCCCTGCTATATCATTTTAGGTCTTTAACTCGGCCAGCCAGCACTGTCCTTAAAAGTCAAGTCAAAAAGCATAGCCAGGCACTGTGCTAAGCCCTGGGGATACAAAGAAAGGCAAAAACATGGTCCCTGCCCTCTCAGCTCACAGTCTGGTGGGGAGGCAATGAGTAAACAACTATGTACAAACAAGATGCAGTCAGGATGAATTGGGGATAGTTTAAGAGGAAAAGCACTAAGATTAGAGAGGCCTGCAAAAGGCTTCTTGCAAAAGGTAGGAATTTAGCTGAGATTTGAAGAAAGCCAAGGAGGCTAGCAGGTGAAGATACGGTGAGAAAGTTTCAGGGATGATGGACAGACAGTGAAAAAGCATGGAGTCAGGAGACGGGGTGTCTTGGGTGAGGAATAGCAAAGAGGCCAGTGTCACTGAATCACTGAATCACTAGAAAGGTAGGTGCTAGGTTATGAAGGGCTTTAGAAGCCAAACAGAGGATTTTGTATTTGATCCTGGAAGTAATAAAGAACCACTGGAGTTTTATTAATTGAATGGAACTTTCAGTCTGACAGCTGAAATACTGAATTTTCACTTTAGTACTAAGGCTTTTCACAATCTGGGTGTAGCCTGCCTTTCTAAGTAGGCTACCCTCTTTGCCAGTCTCCCAACTTACACTAATAGGTTGTTGCTTGGGCGATGACTATTATAGGTTTAAAATACTGGGTGGATCCAAATTCCTAAAGCTATAGCTTATGAGCCCCGACCAGTGTATTTACCTTGACTCTGTTTGGCTAGAGGTCAGTTAGTTCAAAGCAAAAGCATTTACTGAAACACATAATTCACTATAAACAAATCAGAGGCGGAGAAGCACATATAGGAAACACCGGTAGCCAACATGTACATGAGGATAAGCAAATCATTTGTGTGGTACAGTTTAGCTGAATATGAATCAGAGGAGATGGGTTCAAATCTCACCTCTGATGATTACTACCTGTATGGCCATGAAGAAATCACTTAACCTCCCTGAGCCTTGTTACCTGCTCTGCAAAATCAGGGGTTAATGCTGCCTCTCTCCCCAAATTAGCTTGTGTTTAGCTCTTTGTACGCGTTATCGTCCTAGTAGAATGTAACCTCTTTGAGGTCAGAGACTATTTTGTGCCAAAGTCCAGCACAGTGCCTGGCAATATAGTAGAAACCTAACAGATGTTTGTTGGATTGAATTGACATCTTGGCTTTGTATTTAGAATATGGTCTTGGGCAACTCCTCTGGGCCTCAGCCACCTCCTCTATAGGATGTGAGGGTTGGACGAGATGTTCTCTAGGGTGCTTTCCAACCATAATAGGATGATCAAGTAGAACCCAAGTTATGATTCTGTTGCTGTGTGACTGTGACCCCTATCTTGTCACTTTTACCTTCAGTTGTCTCTTGTACCATTCACATAGTCATTCTAGTTTAGTCCCTCATCCCTTCACATCTGCATTGTTGCAATGGCTGCTGATGGGTCAGTCTGCCTCAAATCTCTCTGCACTCTATCCGTCCTCCATTCAGCCACTAAAGGGATTTTCCCAAAGCACAGATCCGACCACTGTACCACCCTACTCAATAAACTCCAGTGATTCCCTATTATACCCTCCAGGAGCAAATACAGAATGCTCCATTTGGTGTTGAAACCCCTTCATAGTCAGTCCCATCCTGCCTTTCCACTCTTCTTACAACTTACTCCCCATCACGACACATAGATACCTACTCCTCAATCCAGTGACGCTGTCCTCCTGGCTATTCCATGAAAAAGACACTCCAATCTCTCAGCTCTGGGCATTTTCTCTGCTTGTCCCCTTCTCCACTCTGACAACTGAATTCCCTGGCTTCTTTTAAGTCCCACCAAAAAATCCTACCTTCTACAAGAATCCTTCTCCAACCCCTCTTTATTCTAGAATTTTCCTTCTGTTAATTATTTCCTATTTATCCTGTCCATAGCTTGATTTGTATCTATTTGTTTGCATATTGTCTTCCCCCTTAGATTGCTTCTTGAGGGCAGGGACTGTCCTTTTCATCTTTCTTGTATCCTTAGCACAGTGTCTGACATATAGTAGGTGCTTACTAAATGCTTATTGGATTGGATTAAGTGAACATTTAAAATCAAATATTAACAAAGAGAATAAGAATCAAAAAGATCATACTTTAATGACCAGGTTCTATTTATACCAGGAATGTAGGTTTGGTTCAATATAAGCAAAACTACTAACATAATAGGCCACATTAATAAGAAGAAAAATAATATGATTCTATTAATAAATTCAACAACAAAACATCCAATTCTGTTTTTAAAAATGAGAAAAAAAGCATAGAAAGAAACCAACCTTTTCTTAATATAGTAAATAGTATCTATATAAAACTATGAGCTTGCATTTCATGTAATAGGGATAAACTGAATATCTTTTCAATAAAATTAGAACAAAGCAATCAGTCAAAAAGAGAGATCGAGGAAAAAGCATATGCAAAGAGGAAAAAAAATCATTACTTTTCCAGATAACATAATGGTTTACTTAACAAACCCTAGAGGGTCAACTAAAAATTAATTGAAACAATAAGTTTAACAGAGTTTCAAAATATAAAATAAATCCATAAAACTCAGTAAGAAGAGAGAAAAAGAGAAATTTCATTACAAATAAATACTGAATGTACTTGGGAGTCTACCAACTGAGACACAAAGGAGTTATATTAATCCAAATAGAAAATAATCTGTATGGAAATAAAAGTACATTTAAATTACTGGAGAAATAGTAATTGTTCATGGGTAGGCAGAGCCAATATAATACAAAATACATTATTACCTAAATTAATTTACTTATTGAGTGCCGTATTAATCAAACTTCCAAAGAATTACTTCATAAAGCTAGAAAAAATAATGAAATTCATGTGGAGGAACAAGAGCTCAAGAATCTGAAGGGAAATAATGTTAAATAAAAGGGGGGGAGGGGACAATAGTAACCTTGTTGTACCAGATCTCAAATTATACCATAGATCAGTAATGATCAAAATGATTTGATATTGGTTAAAAAATGGAGAGGTTGACCAGTTGAACAGATGAGGCACATAACATACAGAAGATGCAAAAGAACATAATAGCCCAATTTCTATCATCCCAAAGACCTCAATTACTGGAGGAAGGATTCAGTATTCAACAAAAAACTACTGGGAAAACTAGAGATCAATCTGGCAGAAATTAGGTTTAGACTAGCGCTTCAACCCATATTTGAAAATAAGCTCCAAATGGATACATGATTTAGATATCACGTCCTAAACAAATAAGAGGAAGAAGGAAGAAATTGCCTATTGGATCTAGAGTTAGGGGAAGAGTTCATGACCAAACAAGGGACCTCAGGAGACAAAATAAACAATTCTGAATATGTGAAATTAAAAAGACTTTGCACAAATAATACTGATGAAACTAAAAATAGAAAGGAAACAGGTGTTTTTGGGGAAAAAAATCTTTGCAGCAAGTTTCTCTGATAAAGGTCTCATTTCCAAAATACATAAAGATAAAAGAAGAAGTGTCATTCCCTAGTTGATAAATGTTTAAAGTATATGAAAACAGGCAGTTTTCAAAGAAAGAAATCCAAGCTGTCACAAGTCATATGAAAAAATGTTCTATGTCACTAGTAATCAAAGAAATGCAAATTAAGTAATTCTTTTCTATTTCACACCCATCAGATTGGCAAAGATGACAAAAAATGGAAAGTGACAATCTGGATGATGAAGCGCCAAAAAGCAGTAATATTAAAGGAAAGAAACCCTTCGCCTGTTCATATATTTTTCAGTCTGATAGGAAACCTGTGGATTACTTTTCTTGTAGTTGGTGACTACAGCCAACGGCAGAGCAGTGCTTGTAGACAATGGCTCAGATTCAGCCTATAAGCTTGAATCATGCAAAAACCAAAAAAACCCCAAAAAACAAACCAAAACAAAACCCACAAAAAATACAAACCTACCTGTATGGTCAAACCGTTAGACCAAATGATTGAAATCTCCCAACCTATTTTTAAGGCAGTCAGTAGTTTCCAGCCAAGTCTGGGGATTGGCTAGGCTATGTGGTCTATGGTTATACTGTAGTCCTGCTTTCAGAGGCATTAGAAGTGGGAAGCAGAATAAGCAAAATTCCCTAGACTCTTTTGATGAAAAATGATTAAAATGTTTAAGCTGGCTGAGAATTTGTTCAGTAGCATCTGACTCTTTATGACCCCGTGGACCATATTGTCCGTGGGGTTTCCTTGGCAAGGATACTGGAGTGGTTTGCCATTTCCTTCTCTAGTGGATTAAGGCAAACAGAGCCCTGGCATTGTGCACTGTGGCGCCACCTAGAGGTTCAGACGTGACCTATACCTATACTTCATTGTGGATTTGAACTCAGGTCTTCCTGACTACAGGCCTCTGAGTCATCTAGCTGTCCCTGGCTAGAATATTAGTGTTAAATTTTTCTTTGCAGATCTTAAAGTTGAAGAGACTTCTCTCTGACATCCAAATGCCTGTAGTACCCACTGAAAAGTGAATTTAGAACCATAGTAAAAAAAACAAAAAACATTGCCCAGAGACTCTAGGGAGAAAGAGCAAGACTATGTTTCTTTATTTGTTTTATTTTTTAAATATTTTATACAGTCAGTATTGTCTGTTAGTATTGTGTTCTGGTACCATTTTCCAGTGGTCTGATTGGCCAAAGGAAATAGGGATGCAAGAGTAGGAACTTTCAGCCAAAAAGTTTCAAAGCTTTCAAAGGACACAGTCTTATCTGTGTTCCAGAGTGAGACCGACAGAATGTGGAAACATGTTAAAAAACCTTCTTTTTAGTAAAACTCAAAATTTTCTAAAGTTTAAAGCCCTTTAAAGACTTTTTCCTTTAGGAAAGTGAATAGAACAAAAGCAAAAGCTTTTCTTAGGAAACTGGATTTGCAGAGTTGCTGTGAGGGTCAAAATGACCTCCCTGGCTTCCTTTTAGTCCCAACTAAAATCTCATCTTTTATTGGAAGCCTTTCCCAATCCTTCTTCATTCTAGTGCCTTCCCTCTGTCAATCATTTCCTATTACCCTATGCATATCTTGCCTTCTATATACTTGCTCACAAGTTGTACCTGCCATTAGACTGTAAGCACTTTGAGGTCAGGGACTGTCTTTTGCCCCTTTTTGTACACCCAGCGCTTAGCAGAGTACCTGGCTAATCATTTTCAGTAATGTCTGATTCTTTGTGACCCCTTTTGGGGTTTTTCTTCTCAAAGGTACTGGAGGGGTTTGCCATTTCCTTCTCCAGCTCCTTTTACAGATGAGGAAACTGAGGCACACAGGGTTAAGTGATTTGCCCAGAGTCACCCAGTTAGTAAGTGTCTGAGGCCAAATTTGAACTCTCGTCTTCCTGACACTCCAGGCCTGGCACTCTATCCACTGGGCCACCTAATGGCCCTTGTTTTATGTTTCTTGCAATGTGCTTTTGGAAAAGCATTGTTAAAAAAAAAGTGCTGTTGATTTGTGGGAATAGCTTCCCCTTTGATCTGAATGCTGTGATTTGATTGATTTGAGCAATTTGTAACAAGGTAGCAATTCTTTAACACTTTAAGGTTCAGAAAGGGCTTCATGCATGTAAACTTTTATACACACAAGCTTTATATATGTAAACATTTATAAACTTAATTCATTTGATCCCAACAACACTGTAAAATAAGTGCTATTATCACCTCCATTTTACATATGAGGAAACCAAGGCTGAGAGGTTAATTGACTTGTCCAGGGTCACACAGCCATTAAGTATGTATTTGAATTGAAACTACATTTGAATTCATGTCTTCCTGACTTCGAGTCCTTTACACTATTGAATGTGTCACCTACAGCCTCTGGAAGACAGACACTGAGTGATCTCCTTAAAGACTGTCTTAGGTATTCAAATAGGTACACTCTGGTTTGTCAAAAAGTTGGCGTCTGGGAAAAGTACAAGATGCCTTAAGAAGTCTCACTGTTTGTGAGAAATTCCATAGGAACTTGCCAACCGCTTTGGATCTTTGGCTTTGAAAAAGTCACAAAAACTTATTAATTCTATGAAAAAAGAAACCGTAGGAATGTGTGTCTAAGGAATTTTAACCTGAGATAAGAATCATTGGAAAATTGGTTTAAGGAAGGTTTTGAATTCTATTCAATTCAATTCAAAGGTTTTGAATGTTTTAGTAACTGTTGTAAATTCTTAAGGTGAAGAAGATTTCTTATGCGGACCAGCTACGGATTCAATGGTTGTCAAGAAATGTCTAATATTGTTTTTCCTGTTTGAGGCATTTATCTGATGATATTAAGCAGAACGATCCATTTTACAGGTCAGGTCATTCAGGATCTTCTTTTAGAAAATGATTCTTCCAATTAGGAGGATATTAGATATGATTACAGACACACGGTATCTGTAAGGGGTAACTTTGATAGAGTTGGCCCTTCTTATCAATGCAAGGTTCAAAGACAGCCCTAAAAGACTCATGATGGAAAAAGCTACGCACATCCAGAGAAAGAATTGCGGCGTCTGAATGCAGATGGAGGCAAACTATTTGCTTTCTCTTTTTTTTCCCTTCTTTTTTGGTTTTGTTTCTTTTTTCTCATGATTCATTCCATTGGTTATAATTCTTCTTTACAACTCAACTATTATGTAAATAAGTTTAGTGTGAAGGTATATGTAGAACCTATATTGGATTACATGCCGTTTTGGAGGGGAGGGGGAACGAGAGGGAGGGAGAGAAAATTTGGAACTCAAAAACTTGTGAAACTGAGTGTTAACTAAAAATTAAAAAAAAATTAAAAAAACCTGATTCTTCCTCTAACCTTCAAATATTGTCTATTATCATCTACACGGTTTGGGTAAGGTAGAAAGAACAAATGGTATGTGAAAATCGAAACTCTCAGAACTTCCAGATGAATTGCAGATACTCAGCTTTGACATTCTTCCTATAGCCCTGATGACTATTATGAAAGTCAATATCATGAGGTTTGTACCGGTTTTCGCTATGTGAAATAAATATAGGAAGAGCAATGTGATTGGGTTTTGCCAGATCCTACTAAATACCCTAAGTCTTATCACTTAAGCTGGAGCAGAATCTCCTAGGAAACCACAGCCAGGGGGTTTGGGCAACCTGGAAACTGGCAAGCGGATGACACCTCTGCAAATCTGTCCTTGGAAAGAGGTGGAAGGCCCATCTTGGGTAACAAATGACATAGAAGATAAAACCTCTAAGGTGTTGATGCATGGATAAATGTAAGCTGGCTGCACCAGACAGTTTGGGGACAGTGACCTAGAATAGATCCCTCAGCCTCAGAATTAGCAGGGAAAAATGTTTCCCAGAAATGGATGACTCTGTGCAAAATGATGGAACAAGATCTCCACTCTCTAAACAGACATTCATATCGTGTTCATTGTTCCTTTTTGTGCTGTTTTAAAATTCTGTTGTTGATTTGTTTTCTTTGTTAGCCGTGTTTATTGTCCATTGGCTCTCATGGTGTCCTGACTCTTTTGGAAGGCAACTAGGTGGTGCTGTGAGTAGGCTGTTGGACCTAGAGTCCAGAAGAGCTGGGTTCAAATCCAGCCTCAGACACTTGCTAGAGCTACGTAACCCTGCCAAGTCACAATCTCAGCCTGCTTCAGTTTCCTCATCTATAAAATGGGAATAATCATAGCACCTACCTCTAAGGGTTGATGTGAGGATCAAGTGAGATGAAATGAAATGAAAGCATTATATAAATCCCAGCTGTTGTTACTACAATGATGAATACTACGACTACCACTATTGCCTAGGAGCCAGATTTAAGGTAAAACTGGACATTTAAATCCAGGTCCTTCCTGTTTGACTTCCTTGGGAAATTACTGGTAATAATTCATTAGTCTGTGGCTGGGAGAACTTGGGTGTCAGAAAGATGCTATTCTTGAGAGCCAAAGTCTCTACCTCCAAGTGATGAAAAGTTTACTTTTGACAATAGTCACTGCTGTTCAAATTAATAGCTCAGAAACTTGATTTTTAAAAAATGAATTAATTAGTTTTTAGTTTTCCTCCTCCCTCCCTTCCCCCCATCTCCAAGACAGTGAGCAATCTGATATAGATCATACATGTACTATCATATTAAACATTTCTACATTAGTCATGTTGTGAAATCAGAAAAGGGAAAAACCATGAGAAAGAAAATATGGCTAACCATATTAGTTATGGGTTTTTTCTTTTCTTTTTGAGGATTGGGAGACAACATGCTTAATTGAAAAAAAAAGGTTTTTAAAAAAGTTAATTAAAAAACTAAAAATCTTTGGTTTTAAAACTCTTAATTGAAACAAAAGTTTAAAATGTCTGTTAATTGAAAAATAAGTTTTAAAACAAAATAGTTGAAAAGTTTAAAAATCCGTGTTAGCTGACAGTTTAAGAATACTTTCTTTTATTATTTTATTTTTAGTTTCCAACACTCAGTTCCACAAGTTTTTGAGTTTCATATTTTCTCCCCCCTTCCCCTGCTCCAAGATGGCATGTGATCTGATACAGAGTATACATATGCCTTCATGTTATAAGAATGCTTTTAAAGTGAAATAAATAAGTTAAAAACATTTAATTTTAAAAAGCTTAAAATGTTTAATTAAAAAAATAAGTTTGAAAATAAATGCTTGTTAGTTGAAACAAAAGTTAAAATGCTCATCAATTGAAAAAATTAAACCCTGTTAATTGAAAAAAGTGTAAAAATTTTTAGTTGGAAAAATAGAAGTATTAAAAATGCTTAAGTGATAAATTCAAAAGTTGATGCTCCTTAATTAAAATGCGTTTAAAAATTCTTCTAATTGAAACAAATAAAAGTTGAAAGTGGTTGTTAACTGAAAAATAAAAATTAATTTAAAAAAGTTTTAAAAAAAATTCTCGTATATTGATTGGTCCGCGAGCGTTCAACGGGACTTTTAAACTTTGTTTCTCCAACTGAGCACGCCTTTTCTTCTTTGCACTGCGCCTGCGCCCAGGAATCTCGCAAGTCCCTCCCTCTTCGCAGAGCGCCCCGCCTCCGCACCTACGGACTTCCGCCAAGTTGTAGCGGCAAAAACAATCCGCGCCACAGCAAGCAAGTCCGGGATCGCCTGCGGGGGGCGGGGAACTGACGAACCACGTGCTCGCCCGGCAGGTCGGAGGGTAAAGGTTGGAGAAAACTTCCGGAAGAGGCTCTGCGCATGAGCGCCGGTGCCGGTGCAGCTTTCCTTCGCTTTGCCTGGAGCCGAAACCATGGCGGAGATCATCGAGGAGCACATCGAGGACCGACTCCCGGAGCTGCTACAGCTGGAGCGGGTCGGGCTCTTCACGCGCAAGGAGATTAAGTGAGTTCGCCGCCGGTTTGGTGGGGGGGAGGTGGTGCCCCGGGGGGAAGGCGGACCTCGTGTGGCTGCCGACGTCACGTTTGTTCTTCGCGGCGGGAGATGGCGTGGGCGGCGTCCTTGCCTCGTGGAGGCTCCGCGCGCGCACTGTCTGGCTCGGGGGGCAGTGGGCGCCCCAGGCGTCCCGCTCGCCTGCCCCCAGGTGTCCCGCGCGGCGTCTCCTGCCGCTGGAGGAACCAGCTTGTCGGTTCCCTGGTATGACGGCGCCCCCTAGTGGCCGGGAGGCCAGTCTTGAAGCTGGCAAGAAGGCTCGGGGTCAGTGAGTGGGTCTTTAATCAGTGAGCCGCCTGGCTCCACCTGCAGGAACTAAGGGAGCATTGCTTACCTCCGCCAGCCCGGAGGGATGGAGGTGCTCGTGCTTGCCTCGAGGTTGCTGCGTGTCATCATCATCCTCATCCTCAAAATCAGCAAGCACGCATTAAGCACCTGCTGTGTGCCAGACGTGCTAGGCACTGGGAATAGATACCAAGAAAGACTCTCGGGGACCTTACAGTCCAATAGGACAGCCGGCAAACAACCTTGTACAAATGAGATGTAGATGGAATACATAAAACGTTTCTTAAGCACCTACTGTGTGCTAGGCATTGTGCTAAGCAATGGGGATAGATACCAAGAAAGACTCAGGGGTCATATAGTCCAGTAGGACAGCATGCAAGCAATCTTGTACAAATGAGATGTTGGAATACATAAACATTTATTAAGCACCTGCTGTGTGCCAGATATTGTGCTAAGCACCGGGAATAGATGCAAAGAAAGATAGAAGCAGTCTCTACTGTTCAAGGAACTTATAATCTAATGGAGGAGACAGTATGCAGACAACTGTACAAATTGCATATAGAAAGGCTAGATAAAGCGTTTTATTAAATGACTACTGTGTACCAGGCACTGTGTTAAGGATTGGGAATAGATACAGAGAAAGGCATAAACAGCTCCTGCCCTTAAGGAGCTTATATTCTAATGTAGGAGGCAACATGCGAACAATACAGTGTAAATGGGAGGCAGTCTTGGAGAGAAGGTACTAGCCAAGTGCCAGAAAAAGGCTCCTTGAAGAGGGTGGGATTTGGACTGAGTCTTGAAGAAAAACAGGGTAGCTTAGGTGAAGTTGAGTCAGTAAGCAAGCATTTGTTTAGCACCTACTGTGCGAAGGCAGGAGGTGGGAGAGCATTTCAGGCATGGGGAACAGCCAGTAAGAGGCATGGAGTCAGGCACTGAAGTGTTGTGTGAAGGCCAGAGTTGCTGCCTTATACAGTAAGTGGAAAAGAAGACTGGAAAGGTAGGAAGGGGCCGTGTTGTACGGGGCTTTAAAAGCTTAACAGCATTTTAGATTTTTAAAAAAATTTTTTTTTTGCTTTTTGGCAGGGCAGTTGGGGTTAGGTCACATAGCTAGGACATGTGTCAAGTGTCCGAGGCTGGATTTGGACTCAGGTCCTCCTGACTCCAGGGCCGGTGCTCTACTCACTGCACCACCTAGCTGCCCTAACAGCATTTTATATTTAATCCTGGAGGTAATAGGGGGCCCCTGTAGTTGATTGAGTAAGGAGTTAACGTGTGGTTGGACCTGAGTTTTAGGAAGATACTTGCAGCAACCAGAAGGTGGACTGGAGGGTGTGCAAAACCCGTATTCATATTTTGCTTTGTGTTGCCTGAGAAGCCTTGGATAGTAGAGATGGTTTAACTGTTGTTATATTGTGGTTTTAAAATATTTTAAATGTGGATTGGGTTTAAAAAAGCATAGCTGATATGTAGTCTCTGCCTTTTTCAAAGGGTTTATTTTAAGCTGTTTTGTTTTCCCAGGGCTGTCATTAAGAAGGCCTCAGCATTGGAATACAAAGTACAGAGGAGAGCTCTTTTTAAGGAAGACTTTATCAAATATATCCAAGTGAGTGGACTGATGGATGATTACTTCTTCCCTGAAATTTTATTCCTTTTTCAATTAACTAATGACTGAGCGAGCTTGGCATTTGTAAAATGCATTTTTAAATACCTAACCTGGAACATTTAGAAAAGGAAGTCTTGATAGCGGATAGCTGGCATATGCTTTCACTGAGGATGAGTCATGTCCACTTGAAATTTTTTACTTTTTTGATGGGGCCACAAGAAGGGTCGATCAGGGCAGTAAAGATTCCGTATCAGTAAGGCGTTTAATAAAGTTCAGTCGGAGGCTCCACGTTTTAAAAGAGACATCAGCCGTCTGAAACAGATCCAGAGGAATGAAGGGATTAAAGATCTAGAGACTGTGCTATGAAATGTTATCGAGGGATCAGGAGGTGCACAGCCGTGGAAAGAAGAAAACTTGGGACGGATATGTCGGGGGCTGCCGGAATGAATGAACATCTGGGTTCAAATCCTGCCTCAGATGCTGCCTGGGTCTGTGGCCTTATAAAATTCTTCTCGTTCCCTGGGCCTCAGTTTCTTCTCTGTGGCAGCATCTGGAGGCAGATTCTGGATCGCCATGGACTTTCTTCCCCTGTGAGCTCTCCTTTGATAAAATAGGCTCCTTGGGGAGAGGGCCGAGGCCTCTAGGCACAGTCAGAAGCCAGACGATTTGGAATGGGTTGGGAAGGCTGAGCTCGCTTCCTTTGAGGTACCTTCTGAGTCATGGTTTTAATCAGAACCAGCTTCTTTGCCATTAGAAGTGCTGACAGATGGGCCAGTTGTGGAGAGAGCCCGCTGATTTGTTTGATTCCGTTCCCAAGACATATATTTAGCACCAGGTGTAGCCTGCTGAATTCCTGGTCTTTCTGAAAACCATTATTGTTGTAAATGGTGCACCTTGACAGTCAGTAATCATCGGTTACCACATGCCTTGGTTTTTGTAGCTGCCAGGCCTCATCCACAGCTCTTGGCTCTCCAGCTGGCTCCGTTTGTTTTTATTTTGAAAGTTCAGGATTCTTCTGTTGTTCCATTTCTCTCTGTGTATATTCTGACATGCCATGCGGTTTCTTCCCTGTAGTATGAAATCAACCTTCTGGAACTGATCAGGAAAAGAAGAGCGGTAAGTGATTGGGGAAGGCGGGGAGGGAAACAAAACAAAATGTAACATGCTCTTAGGCAGCTAGAGCTTGGCAGGGGCCGGCTCCTGGCTATGCTGTGCTCCCTCAGCCTTCCATGGGCACCCAGTAATATTTGGTTTTAGTACTTTTGGATTGTAAATACTATAGGAGTAATGCTAGGGATTTTAATCCTCCCCCCATGGGGGCATTAAAACATTCCTCTTGACCTTTGAGCGTTTGCAGACAAGTGTATTTCAATAGAATTGGCTTCTTTTGTAGTTCTGTGTATTTTATTTTATGCATATAAAAACATTCCGAATGGGCTTCCACAGACTGCCCAGGGGTCTGTGCTACCCAAAATGTTAAGAGCTGCAGACTTGGAGGCTGTAGGGGTGAAGATTTTGATCACATGGTTGTGTGCCATGGTTGGATCTGTGCCTAATCCGGGGAGGCTTTTAATCCCAGTAGTTGAAGTAGGGGGTGAGGAGGGCCTGGAGTGGGCAGGGGTGGGGAGGAAGGGTGGTGTGAGCTCTGAGAGGGGGATGAGTTTGAGAGATTAGGGAGAAGCAGAGTCCCCTTCCGAGCTGGTGTTTGGGGTGACAGTGGGGCTGGGGGTCCTCCTGGAGGTTGAGGCTTTGCCTTTTGGTCCTCAGCGCACCAGATACTTCTTTAAGAAGGAGGAGATTGAGTTTTCGATTGTGCACAGAATACAGAACCTCTTCCGTCGAGCTACATCCAAGTGGAAGGTCAGCAGGTTTGGGGCTTTGTGGATGGTGGGAGGTGGTACTGCTTGTAAAGGGATCGACTGATTTTTAAAAGCCCGCCTAAGAATGTCAGGATTTGGGCCCTGGCTACCTGGCAAGTGTTCCTCCACGTGAGTCCCCTTGGGGCGATTCCTTCTCATTCCAGGCACATTTTTGGTGTTTTCTGAAAACACACTGGCTACATTTTATTCTCTTTTTATTTATGATCCCCTGAGTTGGTGGATGGGGAGGGAAGAGGGGTGGCAGGGAATGGGAGATGGGTAAGACAGACCCTGACTTCTCCCATGCAGATTTCTAAAAGTGGGACAGTGAATGGCTTTGGTGTGTCAGCTGTTGTGTGAGAAGCCCATGTAGCCAGGGGGAAGGCTGGCGAGCAGAGTCAGTGGTCTATCTGGCAGTCAGGAGAGCTGAATTCGGGTCTCCTCTGCCATGACCTCTGTGTGGCCTTGGCACATCCCCTTCTGTGGCCTAACCCTGGGTTCCCTCTGTGAAATGAGGGGTTGGACTGATTCATCTCTCAGCCTTTTCCAGCTCTGAAGTTTGGTGAAACCACCCGAGGGCTTCCTGTGGAGTTGCTTGGGCTGTGCCTCTGCCATTTACCCCGGTGTGACCTTGGGCTAGTTCCCTGCCCTCCTCAGGCCTCTGCTCCCTCCTCTGTAAGATGAGGAGGTTGGGTTATTTGGCCTCTGAGGCCCCTCCAGCCTAGGTCTTTGTAAAATCTGTTCAGAATCAATTCCAGCTTATTTTGGTGGGCAGGAGGCAGCCTCACCTTTACGTAGAGGGGAAGGGATTTCCCCAAGGACTTGCCCTAGGTAGTCAGGGGCAGGGACAGGATTGGAACCCATTATCCTCTGACCCCGGATTTAGTGCTTTTTCTACTGTACTGTGTTACACGTGCAAAGAAAGAAAAGTGAGCATTATAGTTGTGTCTTAGGGATTTGTAGGTAATGAGTAGTCATACCCCCTCCCCCCCCCCATCAAAATGATGCAGAAGAAGGGAACTGCAAAAGAAGGGAATGGGCATCTTTCTGTCTTTGAGGATTGGCTTTTTGATTAGGGTAAAGGGAGGGGTGTATTCAGAAATGAAGGGGATGTAAAAACAAAAGATTAAGATTCTAAAGTTCTGTCTATATGAACTAGATAAAGAATGTGGTTTTTATTGTGTTTCCCATAGGAAGATATCCAGCTCTGGATGTCTCACATAGCCTTTTGTAAGAAATGGGTGAGTATGAGGGCTTTGCTTTTCCCTCCCTCTCCTTTATTTCCTGACCTTTTATTCCTTTTATTCACTGTCTGCCTACCCCCAGGCCATATATGTGATTGCACAGCCCCATGATTTTCACTGAAGTTGGGAAGAAATTACTGTCACTTAGTTCAAGAAACCTGAAGCATATCTTGTGAGCAGAGCTCACATGCTGGGCAAGATACACAGCTGGGATCAGATGAAGACTCTGCTCCTAAGGAGTGGGGGATTATGGGCCAAACAGCTCTCTGTGGGACACAGTGTTTGTTGAGGTTTCATGGCCCACTTTGATACAGTGCTCTAGAGTTGGTAAAGTACTTTTCCTCCCTCTGGCCTTGTGAGGTGGGTAGTAGGAAGTATAATTATCCCATTTTACAGAACAGAAAGCTTCCGTGAGGAGAAAGGGTAAGTGACTTGTCCACCCTCCTATGGCTGGTTAGTGCCAAATAGGAGACTAGACCACTAAGCCTGCTGCTCTTCACCCTGCTCCATACAGCAAACTGCTCCCTCTCCCCTGCCCCCCCACTAAAATAAAAGATGGACACAGAATTTGGGAATAGATCTAAAGAAGGGAAAAGACCTAATGGAGGACCTGCCATCTTAAATTAAAGCCTTAATTCTTTTTAGTGAATGGATTTCCAAGTTGTCATAAATTTTTTTTTTAACAAATTGGGATTTTTACCGTGGAGTTTGTGAGATTGGGTTTTAAAAATGTTTTGATCACAGTGGTTCAGTATCATTGGTTCTCTTTGTAATTCTATGCATTTGAAACATGGCTCTGAGAAAGGGGTGTATAGGTTTCCCCAGACTGTTGTCAAAGGGATCCATGTGTAAAAATGGTTAAGAACCCCTGGTATACATGAACGTCAGGAAATCCGAATGTAGCTTTGATTTGCTTTAGGATGACTGGAACACAGGGGACAATGTAAATCCCCCTCAGACACCTGCTTTCTTTGTGACAAGTCATTTATCCTCTCAGCCTCGGTTTCCTCGTCTGTCAAATGGAGGTAATAATACCAGTTACCTCTTAGGGGTGTTTGGAGGAGGACATGAAATGAGACAGCCTGTCCCAAAAATCTGAGTGCAGTTTTAAAGTTTTGATAGCTTAAAATGGCAGTAAGACTTCGGGGATCCCCTGTATGTGCAAATGCTTTGCACACTTGCGCTGTGTAAATGTCCGTTATTATCTATGGCCTTGTTTTGGTGTGTTTAGATAATCCTTATAGTTTTGTTGTGACTGCTCTAGGATCCTGGCCCCCAGGAATCTAGCAGAAGATAATTAGTCTGAGGCCTCATTGTATCTCCTGTGTCCTGGGGCCTCAGTAAGTGATGGGATGGGCTGATCAGGCTGAGACCAGGAAGGAGCAATAATTCTTTGCACTTCAAGCAGAATTGTTTTTCTTATCTCTTACAGAATAACAGAACCCAAATTAGTAAATTATTCTCTTCCCTGTTGGCCATTCATCCAAATAAACCAGGTATGTGAAGCAGGGCTCATTTTATATGTTGGTTTATAAAGGCTTCGAAGTGATGGTGGGCTGGTGATGGTAGGGGGGCTGATGGAGCTCTGTGGCTCAACTTGGATAGGGTGGGAATGAGGCCTGGCCTGCCTCAGCCATCTCCTAGGACCTAACTTTAACAATGGTAGGCAAGTGGCTGGATTTTGGACTCTCAGCTTCTTCTTGAGATAGTCCAGTAGGGTTTAAGGGGCAGCAAAAATGAGTGACCTAGATTTTAGAGAACAGGATTTTGTTTTAGGCCAAGGATTTGCTTTTCAGCTTGCTGGCTGGCTTAATTAGTACTGAACTCTGCTAAGATGGTCACTGTAGGCAGTGACAGAATTTCAATAGAGTTCTTGCTGATTATTAGCAGTGGGATCTGGTTTGCTTTTTACCCCCCTCTCCTGGACAGCACTGTGGATCATGGCAGCCAAGTGGGAGATGGAGGATTGCCTCTCTTCAGAAAGTGCCAGGCATCTCTTTCTGCGGGCGTTGAGGTTCCACCCAGAGTCTCCCAAACTTTACCAAGAAGTGAGTATGCCTCAGCTGGGGGTCAGGCCCTGGCAGAGTCCTGGTGCTTTCATGTTGCCTGTTAATTAGGTGGGTTGTATTGTTCTGGATATGGCACACCCTTAAAATGGAGCCTTTTCTTAAAAAAAAAAATAATTCTGAGGTGTAGCAGGACATCACATGGGATTACAAAGGAGGCCAATTGATCAAAACATTAAAAAAAAAAAAAAACAAGTTCCTGGACCCTAGCCTAGGTTAAGGACCTCTGCTTTATATTGGAGTCTACTGAATAAAAAAAAAAAAAAGATCTCAGGAGAGCCCTCATGCTGAGAGTTTGAATCAGGGCTGAATTGGGGACTGGAGAGCTAGTGCTGGCCCCAGGGCAGGACAGAGATGTGAGCAGTCCTGCTGTATAGCTCAGAGAGCCTGGGAGCTCAGGCCTGCCTCTCCCTAGCAGGACAGCATGGTGGGCAGTCACCTTCATCTCCTCTTTCCACCTCTCTGCCCTTTTCCTCCTTCCTTCTGGATCTACTCTCTCTTTTCCTTTTCCTTTCTCTTTTCTCTTCTTGGAACCACACTCTGCTTTGCTTATGATTTTCTTCTTCAGAGTCCACAGGCTGGGGATGGCCAGACGCTCACTTGATAAATGAATGCCAGTGTTTGTCAGGGAATTTCTCTGTGTGTTAGGGCATTAGGCTGACCAGAACAGGATTTCAGGCTGCCTTGGAGCCTCCGTGTGTGATCCAGCCAGTGTGGCTCAGTCATCAGTGAACTTGTAACTACTCTGCCTCAAAGGGGAGGGAGTTTTTGGTCTCTGTCTTCAGGGCTTCATAGCAGTCACAGCTGTGTTGTAGTCAGTGTGCTATATAGTTACAGTGACATCAGAACCACCTTTTCCTGAGGTCCTTGAACATAGTGTGGTAATCCTTCTGTTTAGTATTGTTAACACGTTTTTTAATTATAAACTTAACTCGGAACAAAACCAAATAGTCAAGTAGGCCTATAAAATACGGAATAACTGCCACCCAAAACCTTTAGCATCGAACAAAGAACGAAGGAAAAAACCTGAGCTTTTGGTCTTTGTCCCCTCCTAAGCCTGTCTGAGGGTCCACATCTGGCTTTGCTTCTGTTGTGCTTTTAGAAAATAGTAATTCTGTAGGTTATTGGCAGTCACGTTAAGCCATAGTATTGTCTTTGAAAGCAAAGCACGAGAGAAATGTTACCATTTTATTTTATGGTTAAAGTATAGGTTTAACCCTGTGATTATCACATATTACAGTGATGATAGCATGACTGACTAAAGGTTGCAGTGCGCTTTGTGCACCTTGTCTTGTCTGATCCTCACAACCACCCTGTGAGGGAGATTCTATGGGCGGTATTGCCTTCATTTTTAGATGACTGAGTCTGAGAGGTGAGTGACGGAGAAGTCAGGGTCACGCTAACCACTGATAGTTCAGATCAAGGCTGGCACTTGGTCCGTGCTGCCTTGAGGAAACTGGTTGCTTTGATTCTCTGTTTACCCATTTGCCACCTTGATCATCTTGGAGTGGGGGTGGGGTGAGGGGTGGTGGGTGGTGGTGGTGCTGTTTTTGCCCAGTTTTCAGGGGCAAGGGGGAAATATTTTTTTTCCTCTTGCCCCATCTTTAGTATTTTAGGATGGAGCTAATGAGTGCTGAGAAGCAGAGGAAAGAGAAGCAGGAATTTGAACAAGCAAAAATGGATTTGGTAAGATCCTAAACCAGTGCAGCTGGTGAAGGTTGGGGCCTTTGTTCCTATTTGAGAGTCAGAAGCATCCTTGGGAGGATGAGGGGGAGTCTCCTGTCCTGCTTGTCATGCAGAGCCCAGATTGTTAATAGACTTAGAAAGTTACCAACACAGAAGAGAGCCATCAGCACAATTGGTTTTAACAATGGCTGTGATAGGGAAACCCTCAGCAGCCCAGCAGAAATCACTGAAATTTTCCGAAAAGGGGACTAAGGATTCCAGGTGCAGGGGTGTGGGGGAGACTATATTGAGAGGTGCTTGAAAAATAGAACTGGAAGAGAAGGTAAAATTCATCAAGAGCTTTTTAGTTTTTTTTAAGGACTTTTTAAAAAAGAAAACCCCAAACAAAAAATAAAATCACTCAGGAAAGACTGACTTAAGTGTGATTCCCAAGCCTGATTTAATTTCCTTTTTTAAAGAGTTGAAGGGATGAGATGAGATAGATTACAACCCACTCTGTCCAGCTTTCACTGTTTCTCCTCTCCCCACAATGAACAGATCAGATACAGGAACCATTTTAAAGAAGGGTTTTAGGGACCATCTTGTTTTAGAGCTGAGGAAATCAAGGCCAGAGTAGTTTTGATCTCCCTAGGTTTCCCTGGCTAGTTAGAAGCCAGGTCTCCCAACTTGCTGTCAGGGTTTCTCCTGCTATGCTGTGCTTTGCTTCTCTCGAAGTTTGGCTTTCTAACACCCTCTTTAGGATGCACTCGATTATCCAGAGGAGGTCCTGAATGGCGGCTTGGCACGGATTGTTTATAAAGAAGCTGTGAGTAAGATCAAAGGTATGCCTCCTACACTAGTGGGGAGCAGGTTGTTATGATGTATAGGACAAGCGGAAGCAGCCCAGGAACCAGCATGGGTCTCCTGAAATGGAGAGCGAGTCCCATTGTGCTGAGAAAGTGCTTAACTCCATTGCACCCACTTCAGTATTCACCTACCTAGTGCCTAGACTTCTAGTTCTGGGTGTCATCGGGTAGGGGACTCAGATGAAGTGGATGCTTGGGGTGGGATGGACCGAAGACAAGTTGAAAGTCCACAGAAAGTCCGAAGCCCAGCGGAGAAAGGACCTTCCTTGTCTTGCTGACTTGTGGACCTTGATTCCTTCTCTGTTGTCTTTATTTTTAGGTGCCGAATTTCATCTCTCGTTGCTCTCAATTGCAAAGTTATTCACTTTTGCACAAGATCTTCAGAAAGAGATTTACGACCAGTAAGTGGAGGGAGGAGGAGGGGCGTGTTGTAGGTGTCTGTTTCTGGGGTGTGCTCTACGGAGCAGGTTTCTGATGTGGGGTGTGTAGAATTAGAGGAAGCCAGTTTCATCGTCATCATCATCACTGGCATTTTTGTAGAGCTTTATGCTTCACAATGTGGTGCTTCCTTTTATTTCATACGTTGTTTCCTTTGATCCTCACTAATTCTGGGAGGGAGGTACTCTGATGAGCTGAAGACACTGAGGCACACAAAGGTGAAGTGGTCTGTCCAGGATCACAAAGCCAGAAAGTGTCTGAGGCAGGATTCACACTTGGGTCTTCCTGACACCAAATCCTGCACTCTAGCCACTGGACCAGTAAAAGCAGTGATCACAACAGTGTAAACAGAGGCAGCAACAAAACAGTGGGAACTGAGTGCTGTGAAAGTGTCATGACCAGCCTGGCTTCAGAGAGGAGACAGAGAAAGCTACCTGTGATCTCCCATCCGGCTCTGACCCTCTGGTGCTATGGACATGCCAGTCAAGGTTGAGTTTGGATGGTCATCCTCTGGCTGTTCTAAGGAACATCCCTGAGACAGGGAGCAAGGGAGGCTAGTGTGGGGACTAGAGGGGATGCCAGCACACATTGATTGTGAAGAGGAGGAGTGGCTCCCTCCTTGGAGGAGGTTCAGGTTCCTGGTGAGAGCCCCAAAGGTCGCAGCAGGCAGCCGGGAAGGGAGAGGCTCTCTCCAATCAGGGCAGAGGGGTGCCAACAAATGCTTACTGCTCCTCCTGCCATGGAGGTGGGGGGCGTGGGGGTGGTATCTCCTCCACTCAGACCAGTTCGATGATTGCAAAGTTAGTAGCATCGCTTTGTTAAATAGCAGGCTCTCGATAAATGTCCACAGCATCCTAGATTCCAAGCCAGAAGGGAGCTGAGACGTCAGATCCAACCCTTCATTTTACAGATGAGGAAACTGAGGCACAGAAGTTCTGCTGCTTGCCCTGAGTTACATAGCTAGTAAGGGTCCAAGCTTGGTTTGGAACTGGGTCTTCTGACCCTAGTACATAGCGGATAAAGCACTGGCCTGGAGTCAGGACCTACCTGTAAGACCTAGGACAAGGTGCTTAACCTGTGTTTGCCTCAGTTTCCTCAACTGTACAGTGGGGATCTTACCAGCACTTACCTCCTGGGGTGGTTTCGAGGATCCAGTGAGATGACGTTTGTAAAGCACTCAGCACGGTGCCTGCCATGTAGTAGGCACTACGTAAACGTGTACTCCCTTCCTCTGCTCAGGTCCGTTAACATAGTTATAGAAGACCTGATTGGCACAATGGCTTGTGTGCTCTTTCCAGGGGACCCTTGGTTTCTGCCTGAGGTTGTTAATCCCCTGGGGTGCTGACCAGCATTGGGGTTGACCGTGACCTGCTGCCTTGTTAGGCTCCTTCTCCCTAGCTTCCCTTAGGACAGAGCAGGTGGGAGGAATCTCTGTGTTCCAGCCTGCAGGTTCTGCATGCCGGGGACCCCCTCACCTGGGACTTTGTGGCACGGCGAGAGCTGGAGCTTGAGTCCCAGCTGCCTGAAGAAGTTGCATCCAAACAGAGGAAAGCCGCAGAGGTAGCCCGCAGGGAGGAGCGCTGCTGTGCTGTCTACGAGGAGGCCGTGAGCTCTCTGGCTACAGGTTTGTCTTTCTGGCTATGATTAGGAAATACACCCTGCTGTCTATGCCTGGAGTGGGTTTGACCTCCCACAGTGAGTGGTGCTAACCCTGTTCTCCACCAGGAGCTGTTCAGTCATAGGTTTCTTGGTGGAGGCGGGTGGTGTGGGGGTGAGAGTTGGGTTTGGAGTCTGAGGACTTGGGTGCGAATCCTGATCTGCCACTTGATCACTGTCTGGGTCATCCTGGGCCGGTCACTTCCCTCCGAGTGGGCCTTCGTTTCCCATCTGTAAAATGAGTGTGCTGGACCGGATGATCTGGAAACTGAGGCTCCAAATATATCCTGCGAAGGCTGTGAGGTTTTAAACATTTTCCATCATCACTCCATCCCCCTCATTGATGAATGTGGTGCACAGCATATGGCAGCAGACTCTGGCCTGCACGCTGCAGCCTGCGTTTGTGTGGCTCCCAAGCTAGGGGTACTCATCCTGGTCTAGACACCTGTGATACTTCATTTTCACAGCAACTCCCAGAGCAGAATCTCCTTTGATTGCTTCAGCCCAGTGACTCCCGCCCTGGTCACTGAGGTTTGGTGACTTGACCTGGGTCTCTCTGCCAGGGGACCTCAAGACAGGACCTGACCCCAGGTCTTCCTGATCTCTGTCCACTAAACCTCCTAGTGCATATTTTAGGAGGAACAAATAATTCAACAACCAAAAAGTGAAATGCACAATACAGCAAGGAGTATAATAAGCAACATTTAGCAAAGCAGAAGGAACCAAATGCATTAACAAGCAGCAAACAAGCCCTTTTGATTCTGGTCTACTTCCTCTCCTACCTTCCTTTTAGTCTTTCCTCCCCTCTCCCTCCCCTTCTCTGCCACTCTCCTTCTCTTCTCACCTCGCCCCTTCTCCCTTCCTCCCTGCCCGGCCCGTCCTGAATGGCTCTGGTGTAGCTGCGGACAGAGTAATGTTGACAGTAGTGATGAGGGTGGCCTTGTTTGGGAAGGGGTTGTGGATCAAATGCTCCTTTTTACCCTAGGCATTTTATTTTAGAATACATTGGAAAAGACCTTGCATTTATCATTGTTTTTTGATAATGCTCTGTGGTATATATTGAATGGCATTTCTTAACACGTGGTATTGCCCCAGCCTGACTGCAGTTTCTGGGATGTCTTGTTTCCTAGCCCATGAACCTGGAGTGACGGGCTGCTTCGAGGGAGTGAGAATTTAGGTTTTCCTCTGCCAAGAAGTAGCGGCTGTTGTTGAAATGAAGGATCTGGTCTCACTGATTACGGGTCCGCTTTTTTTTTTAAAACAAATAAATGTACAAAGCCCAGCGCATTTCCTGTCCATATGACCAAGAACAAAAACAAACACATTCATAAGGGTTAAAATCTCAACCGTGACGTCCTTAGGGCTTCAGACAGAATTAAATGAGTTAACAAACCCGCACAGAAGATGCTTCTGACTTGTGTCCTGTTGTGGGTCAGTTAGACGTTCTGCCACCTTTGATCCACTTTTTCTTAAAAACAAAGCAAAACAAAACAAACTAGTCAACCTGTGATGTTCTTTCTGACTTTATAGAGGCTATGTGGAAGTGTTACATCACCTTCTGCTTGGAGCGATTTAATAGAAAAACGAATAACAAGGAGCTGAGAGAGAAGGTAAGGCACAAATCATGTCACTTGGTCAGGTGGCAGCATGTGGACCCATGGATACCCAGGCAAAACCACCCACCTCTGAGAATTGGCCACCTCTTTCATAACCCTTTTTTCAGAGCCTTAAATAAGGTTTGGTTTTCTTCATATCAACATAATTTAAAAACCCTTACTGTTTGGGTTGGATCATTCACTTTAAATCCTTTTTTTTTAGGATTCACTTACTCTTTATTTTAAAAAAATTTTTTTTTTCAATTAAAAATCAATTTTCTCTCCTTCCTACTTTTCCCATCAGGAAAAACTAAAAAGGAAAAACCCTTGTAACCAGCATGCATAGTCAAATAGAACATTACAGTGTTGGCCATGTCCAGTAGTATATGTCCAAGTCTGCACCTCGAACCCGTCCCTCTCTGTCAGGAAGTGGGTAGAATGCTTTATGGATCTTTTGACATGGTGGCTGGTCATTGTGTGGGTAGAATTCTTAAGTCTTTCAGAGTTGCTTGTCTCCATAGTGTTGTTAGTCTGTTGGCTGTTCTGGTTCTGCTCACTTTGCTTTGCATTAGTTCATAAAATCTCCCTAGGTTTTTTCTGAAATCATTCCCTCCATTTCTTACAGGATAATTCCATTATATTCATAGGCCATCATTTGTTCATCCATTTGCCAGTTACCAGGCAGCCCCATATTTTCGGGTTCTTGGTGTCACAAATATAGCTGCTTTGAATGGCCATATATATGTGTCTCCTTTTCCTCTCTTTGTTCTCTGGGGTAGAGGCCTCGAAGTGGTGTTGCTGGGTCGAGGTATGCGTGTGAATTAGAGAGGATTAGTGTCTGGGCAGTTTCAGATTGTTTTCCAGGATGCCTCTGCCACTGCCTACCCTGGGCAGATCCCCCAGCTTTTCTGGGCCTTGTTTTCTTCTCTAAAACCCGGGAGTTGGCAGAAGGTAGTTCTGAGGTCCCTCGCAGCTCAGGCCCTGGTCGTTCCCTTCTTGGGTCTTGGATCCTAGGATCCTGTCCTTGTTGCTGCTTCCTCCCCACCGAGTCCTGGTCCTGTGCCTCTGGAGCCACCCTGGCTCTCATGAGCCAGCTTTGGCTTTGTCTCACCTGGTCCTGGGCTCCTGCTGCATTTCTAGGCTTCTTTCGTGCCTCGCCAGCATACATCCTCCCCCTGCTCTCCAACTCCCTTCTACATGTGGCCTCTTCCCATTGGAATGTTAATGTTTTGAGGGTGGTGGAATTGGATTGCTCTTTTTTTTTATTCCCAGTGCTTAGAAAAGTGCCTGGTCCTTTGTAAGGCCTTAATAATTGTCTGTCTGTCTATCCATCCATCTGTTCCATCTGTTCATCCATCCATCCATCCATCTATCCATCCATCCATCTATGTTATATTCCACCTCTATTTCCGCTTCAATTTCACCATTGGAGAGCAGTAGCTTCCCTTCCTGAATTGTCAGGAATATTGCAAAGTGCTCCTATTCAAAGTCCAGGGCCCTTTCACCAGGATTACATGGTGACTCTGTTCCCTTGGTGATTTCAGAGGCAGGAGCGGGCTGTGGATGTGTTCAAGAGGGCCCATGAAGCCATGCTGCTGTCTGAAGACCTGTACCAGCAGTGGGTAAGGAGGTGGGCTAATGCTGTTCTGTTCTGTTGGGTGGTGAGTTCTTCCAGAGCCCAGTGTGGCCACTTTCTTGTGGGCTCTTGGCAGTTCTCCTTGGGGGCCTGGGGGGGATGGGCTCATTGGAGGCCAGCAGCCTTCACTTGAGGCCTTGTCTTCATCAGAGAGGATGAGGACTATTTGGGCCATGGCACTTTTCATTCTTTTAAGTAGATCTTTTATATTTTCACTTAACAAACATTTATTTTGTCTCCCTCCTTTTGTAACAAACATGCACAGTCTGACAAAGGTACTGCCAATCTGGCCACCCCCAGGAGCGATTCTTCCTGAGTCTCTTGATTCTGACAGGAGGGGGCAGCCAGGCTTCCTCTGCATTGGTCCCCCAGGGTCTTGTGGATGCAGCATCAGTCAGGGGTCCTAAGTTTTCTGTTGTTTGTCTTCCTGGCATTGTTCTGGTTTTCTCCCCTTCACTCTGCCTCAGTTCACACAAGTCCTACCACCTGGCCCTTCTGTCATTTCTTACGTATTCTAGTGGATGCATATATCATCGTTTATTCAATTGCTCCCCAAAGATGGAAACTTCCTTAGTTTCCATTCCTCTGCTGCCACTGCAGAAGAGAGATGCGGTAAATACTTTTGTGTGCTCGGGTCCTTTGCCTCAGTCTGTGATTTCTTTGGGAGGGGATCGAGGCCCAGGGAACCACTGCATTTCTCAGAGACCAGCTCCTAAAGTCTGGTCATGCAGGGGTCTGCTTCCCCACTCTCTCTGGGTCAGTCCTGATTCGTTGATGTGTTGATAAAGATTTATTTAGAAGCAGTAGTATGTGTACGGTATTAATAAGACACTGGTAGGGTTTGCACTGGACGGAGTAGAGCCGTATATGTGACCAGACTCCTAGCATTGGAGGAGGCTGAGGTTGTGTGAGCCTTTGAGGCCATCTCAGCTGCCCCTGAGTTTTACAGCTGAGGAGTCTTACGCCCAGACAGATGAAGGGATGCCCCCAAGGTCCCCCAGTGAGCAGCAGAGCTGCACTGGGGCCCATGTCCTTTGATTTCAGCCTGAGCACTCTGTCGCCTGCCCAGCCCTATCAGGTCTGGCCCTTCCACATTTGCAAATGCTTTATGTAGGTCTTCTCCTTGGAGCCTCACAGCAGCCCAGGATGGGTGAGCAGGGAGGGGCTGCTGCAGGTGAACATCCCTCTTGTCTGCCAGGCCCCTGTCTAGCTGGGCTTTGTAGTTCTAGTACAGTCTGTTCCTCAGCAGGCCATCTTTCCAGTCTGAGTTACCATGATTTTCTGGAGTCTCCTGTTCCTTTCTCACCATCTCTCTCTCATTTTTTGGTTATGTGTATTCACCTCCCACAAAGAATAGACAGAGGTGAGAGAGAAGGAGGCCCTCTCACCTGACTTCTGTGCCTCGTGGTGGCCACTCTAGTTGAGGTTGTGTGCGGGCAGGGGGAGGTTTTGGACCTCACTCCCTCCCTACATATGGACGCCGAGGAGCTGTCTATGATTACAGCTTTGTTCTTTTATTTTGTGTAGCTTGACCTGTTGCTGGGCCTGGGCTTCACGGAGACTGCTCTGGGAGTGGCCCTGGCCATAACAGACTGCTGCCCAGACTCGGCCGCCAGGTGGCAGCTGCAGCTGCAGCTGCTGATCCGGTTAGAGAGCAGCAAGGTCGATGAGCGTTTTGAGGAAGCTGTTCGGCACCTGAAAGCCAAGGTCTGTGAATCCTGCCAACGTGAGGGTCCTGGGGCTGTGCCCTCTGCACGCACATGGCTGGCGAAGGCCAGCTGCATGGGGTGGGCTGGTGTTTCTTAAAAGCTGTCCCTTCTCTAGAAAACTGGCTGTCACCCGGGGCAGCCTCACCTGCCTCAGAGGCGGGAGACTGTCTGCTCCCTCAGTGCAGGGACTGTCTGCCTGGCATGTGGTAGGTGTTAAACAAGTGCTTGTCGATTGGCTCATTACTGGTCCAGGAGTGCCTGTAGTTTGCAGCTCACAGCCACGAGTCCTGCTCTTCTCAGTTTGTTTTTTGTTTGCAGGATTGTTTGCCGTTGTGGAGTTTGTGGGCAGAGTGGAGTGAAGGGACCCACAGTGAAGCAGACACCGAAGCCCTCTTCCAGGTGTGGCCTGGGGATGGGTCACTGATGGCACCCAGCCAGCTCCTCTCTTTCTCCTGCTTCTGCACTTGTCATAAGTTTAGTGATCATCAGCAGAGACCAAGAACAAGGCAGGATGGGAAAGAAGGGAGAGGCTTGGCTTGGGTTTGGATCCCACCTCTGAGCCTTAACTCCCTGGCTGACCGGCCATTTGCACTGTGTGGGGCCTTGCTTAACTCCTCTGAGGTCTCCTCTGGCTTAAGAGTTAGGGTCCTGGGAATCAAAGCTTAGGTAAAACCCTTCACACTTAGTGAAGCTGAACCAACCAAGTGAACCTCAAGCAAGGGAGGAGGAGGAAAAAGAGAAGGAGGAGGGGGAGGGAGGGAGGGAGGGAGAGAGAAGGGGAGAGAGAGAGAGAGAGAGAGAGAGAGAGAGAGAGAGAGAGAGAGAGAGAGAGAGTGTGTGTGTGTGTATGTGTATGTGTGTGGTGTGTACAGGTATAGTTGTAGTCAGGATGGTTTGGGTTCTGTTCATCTGGCTTTACCTCACATTGTAGAAGGAGCCTCCGCATTTCCTGGTGTTGGCCACATTTGATTTTTGAGGAACCACCATAGTACATTTGTATATGAATACAGATTAGTAATGACATCAGCTAGTTTTCAGCCGTTTGTTAGATGTACCAGTTGCTTCCACTCTTTGGCCATCACAGGCGGTGCGGGACTGCTGCCTCAGGCAGTTCTCCTGGGGATAGAGTTGTAGCCAGCAGTTCTGCCCTGTTTCTGCTCTCAGGACTCCTGGGCCTTCCCATGGGTCTGCAGCTGAGTTTGCCCCTGTGTTGTCTCTCCCAATTAAAGGGTGAACTCCTTGAAAGTAGGGATCTCTTGGCTTTTTCTCTGTGTCCCCATTGCTTAGCACAGTGCATGGCACCTTGTAAGTGCTTAACAGACTTCTTTATTCTTTCATTCAGTCACTGGCAAACAGTTCGATTCCTTGAGGGTCTGAAGCCTCTAGCTCTCCGCTGGGTTGGCTTTGGGATGATATTTCTGTTAATTTTCCTTATGTAGATTGTTTCTGGTTTCTTCCACATGCCAGAAATCTCTCCTTGCTACTGCCCCTGCTGATTCTGCGGTCATGAAAGAGAAGTACCTTGATTGGGCTTATCGGACCGGTGGCCGCAAGAAGGCAAAAAGAGTCTTTATCAGGTGAGACGAACTGTCCCTGTAGGTGCCTCATGTGGCCCGTTCTGTCACTTACTTGGCCTTTTTCCTCTTGGCCGAACTTTGTAATTCTCTATCATATCAGGTCTTGAAAAAGATGACTTGTGACCTTTTGGGCCTCATGTGCAATATGTGGTAGAGACCGATGCAGGTTCATAACTGGCAGTTATGAGTGAGAGACTAGGTTTTCTGTAAAATTCTGCTTAAACAAAAACCCAAACAACAACTCTAGGTCCAAAGTGAGTATTGAAAAATGGTTCCTGAAATTGAGAAATGACGGATACAAGGAAGAGTTGGGCTGGGGTGGGGAAACAGAGTCATGACAAAGAAGTCATTGGCCATTTAAAGTGCTGGTGGTCAGTGCTGGTGCTGGGTGGGCCTGAGCCCTGAGCTCATCTAGCCATCTTGGCTTGCTGCTACCTGGTGCATGGGCCCTCTTCACTATAGGGTTCTTCCGCAGTGATGGGCACGTGGGAGAAATAAACATTTCTTCTTTGTAGTTTACGTGAGAACCGCCCATTTTCAGTTCAGTTCTTCAGGAGGATGATCCAGATTGAAAAGGAACAGGTATGTGAGTGGGGGCATTGGTCACTGCTTCCTAATTGTTCTGAAAGGCCTCCAGCTCCCTGGGGCGGGGGTAGGGGAGGGGGGAGAGGGAGAGTAAGAAAGGCTTAGCAAACATTGGTCCCGGGAGTCCCCTGGCCCTGCCCCTCTGTAGTGCAGACCAATTAGTAGGTGTGACTGACAAGAGAGAAGAATCAGAAGCTAAAAAACATGGGAGTTCGGGCCTGGCTTTAGGAGAATGTCTTCTATGAAAATCCAGACTTCACTTGTCCCTAAATTAAATGGTCTCCGTTTACATTGCAGACATTTCCCAAGTGAATTTAAAATGTCATTGGATTTGTATGCAAAAGCCACCAAGGTGTTATTAGGGTCACTGTGCTAAGAAAGCAGGCTCTCCCTACCTGCACATGGAAAACAACCCCAGAGCTGAGAGAGAGGGTAGGACAGGATTCTGTTATGAAGGTATAGGTAATGATATGTATCAGCTTCTCTTGAGAGTGTAACAGAAGGAAATAAGCTTAAGATGAAGTAATTGGGATTTAGGGTAGCCAAAAGAGTGAGCTTCTTTTCTAGGAAAACACGTCATGCTGAATCAGGGCCCTTAAGAAGGATTGCCCTGTGTCCTGAACTCTCCTGTCTGCTTCTTTGGCAGGAAACTTGCAAGATGTTGAATTTAAGAGAATACTATGAGAGAGCTTTGAGAGAGTTTGGTTCTGTGAATTCTGGTAAGGAATCTCTTTTTTGTTGGCAATACATGTGTGGGGGTGGAGGTGGGGTGACTGACAATCCTGTAAATATATTTTTGGAGTCCAGGCCTTAACTGTGGAGAGGGGTAGAGTTGTACTTAATTTTTTCTGTGTCCTGGTTCCATTGGGCCATCAGTCTGGTGAAGCTATGAGCCCCTTCTCAGTCACATTTAAAAAAAAAAACCTAAAATACATAAGAACTTTTTAAAGAAAATCAATTATAACAACATGCTGTTACCAGAATACACACATATAACAAAGAAGCCCTTGCGCATAAGAGCACCATTTTTTATGAGTGACCTGAGCTCTTCTGGCCTTCAGAACTCTTGGATCTGGTAAAGGCCAGTGACCTGGTCATTGCTGGGGCAGCATGCCAAGGGATAGGGTACACACACTGGTGTGACTGACTTTTTTTCTTTTAAGACCTGTGGTTAGATTACATCAAGGAAGAATTGAACCACCCTTGTGGCAAACCAGAGAACTGTGGGCAGATCCATTGGAGAGCCATGAAGATGCTGCAAGGAGGGCTGGTGGAGGAGTTTGTGGCCAAATACACTTTACTCCAGATTGGCCAGTTGTAGGAAGAGTCGACAGCTGGACTTGTGAACTCTTTATAAATCCCTGCGGTAGATTGATGTTGCAAGTAGATCTACCATTTGTACAGAGATGTTTGACCTTGATTCACAGGAAATACCGAACTCTGCTGTCCGACTCCTGACTAGGAGGCTTGCTCCTTCTTGGATTCCCATTTGGAATCTTTAATCTGGAGGAGAGAATTAGTGAAAGGCTTTTCTGCATCCAGAACAGAAACAAACCTCTTCTACCCCATTGACCTTCTCCAGAACTGATGAAACTGGAACATCATTCTTCTTTCCTGAGCTGAGGCAATAAGTTTTGTCCCCTTGTCTCCTTGGCCCTGTCCCTTCTGGGTTTTATCTGTTTATATTTTGAAAGGCAACAAGAACATTTCTTTTCTGAAAAGCACCCAAAGTGTATTTGAGCTCATGGAGTTGAGTGGAGGGAGGAGAAGGCACGCTCTTGAGAGTCCTGTCTTTTGAAAATACTTAGGAAAGCATGAAATATTACAGACCTAGAAGAAGGCACAATTTTAGGGCAGGGGGTCCTCATGCTTAGGAAACTTCAGCAAATATTAACTGCCTGTCTTACATAGCCATGAGCCAGTGAAATACCAGTTTCAATGAAATACCAGAATCAAGATAAGAAATTACTTAAAGAACAGCAAAGAAACACACTGTGGGCATAAACAGAGTACAGCTTGTTATCAAGGACAAATTGTACACATAGAATGTTGCAAAAGAGAATTTGGAGCTGTAGGACTGGAAAGAATGGTGATGTTGAAATTTGGAGCTGGACTTAAGGAGGGGAGCCTGAGATTTGGAGCCTCGTAACCAGGAAGATGGTGGGAGGGACATTTACCACGGACAAGAGAAGCTTGGAGGGGTAGTGGAGGGGATGGGACGCAAAAACAATCTTCAAGTATTTGGGGGGCCATCTTGTGGAGACGAGTCAGACTTGTTCTGCCTGGTGCCAGAGGGCAGAATTAAATGATTGGAAGTTAGAGACAGCAGATTTTGACTCTTAAGGAGAATTTTCTTATAGATTCTAGAGCTGTCTAATCCTGGAATAGACAAGAGGTAGTGAACTCTCCATTTTTATAGGTCTTAAGGCCCAGCTAAATAACCAATTATTAGAAATGTTAGGCGATTCTTGCTTCAAGTTGGAGTTGTACTAGATTACATTTAAAGGTTCTTCCAGCTCTGATTCTGAAAAGGAAAGTTGTGAGGAAGGGGACATTTTGGGGATGTTAAAAGTTTGGGACATTCAGATAGACATTTGCAATACAAGAATCAAACTCCAGGGAGAGATTTGGGTTCAATAAATAGATTGGGGAATCATGGGCACAGGTGATAATGCTGTGGGAGTGGATGACAGTGTGGAGAGGTGGGATTAGTCACAGTTAACTAAAAGCCACAAGCCTCTCGTGTGTAGTGCAGAGGACTTTTATACTCGATCTGAGAGAGCCGAGTCTATAGTATGGTGTGGGTCGATTCCTCGTAGACCTCATCTTGTGAGTCTAGTAGCCGCTGAAGATCACTGGTCCATAGGCTGAGTCAGGACAGGAAGTACCACACGGAGAAACCACCCCCGTGATTTCTTTTGGGCTACCCAGCCTATTGTAGGATCATGGGTAGTAAGGAATGTGTGGGGTTAAGGAGATAAAAGGCTGTTAAGAGCTGGACTTCAAAGAAGGTCCTAATGAGACTTCCAGAGGAATTATCAGAGGTGAATAGAGCAAAATTATAGGATCATACATGAATATTATAGTACTTGGGAACTACGGGGACCCCTCTCTTCCAGTTCCTTCCCCTTAGAGGCACTAGATAAAAGCAGATCTGACTTCTCTCCCTGCTGCTTCTGGGAGAAAACGAACTAGCATTGAAAGCTGCTCCCTTGGCCCCCTTGCACGGTCCTCCTCCACTCTCCAGATCCTGATCTGGGCCTCTGACCCTCCTTGTACCCCGGACCTGCCATTTGAAGGCCTTGGCCTCTTCACCTTTGCTCCAGGGATCCTCTCACTTCCAGGTCAAGCATTCTCCCTCCCACTTTCACCTAGTGTTGCATTTAACCGCTTTCCCTGCTCTATTTTGTATGTGCTTATCTTTGGATCTGATGTGGCCCCCATGGGAACAGAAGCTCGGTAACAGTCTGGATTGTCTCCAGCACCCAGCATAGTGCTCGGTATGCAACAGAGACCCACATCCTGGTCGGTTGTTATGTAGGTCACCCGGCGCTGTGGCTTCAGCGGCACCGACGGCGGCAATTCCCCCGGGGGGCCCTAAGTCCTAGAAGGAGAAGGGGGCTGGCCTGGAGGATTTCCAAAGGCGCTTTTCATTCCGGGTTCAGGATGAACGAGGCTTTTGCAAATTATCTCTCTTCTGCCCAAGTCCTCACCTTGGCGGAGTTTCAGAGGCAGGAAGGCACGTGTTTGGAGGTGAGGACAGAGCTAGGTTTCGCTTTGCCCCAGTCCCTACCAATGTCAATCAACCAGAATTCGTTAAGCAAAAGCTGCGGTTGCTGTGCTGGGGTTACACCGGCCAAGGCCGAAGTCCCTGTCCCGAGGGGGCCGATCTGCTGCTGGGGGAGACAGCTTAGTGTGTCAGAGATGCGGGCGGTGGGAAGGGAGCTCCCCGAGATGGCAGTTGGGGGGCTCTGAAGGAAATCCGGGGGTCTGAGGGCCGGGGTTAGGAGGGCTCCTTCTAGCCCGGGGACGGGAAAGGGTCGAGTGCCCGTTGCAGGTCCGTTTGGCCGTGGAGGGGCGGGCTCTGGGGTCCGCACCACGTTCCGCTCCTTCGCCGCGTCTTGGAAGCTTCTGGACTGGACGGCGCCCGAGGCCCCCAGCAGCCCGGCCAGGGTCCGTCCATTCTGGGGACTGGCCAGCTTTGCTGCAGACAGATTTCCGCACCAGAGCAGCGAGCGAAGCTGGCTCCGCCCGGCACGGCCCTCTAGGCCAAGGCCACCTCCTGCTAAGGCTAACCCTCTTCTCCGCTCCCTGGGGGGTCGCCCGGCGCAGACATCCTCGGCGATTCTCAGCGCTGCCCAGGAGCGTCCGGCAGGCCCCGCCTCTGGCGGCCACGTGATCCAGCCCCGCCCCAGGAGACCACGTGACACAGGCCCCGCCCCCGCCGCTGATTGGGCGTTCCGTGTTGCCTTTCGACCGGCAGCATGGGGAGGTCGTCACGTGGGGGCGGTGGCGGCCGCGGCACCTCGGGGACTGGCGGGCATGGAACCGCGGGCAGCTGGGGTCGGGGGCGGCGAGGGGCCGGCAGCCCCGGAAGGAGAGCCGCCCCCGCGGGGCGCGCGGGCCGGGGAAGGGGAGGAGACGCGGCCGCCCGAGCCGCGGCCGGAGCCAGAGCTGCGGGAGGAGCCGCCCAACCCAGCGGCGGTAAGGCCGGAGCCCCCCGCGCCCACCCAAGACCTAGACGAGACAAGACTTGAGGCCGCGGCGCGGGGCCCTTACAGCTCCCCCACGCGGGCCTTCCGGGGGCGGCCATTCGGGGGCCGAAGCCGGGGAGGGAGGTGTGGCCCCTCGGGCCGCGGCCGGAGGCCCACGGGTGGAAGGCCGGGGGCCGCTGACGTGAGCCCTCCCCCGCGCGCCCCGCTTCCATCTGCCGAGCCTTTCACCCCCATCCATCTCGCGGGTCCCTCTGAGTGTTGTCCTTCCTTAGACCCCCCTCCCCTCCCACTTTACCCTGCCCCACACTCACCTTCTCCCCCATCTCTTCTGTCTTTACCTGCCCCCCCCCCCGGGCCCCTCTGCCTCTAACACGGCCTCCGCAGCCTGACCCCCCATTTGTTTGTGGCCCTGGGGGACCCTCTACCCCACTGCAGGAGGGGGAGGGGGCCGTAAGGAGGTTGATCCTGCCTTCAGGAGGCATCCATTGGAGAATTAGACAACCGCCAGTTACCTGGTATTTATTAAGCGCCCACTACTGGGCCCTGTGCCCGGCTGGAGGGGGCGAGGTGTCTTGGGATTCCCCCAGGCTGGTGAGGAGTGGAGGGGTGCCAGGGCCGGGAGGCAGAAGCAGCCTGGCCCTGGGGGTGCTCGCCCTCTAATCTGCTCCTGGGATTCCTTCCAGGAATGGAGACCGATCTTGATGGGGCCCCTTCTTTTAGGGCTGGTGTTCTTCGGGTCTGTAGATAGATCTGAGGGGTCTGTGGACTTGGATGGGGAGAAAAATGACATCTTTACTTCAGTATAATTGGTTTGCTGTGTAATCCTGCCTATTTTCTCTTATGCATGATTCTGAGAAGACGTTCATAGGCTTCACCAGGCTGCCAAAGGCATCCAGGACACAAAAAAGATGTAAGAAATCCTGCTTTGGGGAATCTGCCCTTTTCAAAGCAAGTAGCCCACCGCTGGGTGCCAAGAGTTGTATTTCACTCCTTGATAGTCTTTGAAAGCATCTACTGGTGGTAGGAAATAATTTAGTCCTAGGTCAGATCCTGCATGTACAACCCAAGACACACTAGTTAGCTATTTGGTCATCTGCAGAACTAGTCATCTGTCTACACAATGTTCAGATAGCAAACCTTGGCTTTGTATGCATAACACTTTACATTGTGCCCGGCCTAGCAGGTCTTTAGAAAAAAGGCTTTTTAAATGGGCTAAGGTCCTTTAGTCTTTGCTGGTTCTGTTCTGCCCTAGTGAGAGAAATAACAATGAATGGGTGGAAACCATGCTTCTCCCCAAGAAAACAAAAACTTCCCCAGATAAGAAACCAAGATGGTGGTGAGCATGCAGTTTTTGTGTACTTTCTGCCAGGGTGAGGAGAGCAAACGTTCTTTACCTTTCCTGTGCCCTGCACCCCTTGGGCCACAGTCTGATGAAACTGAGGGGCTCTTCTCAGAATCATGTTGTTAAATGCATAAAATAAAATACACAGAATTTAAACCAGTTATTGAAATTCAGGGGTCAGACTGTTAAAAACCAGTGCACAGTCTGCAGGTTGAGATCCCTGGTTGTAGAGGAAGGATAAGTGGGGGGGTGGGAGGGAGTAGACTGTTCCATGGCCAGACTGGGCAGGGAGAAGCTTGAGCAGAGGCTTATAGCATTGAGAGATGGATGGAATCTCAGGGAGCATCTAGTCAGACCCTTCCTTTTACAGATGAGGCCCAGAGAGGGGAAGGGGTGGCCTGGGTCATGTGGGCGCTTATCACTTCTCATTTTGAGACAGTATCTTGAATAGCAGTGAGACTTTGAGGGGCAGTTGGAATGGAAGGAGAGAACTCTTAGGTGGGCTTGTTGGGTAGTGGAGTGGGGAGAAAGCATGCCAGTTGTCCAAATTACTTTTACAGAAATGTTACCATTAAGTGATGGTTATTTTTTTTCAGCCAAGAAGCAATGAGAAGGTGCCAAAGTTTCCATTTGTTTTTCCTTTGTTCAGGTCAGCTTGGCTATGTCTGACCACTTCTATCAAAAGAAGGAAGGAGATGACCATGGAGTCATGAGATGGAGACCAAAACTAGGCAAGTAACTGTTACTGGGAAGGTGTTGAGGGTCAGAAGGTTGGAGTAAGCAATGGAGAGAGGTCCACAGTCCCCGTGCTGTGCTGTGCTTGTTCAGCTTGTCCCTAGAGACCAGAACCGGGGCCAGTGAATGGAAGCTACAAAGAGGCAGATGGAGGTTTGAAATCAGGAAACCCTGGCTAACCATGAGCTTCCCAGAAGGGCAGTGGGCTGCTGTCTGGCAGCTTCCAAGCAACAGCTGGATGACCCCGTATCTGCTGTGCTGTGGGAGGTTTTCTTTTGGGTAGGAGTTGGACTAGAAAGCTGCTGCTAAGTGCTGTGGTGAGGTCCCTGCCACCACTTTGTGTTTCCTTGAGAGTGCCTTGTTCTAGAGGCCCTGCCTTGGGATCCGAGCTGAGACCTCAGCCTTCGCAGCCCGGGATGGGTGTCTTGGCACCTCCTACTTGTCTTCCCTTTTCCCCACATCCTATCTAGCCATCTTCTTTGATGAGCCGGACAACTTCTCTTTTGTGGATTAATTATTCCCCCTCAGAGTTGTCTGCCAAAGCAGCATCAGATACCTAGAACTCTGTTATCCTGCCCCAGATTGTTTCATTGTTTCATGGCTTCTAAAATCTGGCTTTTTCCACAAAGCCTTTTTGAATTCAAGTAATACTGATGGTTTCTCCTTTCCGCCCAACCCATGCCTCTTGTGGCTTTTCCCAGGTTGTGTTCTGATGTGCCCCCCCCCCCCCCCCCCGCCGTGCTGGTTGGGGGGGAAGGGCCGCAAAGTAATGAGGTGAGACCACTCAGACTCACTTGTCCTTTCTTTGAGATACAGTGCTGACCTCATCATATATGTGGCTGTGTATGCGTATGTGTGTATTTAGAATCATAGGATTTAGCCCTAGGAAGCGTAGAAATTATCTTATCTCACGGTATCCAATTTATTCAAGTGTAACATCAGAAAAATGTAGTAGAGTCCTAGATGATAATGGATGTGCTGTTTGGATCCTTTGGGAAACTGGAGGATAAAAAGCCTACTATTAATTCAGTAATACTTTTAAACAAATTGGTACTAAAACAGCATCTATGTAGATTTGAAAAATTACTAATATTTAAAGGTCTGAGACACTGTTTAGTCCATAGAAGCATATTTACCTATTTAATGATGAGTCATGCTAGAGATTTAGATCTTGCTTTGAGGGGCATTCATAAGTCACTTTACCCCCTCAGGGCTGTAACATGGATGGGGACCTGCTGATTTTGTCCAGTGTCCTTTTTTATAGGTGGGAAACTAGTGTTGGTAGGTGAGTTACATACAGAGATGTGTACACTTAACATTCATTTTTTGGGGGAAAAAATCAGATTCTCTTCCAGAGCCAAATATAAATAAATTTTGTGTTATCCAAATCATTACTTTCGTCTATCATTGCTGTTAATTGGGATTTTGCTGACCTTTCCATTGGGGTTTTGCTTTTCTTTGAAGAACTCAAAACAGCCTGATAGCCACTCTCGTGTTTGCCAGACACTTACAGAGCTTCTCTCTTTGCTGGCTTTGTAGCCTGTGGGGCCCAGAACGTGCCCATCCAAGGGGAGAGTGACCAAATTGAAGAAGATGAGATGCAGGATTGTGGGGACTCTGAGGAAGACTTGAACTGGGAGCTGGAAGATGTGATGGAGAACATCATCCCTACAGAGGAGAAGGCCGAGCCTCCTGTTAAGGAGGATTGGGACAGTGAGCTGATTGCTGACCAAGGGAATCCGTACGGTAGGTGTGGTGTTCCCTTTGGGCCCTGGAGGAACTGAAATGTAGTGTTCGATTTCCCAGCACCTCCCATGGATGGGTGCAGGCCTGTGACCTCCCCCAGCTGCCCATAGTCACGGGGGCTTTTCTCCTTTATTTTTTGAAACTTCTTTTAGGTGCTGAAGACATCCACCATGCCAGCATTCAAGAATTCTGTCTCTGGGCACCTCGGGCCCAGCGAGGAGACATGATCTATGATCCGAGCTGGCACCACCCTGCCCCCCTGACTCCCCACTATTCCAAAATGGTGTTTGAGACCGGGCAGTTTGATGATGCTGAAGACTGAAACTTTGGGATGCATTCCTGCCTTGTGGGCTGGGGGGGGTGGTGTCCTCCCCTTTCCCTTCTTCCCATCCATCAAATTCCCTTATTCCTGCTTGGGAGGTAGGACCTTACATTGGGGAACTGGTGTTGGCATGGATCCTGGAAGCTGCTGCATTTTCATAGACTTGTTTAAGAAAGGAAAGAAACCTTTTCTCTCCCATTTTCTTTTGGGCTTTGTTGGCACAATCTTGCCTGGAACTCGGGTGGATACTGTGGCATTAGAGGAGGGGGAAATCCTGGTGGGTTTTTTTTTTTTTCTTAAATAAAAGTTGAAAAATCAGAATGCTGCTTTTGTCATTCCCCACTCCCTTTAATTGGCTGCTTCTGAGCCATCTTGGGCTCATGGCTTCCTGGTGCCTGTCTCTTTTCACATTTTTTAAAAGACATCACGCAGTAAAAGTTTGGAGATTTACTAGCACTGCCTTTGTGTCACTGTCTTGTTGCTGTTGATCAGGAAAGGCTTGGGGTGGGGGTGGGGAGGGGTATAGTCTCTGTGAAGTCAGTGACTTGATTGCAGGTTTCTGCTGCTCCCAGGGTAAATGGTTTTTATTGAGAATGGTATTGATGAGGGTCAGGCTGTGATGCGGTGGGATGTGTCAAAGAATTTCAAAGACTCAGGCTGACTCCAAGCCAGTTAGAGAGATTTATTGTGGTTGAGTACAAGAACACCACCCTGTTCAAATATGTGAATTGGATCTAGGGTATTGGCTAGCTAGAGGCAGTGGACATACTCTTCACTGTGGCCCATAAGGAAGTTAGAATATTGGGGCTGGGGGCAGCTTTATTGGGATTCCATCAGTATGAGAAGGCCTCATCTCTGCCTCTTAGATTCTTTAGCTTCTTCTCAAATTTTGCTCATGTGCCACCTTCTACATGAAGCCCTTCTGAAGTCGTTCCCCCCCCCAGTACCTTTTATTGTTTTGTATCTGTCTTTTAATGATATATGTTAGAATATGGGCACCTAGGTGGCAAAGTGGGTAGAGTGTTGGGCCTGGAGTCAGGAAGACTCATCTTCCTGAGTTCAAATCTGGCCTCAGACACCTACTAGATCTTACTCAATGTCCTGGGTCACAGACCTAGGGTGAGGAGGAGCACTAACATACCAGACTTTTGGAGCTGGTACCCCACTCCAGACCAGAGCACAGGCTAGGAGAGTAGTAAACACACCTCTCCTTAGATCATACCAACTTGGAAGAACTGAAAATTTACAAACCGCCCCCCGCCCCTCAACTGAAGAGAGGAACTCCTTAAAAGACAGAATTGGCCAAATGGAAAAGAAGGTATAAAAACTCACTGGAGAAAATAATTCCTTAAAAATTAGAATTGGGCAAGTGGAAGCTAATGACTTTGTAAGACATCTAGAAACAGCACAACAAACTCAAAAGAATGAAAAAATGGAAGAAAATGTGAACTATTTCCTTGAAAAAAGAACTGACCTGAAAAATAGGTCTAGGAGAGATAATTTAAGAATTATTGGACTACCTGAAAAACCTGATCAAACCCGATGTAAAAAACGAGCCTAAGACAACTCCAAAGGACTCATGATGGAAAGAGCTATCTACATCTGGAGAAAGAACTGTGGAGTCTGAATGCAGACTCAGGCAAACGATTTGTTCTCCTTTTTTTTCTTTGTTTTTTGGTTTAGTTTCTTCTTTCTCATGATTCATTCCATTGGTCATAATTCTTCTTTACAACTTTACTATTGTGTAAATAAATTTAATGTGAAGCTATATGTAGAAGATATATCAGATTCCATGCTATCTTGGGTGGGGAGGGGAAGAAAATCTAGAACTCAAAAACAGGCGGAACTGAGTGTTGTAAACCAAAAAAAAAGATCTTAATTTAGAAAAAGAAAATGAAATCCTAAATTCGGCAGTTAAAAAATGAAACAAAAAAGAGCCTAGACATCATCTTTCAAGAAATTATCAAGGAAAACTTCCCTGATATCCTAGAACCAGAGGGTAAAATAGAAATGGAAAGAATCTGCTGATCATCTCCTGACACATTTCCCAAAACGAAAACTCCTGGGAATACTGTGGCCAAATTCCAGCGTTCCCAGGTCAAGAAGAAAATATTGCAGCCAGAAAGAAATGATTCAAAAATTATGGCATCATAGGATAACACAAGGTTTGACAGCTTTTATGTTAAAGGATTGGAGGGCTTGGAATGATATCCTGGAGGGCAAAGGAGCTAGAATTATAACCAAGAATCACATGCCCAGCAAAACTGAGTATAATCCTTAAGGGAGAAAATGGATATGCAAAGAAATAAAGGACTTTGAAACATGCCTGATGAAAAGACCAAAGCTGAAAAGAAAATTTGACTTTCAAATGCAAGGCTCAAGAAAAGTATTAAAAAGGTAAAACAGGAAAGAGAAATCATAAGGGATTCAGTAAAGTTAAATGGTTTATATTCCTACATGGGAAAATATGTGCAGCTTCTAAGAACTTTATCATTAGTAAGGCAGTTAAAAGGAGTATACATAGACAAGTGGGCATGGGTGTGGGTTGACCATCTAAAAAAAATAAAATTAAGGAGTGAAAAAGGAATGTGTTAGGAGAAGGGGAAGGGGAGAGGTGAATTGGGTAAATTATCTCACATAAAAGAGGCATGAAACAGCTTTTACAGTTAAAGGGAAGAGGAAGGAGGTGGGGGGCTCAGTGCTTGAACCTTGCTCTCATCAGAAGTGGCTCAGAGAAGGAATAACATACTCAGTTGGGTAAAGAAATCCATCTTGCCTTACAGGAAAGTAGGAGGGGAAGGGGATAAGAGAAGGAAGGGGGGCTGATAGAAAGGAGGGCAGATTGGAGGGTGGCAATAGTCAGAAACAACATTTTTGAGGATGGACAGGGTGAAAGGAGAGAGGATAAATGGGAAAAAATAGGAAAAAATGTTGACAAGTTTCTCTGATAAAGGCCTCAAATATATAGAGAGCTGAGTCAAATTTATAAATATACGAATCATTCCCCAATTGATAAATAGTCAAAGGATATGAATAGGAAATTTTCAGATGAAGTAATCAAAGCTATTTGTAGTTACATGAAGAATGCTTTATATTATACATTTATGTTATAGTTTATTATATTTATTATACTCTATTGATTAAAGAAATGCAAATTAAAACAATTCTGGGGTACCATTGCACACCTATCAGATTGGCTGATAGAAAAGAAAATGACAAATGGAGGAGATGTGGGAAAATCTAGACACATGCATTACTGGTAGAGTTGTGAACTGATTCAACCATTCTGGAGAGCAATTTGGAACTATGCCCAAAGGACTATAAAGCCATGTATACCTTTGACCCAGTAATACCTCTATTAGGTCTGTATCCCAAAGAGATAAAAAACAAAAAGGAAAAGGACCTATATGTACAAAAATATAGCAACTTTTTGTGGTGGCAAAGTTGGAAATTGAGGGGATGCCCATCGATCGGAGAATGACTGAACAAGTTTTGGTATATGGTTGTGTTGGAATACTATAGTGCTGTAAGAAATGAGCAGGATGCCCTCAGAAAAACTTTGAAAGACTTACATGAACTAATGCAAAGTGAAATGAGCAGAACCAGGAGAACGATGTACACAGTAACAGCAATATTGCATGATGATCGACTGTGAATAACTTAACCCTTCCCAGCAAGGCAGTGATCCAAGACAACTCCGAGGGACCTATGATGAAAAATGCTATCTACTTCCAGAGAAAGAACTGATGGAGTCTGAATGCAGATTAAAGCATACTTTAGAAAAAAACTTTATTTTTCTTGTTTTTTGTTTGGTTTGTGTTTCCTTTTACAACATGACCAATGAAAATATGTTTTGCATGACTGCACACGTATAACCTGTATCAAATTGCTTTGATCAAATAAAGGGCTGCACTTGAGGACCTAGAGGGCCACATGTGGCCTCGAGGCCAAAGGTTCCCCAACCCTTAACCCTTAGGAGTTGATTAATTTATTCAAGAATATCTGGTGATTACATTGGAGACTTGGTGACTTAATTTGAGGAACTCTCTCTTCTATTGGAAACTGATAATTTCTTTTTAAAAAATATATAAGAAACTGAACGCACTAGTTTCAAAGCTTTCCTGCTGGTTAGTGTCTCCCTTTGAACTTCCTCTTCTCTGTGCCATTTTAAAAGAATACTTCAATGACTGTAATTTTTTTTTGGGCATCACAGTCATTAACTCTCAAATCCCTTCCCCCAAATTAAAAACAAAAACAACCCCCTCTCCTCAAATCTTAAGCTCTCTCTTTTGACAAATACTGATGGTCAAGCAAAGCAAATCCAAACATTGGCCATAACTGAGAACTTACGTCTGATTCTGCAACTCGAGTGCACCACCTCTCTTGTCAGGAGGTGGCTAACAGGTTTATTAAATTCCCCTTTACACTTGGTGGATCTTGGGCAATGTACTCAATCTCTCCAGGCTTCACACTTCACCCTCCAGTGGTGGGGTTGGATCTCTAAGGTGACCTCTTAGGTCTCTTCCAACTCTTAATCCTATAACCCTTTCCCTCCTCCTTCCCCACTTGAACCCAAAGGGAGGTGTTAGGGAGACAAGTCCAGAGTGAAATGATCCCTATTTGCAATGAGCTTGCATTCTAAGAGAGCACAAGTATATGTGAAAAGATATTGGAGAGGTTTGCCATTTCCTCCTCCAGCTCATTTTAAGATGAGGAGCTGAGACGAATAGGGTGAAGTGACTTGCCCAGGATCACACAGCTTGTGACTATCTGAGGTCAGATTTGAACTCAGGAAGATTTGAGTATTCCTGACTCCAGGCTCAGTGCTGTATCCCCTACACCACCTAGCTGAAAACCATGTACAGCATAAATGTAAAGTTAACGCATAGACACACAGACAGATATATACACACACATCCAAGGTACTATGGGAGGGCACTGGCTGGGAGGGGGTGGTTCTGGATAAGGAAGGGCTTCATTCAGAACATGAGGTCTGCCTTGTGTCTTAAGGGAAGGGAGCTTTTATCCGGAGGAGGTGAGGAGATAATGCAGACCTGGACGGGGAAGTAGTCAGTACAAAAGAACAGAGATAAAAGATAGGAGTATTGTCCATGAGGTTAAGGAACTGAGAGAAAGGGCAGTATTGTCTGAATGGCTGGTGAGTAATATCCAACAAGATGAAGTTGGGGGCAGGTTGTATTATAGGGCTTTGAAAGCTAAACACAGGGATTGATTTTCATTCTGGTCCAGGCCCTTCGGTGAACAAATAGGGAGACTGAGTCCCAGAGTGTTTAAGTAACTTGACCAAGGCCATGCATGTAAAGAAGAGTTGGAGAGACCTCCAACAGTTATCCCATTCAGTTCCCTCCTTTTACAGGGGAAGAGAATGAGGCTTGTGGGATTAGGTTATGCTGAGGGTCATCTCTTGTATCCGAAGGCAGATCTTCTGATTCCAGATTCAATATACTTTCCACTCTACTAGATTAGAAGAGAAAAAAAAAAACCTTTTAATCCCAACCAGGCCTGAGCAGTTTTTTTTTTTTTTTTTGCAATCACTTTTTGGGCAGTGGCAAGGAGAATATTTTTTTTCCCCAAGGAGGTTGTTATGGTTTCAGAAATGGTGTTCTAAAATCACTTCTCATTAGTTGATGTCTATTATGTACCAGACAGGTTAAAACCTGTATCTTGCGAAGGCCAAGGCCTGGACCCTACCAATGCACCCACTCTCCCCCCAAGCCCAACTGTTCCCCTCACCCCCAAAGCCAATTGGCTCTTGGCTTGAACTTCCTCCTGCTCCCAGCAGGTGGCGGCAAAGACCACATGATTATGTCTCTTCCCTCAGAGGGGGCTTTGGTGGAAAGTTGTCTGAAGCCTTGGGAAACCTTTGCGCTCACGCGGAGGATCCCTGCTGGTCCCAGCTGACCTGCCAGCTGATTTCCCAAACAGAATTTTCTTAGGAGAAGTGTGGAATATAAGCTTTTTCTACATCGGCTTCTCAAGTACAGAATGGGGAGACATTGCCAAGACAACGATTCATTTTATTAATTAAAGAATCCTTTTTGTTGTGCTGTAGATAATAATAAAACAGCAACATCAATAATCATAACTGCCGTCATCACGGCCAAGTACCTTGCTAGGAGACAAGTCCAGAGTGAAATGATGCTTATTTGCAATGAGCTTGGGACTGAAATGATGCTAATACTGATACTAATTAGTAATAGCGCAGGGACGGCATGGGGAACCCCGGGTAAGGACATATACTCCACAATTATAAATTTAAGATGTGAAAAAAAGTCAAATTGCTTTTGTTTTTACATCCCCTTTGTTTCCAAATACCGGGTATCCTCAGTCTAATGGAGTTTTATGCTATTAAGACTCTCTCTGTGTCTCTGTATAGATGTGTAATTTTATATATACATATGTATATATAATACTATCTATCCATCAATCCATCTCTCTAAATGTATATATATAATTATACATATATGTATTTATATACACATACAGATCTATCCATCTCTCTCTTTCTCTGTCTCTCTATCTCTCTCTATCTCTCCTCCCCCTCTGCAGCTCAGTCTTAGAGAATTGCCCAAAGCATGGAAAAGTGAAGTGATTTGCCACAAGTCACACAGCCAACAGTTGTCATTTTGAGGCTAGACTTCTATTTACCATGCCACGCCTCATGATAACAACAGAGGTAGCATAGTGGAGTGGGAGGGGGCATGAGGTCAGATACTGCCTTGGACACTTCCTAGCTGTGCGTGACCCTGGGAAAGTTGCTTGACCTCATGTGCCTTGGTTTCCTCATGTGTAAAATGAATGGGTTGAATCAGATGGCCCCGAAACTTCTCTTCAGCTCTGAGCCTGTGGTCCTCCGATCTTAGAAGAACTGATACTGATAAAGCGCCTCTGAGGTTTCCACATTACTTAATGCCTGTTAACCTATTTGATCTTCAGGACAGCCCCAGGAGGCGGGGACTATTGTGGTCTTCATAAACAAGTTGAGGCTCAGAGGGGTGTTTTGGCTCGGGTCCCATAGCTGGTAAGCATCTGGTGACTGGACACCGAGTCTCCCTGACTCCAAGTTTAGCCATCTGGCCATGCTATCATGCTCTTCAAGTGGACAGTGGATGACCTAGGTACCTGGGAGCTCCTGCTCAGGCCTGGGTGGGATTGGATGCCTTCTGAGATCTCAGCCAACTCTCTATTCCATGGTCTGCGGTCCCTCCCAGGTCTGACCAGGACTGGAAAGTCAATATGGGTCACCAGTGGGACATTGTATGCTGGAAAGCTAATGTGATGTTAAGAAAGAAGGAACAGAATCGTAGCAATGTGGCACACTGACCTCTTCAATTCACTTAAATCCAGTTCAATTCAAGTAACCTACTCTGTGCCAGACACTGGGGATGCAAAGACAAAAAATGGAACTGTTCTGTCCTCGAGGAGCTTATGTTTTACTGGGGAGGAGGGTGGAGATGTAACATGTACGCGTAAAAATAAATATGAATTATATACATGTAAGGAAGTTACAGCAAAGGGGCCAAATTAGGAGGCATAAATCTAGCCCAGTGGTCTCTTTTTGAGGTTCTGTTGAATCCTTCAATTCAAAGGAAGTATGATTAAGAACGAGAGGCTGGCTGCCTTTCCAGGTGATCTTTATTTTTTGAAAAATTAGCTTTCAGGAGGGAACTTAATACCAAGTAAAATGAGCATTTCCAAATACGAAGTTGAAAAGAGAAAGAGGATTGCAAGTGAAACAGCAAATCTCTATTAGCACAGCTTGCTTTTCCTTTTAAGTGTGTAATACATCCAGTGAGCCCAGGAGACAGCCTTGAAGGGGTATGTAGCTCTTGATGGGGGTAAGTAGAAGATGTAGGAACCTGGAGGAAGGAAATCTATAACAAGCTGCGTGGTGCTAGGAGAGTAGAAGCTTAGGTAGAGATGACCAGTACAAAGAAATGGGCCAGGACTATGGGAATGAAGCTACTTGGGGCGGGCACAGAGAGTGTCTGGATGGATGCCTTGTTGCTGAAATATCCCTCACCTGCCACCCCAGGGCTACAATTCTGCATCTCCTTTTCCCTTTATTTCCCAGATTAGAGAGGAGTATATGAGGAAACCCATCTGAACAAAGGGTTGGTAGGAGGGTTAGGCAAGAAACAGAAGTGGTTGAAATACCCTAATCTAATCATTCCTCTCCCTCCATTCCTACATACAAAATATAAGTACCAAGTAATTTGCCGGTGGATGAACAATTGGGGGGATCATGGAAGGTTTCGTCCAGCAGGCAGCACTTGTGCTGAGCTGTGAAGGCAGCTAAGGGTGGAGGTGAGGAGGAGCAGAATTTCAGACGTTGGGGTCAGACAGCCTTGCCAAGGGACAGAGACGGGAGATAGCCATGTTGTATTTGGGTTAGAGTGGAGTGACGTCTAATCAGCCTGGAAAGTTGAGATTTTGGAGGGTTTTAAATGACAAATGGAAGACTTTGTTTTTTATATTAGTGACAATGAGGAGCCCCTGCAGCTTCTTAAGCAAGGGAGAGACGTAGTGGTACCTGTATTTTAGGAATATAAATCTGGCCGCTGAATGCAGGGAAGACTAATGATTAGGAAGCCATTGTAATAATGTGAGTTCTTGTTTTCTGAGCTTTTAAAGCCGTGCACCTGAAACAATTTTAAAAATGTGATGATGTACCTCCCGACCAATGCACATTTATTTATTTATTTATCATATAAAGGTATACCTCTGAGACATTGCAGGTTCAGTTCCAGACCACTGCAATAAAACCGGTATCGCAAGAAAGTGGGTCACATGGATTTTTTTGGTTTCCTAGTACATATAAAAGTTATGTTTACACTATTAAGTATGCAATAGTATTATGTTTAAAAATACAATGTATATACCTTAATTAAAAATACTTTTGCTAAAAAAATGCTAACCATCATCTGAGCCTTCAGCAAGTCATAATCTTTTTGCTGGTGGGGGGTCTTGCCTCCGTGTTGATGGCTGCTGACTGATCAGGGTGATGGTTGCTGAAGGCTGGGGAAGCTGTGGCAATTTCTTAAAGTAAGGCAACGATGAATCTCGACATGTAAATTGACTCTTCTTTTCACTTGAATGCTTAGTGGTCATTGTAGGGTTATTAAGTGGCCTAATTTCAATATTGTTATACCTCAGGAAATAGGGAGGCCCAAGGAGAGGGACAGAGAAGGGGGAATAATAACATCAAAGGTCACTGATCACAGATCACCATAACAGATATAACAATAAGAAAAAGTTTGGAATATTGCGAGGATTGCCAAAATGTCACACAGAGACATAATGTAAGCATGTGCCATTGGAAAAATGGTGCCGATAGACTTACTTGAGGCAGGGCTACCACAAGCCTTCAATTTGTTAAAAAAAAGAAAAGAAAAGAAAAAGCAGTATTTGTGAAGAGCAATAAAATGAAGCACAATAAAATGAGGTATACCTGTGATGTACTACTATACTAATATGTATTTAAAAATACATGTGATAGAAATAAAAATAAATTTAAAGTAAGTTTGATGTCATTTTATTTACAAATCCTTTTTGCTCTCTTAAAAATATTAACAATAATAATATATTTCAGTGAGGTGAGCAGTGCACTTTAATACTTTTCTAGCCATATTTTATATTACTGCACTACTTTTTATTCCAGCACTCTGCAGTCTAGCCTGCTGCCCTTATTGCTTCTCACACACATTATGCCATCTCCCATTTCTGTGCTTTTGCACAGAATGGGTGAATGTTACTGGGAAGCACCTCCTCCCTCTGGCAGCTAGGTGGCTCAGTTGGATAGAGCTCTGGGCTTCGAGTAAGAAAGGCCCGAGTTCAAATGTGATCTCAAACACTCACTAGCTGTGCGACCCTGGGAGAGTCACTTAACTTGTTTGCCTTATCCACTGGAGAAGGAAATGGCAAACTACTCCAGTATCTTTGCCAAGAAAACCTCACATGGGGTCACATAGAGTCAGATGCAACTGAACAAAAATAATACTCTTGTCTTCTCTGCCACCTAAAACTCAGCTCAAGCGCTATCTTATACCAGAAGCCTTTCCTGTCCTTCTTATCTCCTAGTACTGCCCCCCACCCAAGTCATGCTGCATTTCATTATTTTGTATATGCTTGCTTAGAACACTTTTCTTTCAAATACCTATCTCATGGTGATCCTTACTATCTCTCCAAGAGCTCAGAGATTATTACTGTAGTTTTTAAGAACTAGAATATTGAGAGAAATATAATTTGTGTGGGCAGTTTGAAGTGTCGTTTGGGAAATAGCTTGATGTACAGTATCTTTTCCTATGGAGTTAGGCAGAAGGTGTGTTAATCTGTGATCCATGAGTATCTATGAAGAATTTGTATCATGTTTGCCTTTCTCTGAGGAGTCAGGGAGATAGGGTGTGTTTTTGACTTTTTGATATATGTGAATCTACTTGACAAATTGTGGAGAGAGCCTATTAAAAGAGCTAGCTTGAGAGAAGATGGAGAGATGTTTCCTGTCATTGCTGGGGAGAGGCTAAAGAAGGCACAGAGAGAGAAGAGATGAAGAGATCTTTTTTTTTTTCTTCCCTGAGGAAGCAGTTTTTAACTTTATCTTATGAAAAGAATTTCAGAGAACGGAGTTAATGTCTTGAGAGATTTTGAATAAAGTAATACTGAGTTTCTAGACAAGTGAAGACTCATTAGTTGTATTTTAAAGGTTTTATGCAACTCTGGTAATATATATCTTTATGTATATTATTACTCTCATTCGTTAATAAATTATATGTTTATCAAATTTTAATGTTTAATATACATACGCAGGAGTAATTATTAACTGGAAGCACACTGGTGGGGGATCAGGAGCTAGTGTTAGGAATTTAGTCACCCACAGGGTTATCCCTAGAACTCAAAGTAGTAGCTGCCTGAGGGGAGACTAATTTGAGGGTGTACCCAGGAGTTGGGGAGAAGTGACCTCATAGTGGGATGCTACAATTATATTTGTACGTATTGTCTCCCTTGTAGGATGTAAGCTCCTTGAAGATGGAGTTTTTAATTTTTGTATATCCAACACCTAGTACAGTGCCTAGAATATAGAAGGCACTTAATAATTGCTTATTGATTGATTGATTATTGTAGTAAACTTGGCAGCTGATGTCAAGATGCGGCACATTTGTGCTGCCCTTTAGAGGAAGAGCTGAGGAACAGGAAGTCATTGACTTTGATAACAGTAGAGAAGATGGTACTTAGCACTCCTTTTCCACTGGGGCATACAAAAACCACCAGGGGGAGAATGAGGACTCCTGCTGAATGGCTATCCATGCCATGGAAGGAATTGAGAGATATGAGAGGAGGAGGAATATTGGCCTCATGCTCAGGTTTTGATCTGAGTCAATGTGTTTTAAGGGATAGTGACAAGGGTAGGTAGGTGACTGGGTTAGCCCTAAATGCCCTGTTACCAGACTAAGTGATATGGGGGAGGGAAGGGGAAATGATGCCTGGGCCAAATTTGTCTTCTGGTTGCTTAATTAATAATATTCCTCAGGGGTTATTTCCTCTGTAAAATTTGACCAAATAGATCACTGAGGAGAAATAGGTGAGTCAGCGTTTCTTAAACTGAGTTTCAACCCAATATGGGGTTGCAAAAAAATTGGCAACAGTAAAAGGTTTCTGAATGCACAATGACCAAAAATTAATTAAAAATCAAAGGCGTAATGAATCCAAGGTATTTTTGGCAGCGTTTGCCCATGGTGCATTACACGCCTTCACTGCAGCTCCGGTTTTGAACACAAAGCAGGCACCCTTTGCACTGCGCATGCCATCACGCCACACGATGCCAATGAATGCTGCTGAAATGCAAAAAAGGGTGGAAAGTGGAAAAAGTTTAAGAAGCTCTGAACACAGTGGGGTGATTTTTAGCCCTGTCCTCTGGTTTTAAAGAAGGTTTAGATCTCTCTGGGCCCTGGCTTCTGAGTTTAGGCTACTCACTCAATCAATAAAAACTTATTAAGCACCTACTACGTGCCAGGCACGTTGCTAAGGGCTGGTAATACAAAAAGATGCGAAAGACAGTTCCTACTCTCAAGGAGCCCACTCCATCCCTTAAGCTCTCTGGACTTCTAAACGGCCTGATTCTGAGTATTTAAACCTGCCCTCTGACCCAGGCAGTGAGTGGTAACCTAACATGGGAGAAGTCAGGAGGCCTGAGTGGATGTCTCAGCTCTGCCTTGCTTACTAGCTAAGTGACCTTGAGTGAGTTACTTCATCTTTGAACTTTGGTCTTATCCATGAAAGTACATAACTACTTACATTATATTGGAGGAGTAAGCACTCTGTAGACTTTAAAACAATATTTGAATGAGAGCCACCATGATTTCATGGCCAGAACTCAGCAAACTCGGGATTGGAGGGCGGGGTCTGCAGGGGGTGGGGGGTAGGGTGGGGTCCTGAACGGGCTGGCAGTAAAGGTGCACAAGCCACTGAGCGGTGTTGAAGTGGCGATTTCTCCTGATGCTTTTCGGCTGCCTCCCCTAGCCTTGAGTGTGTTACAGCACTTCCTTCATTCCTGACCTCACCTTGGCAATTCCTCAGATGCTGTGTCAGTTCAAATATGTGTTAGCTGATGTCCCCCTTTGGACCACTTGTGACAGTACATCTGTACCCCGCCAAAACCTGATCTTCAGTTTCTTATGTGGTGGGTGTTCTGTCTCCTTCTTGGCTTTCAGTCTTGCTCCTGGGACCCTCCCTTGAGGGTCTGTAGCTTGTCACCAGTGGAAGGTCACCAGTGATGGTGAACTCACTACTCCCTGAAGCAGTCCCTTTCATTTTGGGAAAATGATTATTGGATTTTTTTTAAACAATTTCCAAGCAGCAGCCCAGTGCTGCTTTCATGCTAACCAAATCTGAAAAACAACTGACGTTAGCCACATGGATGCATAGGGCTAGAGAGACCTTTTGTTCATTGGGCACCACTGCCATCCATCAAGAGCCTTCATTTGGGCCATCCAAGATGGACAAGGGTTGTATTTTTCCAGAACTCTATAGAAGGCTATTCTATAACCTTGCTTAGTGACCTTTCTGATGTCCAGGAGCTGTCACTTTCTACATCCAGCCCAAATGCCTCCTATTGACATTTACAGAATTACAGAAGCTCAGAGTTGGATAGGACCTCAAAGATCACCCAGTCGGAAGAGTTCTTAACCCTTTTTTGTGTCTGGGGCCCCATCAACAGGGTGGAGAAGCCTATGGACAGACATCTCAGAATCACGTTTTTAAATGCACAAAATAAAATTCTGAGAGTTGCAACAGAATTCAGCTGCATTGACAGTTATCCAAAACAAATAAAAAAACAAGTTCATAGTCCCCAAGTCAAGAACTTATGATGTAGTCTAATCTCTACCTGAATAGGAATCTTTCCCTACAGTATTTCTTGATTAGTGGTCATCTAGCTTCTGGGGGAAGATCTCCAGTTATGGGGAGCTCAGTCCCTTCCTCTTGGAAAACTGATTGTTGGGATGGTTTTCCTTACATCTAGCTAAAATCTGTTTCCCCACAACTTTGAATCAGTCAATCAATTAATTAATCAGCCAATCATCTTTGGCCCCGCCCCCAGGGTTTCTAGTTCTGCTTTCTCAGGCCAAGCAGAACAATTCTGCTCCTTTCATCACTTGACATCCCTTTATATACCTAAAGAGAGTTATTATGTTCCCACTTATGCCTTTTCTTCTCCAAGCTAAAACCTCTCCAGATTCATCTCCATCTTCCATATGGCATAGTCTTCAGGAGGAGAGGAAGAGAGAGAGAGAGAGAGAGAGAGAGAGAGAGAGAGGGAGAGCGAGCGAGCTTGAGTATTAAGTATACTTCCTTTCTTCCTTCTCTTCCTCACCAGTTTTATTTTATTTTTTAAGGGTCATCCCTTGACTCACTTCTTAAATAGGCCTATTCACTGAATGAGCCTCACTCAAAATGAGAATTTGAAAAGACCTTAGCTTAAAAGGGCCGATGGTTCCCACTGCATCCTGGGCCATCTCCAGTCATCCTGATCAATATCTGGCCACTGGACCTAGATGGCTATGGAGGAGACAGAGAGGCTGGTGACCTTGCACAGCCCTCCCTCACTCAAATCCAATTCAGTTGCAAGTCATGTTATCATCTCCCTGGTGTCATTGTCCTTTTTGAGGATGAAACTACACAACCACAACACGCATTATGTGTGTATATATATATATATATATATACACACACACACACACACACACACATATATATACACATAGACACACATATGTATATATGTGTGTATATATGTATATGTATATATATAATGTGTGTGTATGTGTGTATAAAAATATATGCCCATCCTTTCCTTCTGAAGATTCTAAGGAGATGTTTCTAGAGTGAACCTGTCACACATGTCACCTTATCAACAGATGCTCTAATTGCCCCTCCCTGAATTATCCCAATTACAAGGGTCCCTTCAGAGCTATGTTCAGTTCAGTGTTACATTCCCATATTTCTTTCTGAAACAAAACCATCTCTTTGACACCAATATTCTCCTGGTAATGCTACTAGATGGCAGTGAATCATGGAATGCCACCATCTCTGAGGAATCAGCGTTTCAGGTCATTTAAAGGACAATGGAGAGATTCCTGGTGGGTGTAAGTAGGCTACAGCTTGTCACCAACAATGAACTGCATGCAAGAAGCAGCACATGAGATGTCACCCCAGAGACAGATGATCAGAGGAAAGCTGGCCACATAGGAAGAGGGATGGGTCGCTGATCAATAGCCTGGGTGCTGCCTGCATGCCCACATGATGTCCAGAGACCTGGAGGGCAGCCTCCTATGTGGGGTAGAGGAAGTGCCTACCTCAGGAAGGTCACAAGATCCACTGAGGCCATGCCTCACCCTTCACATTTCCTCCAATTTTTCCTTATCCTCATTCATATTCTTCATGTGATGTGTAATTTTCAGATTGAACTGGAGAAAAAATCTGATTATGGACACTTGCTATCTCTATTTCCTCACCCCTTCTTAATGCGCTGTAATAAGGCTTCTGTCTCCTCTGTCATAGACTGGAGTCCGCCTGCCTCTCTCTCTCTCTCTTCTTTCTCTGTCATTCTCTGTCTCCTTCTCTCTCTGACTCCTTCTCTGTTTCTCTCCTTTCTCTCTATTCTCTCTCTGTCTCTGTGTGTCTCTCTGTGTGTTTCTCTCTGTCTCTGTCTCTTTGCTTCTCTCTCTGTCTCTCTGTCTCTCCCCTCCCTCCCTCTTCCACTGTCTCTTTCTCTCACTGCATCTCTCTCTGTCCCTCTCCTCTCTCTGTCTCTCTGTTTCTCTCTTTGTCTCTCTTTTGTTTCTCTCTGTCTCTGTCTCTTTCTGTCTCTCTCTCTTTGTCTCTATCTGTCTGTCTCAAACGTCGCTGGTGACTTTGTACTTAACAAATCCAGGGACCTTTGCCCCTGGTCCTCTTCCTCTTTGACTTCTTGTGGCACTCTTCAGTCCTGATCCCTGTGCCCTGACAGCCCCCTCCTCCTTCAGCCCTTGTGATCCTGCTCTCCTGTGTTTCTGCCTCTGCCTGGTTTTTCTGGTGCCTCTGCTGACTCCATTTCTATTCCCAGATCTTTAAGAATGGCTATTTCAGTTCTTGGGCCACCTGAATGACCTCTATGCATTCTCACCACATTGCCTTTTTTAATGCCATCCCCCACCTGAAGTGCCCTCCCCCTTCCATGCTAGATGGTGCAGAGGATAGAATATCAGGCTTGGAGTCAGGAAGTCCTGAGTTCAAATCCAGCCTGAGACACTAACTGTGTGACCCTGGACAAGTCACTTCACCCAGTCTGCCTCAGTTTCCTCAACTATAAAGTGGGGGATAAGAATAGCAGCACCCTTGGGAGAATCAAATGAGAATCAAATATTTTTGTAAAGTGATTAACTGCCAGGAACATAGTAGGTGCTTAATAAGTGCTTGTTCTCTTCCCTTCCCTCTCCCGCCTCTCTCAGTCTTATCCTTGTGTCGAGATATTTCTCTTCCTACAGGAAAACTGTCCTGACAAATGGGATGTGGAATTATAGAACTGGAAATAGAGAACTGGAAAGGGCCTCTCAGGTCCCCTTCCAAGGCATCTATCCTCTGCTTGAAGACTTTCCTTTGAGGGTAAAATAAATATTTACTAAGGCACTTGTGATGGTTCAAAAAGGCCTCTTTGGGTTGTGGTTTTTGCCTTTGAAATCCATAGAGTTCATTTGCAGAAGGGTGGGTATCTCTGTTCTGGATTTACCCCAGAGTCCTTTGGTCTAATGCCCCTATCATGTGCTTACCCCATGCTGGAAGCCTCCACCCTCCATGTTTATATAGGATGACAGTCTCTCCCTCAGCCAGTAATATCTAGAGGGTACCTCCCTGTGACATCGGGGAACCAAACACATCTTAACAAGAATCCACCCTTATCTCTGTGCAAGTCATGGCCTTGGGTTGGTATGGAGGAGAAAAGCAGCCAGGTATCATAGAACTCATATAAATAGAGCTCATTTTCTCCACCTCCTCTCCCCTGTTTCACAGATGAAGAAATTGGGGCCCAAGAAAGTAAGATGACTTGGCCAGGGCCACACAGGTGAGCAACCATCTTAGGACAGATTTGAACTCTGGTCTCCTGCCAGAGAGGCCCTGGTGTCTCTCCCTTTGGCATCTGAGACCCAGATGTATCCATTGATCTTAATCCTTTTTTTCATTCCCGTCTTCTCTCGTTCCCTGCTCTTGAGTGTTTCATTTCGGACCCTGGGTCTTCCCTCGTGTGAGTTAAAATATAGCATAATAAAGACCTATTGTTTTCTGCATAACTGGCCTACCTGTGAAAGACTCCTTTAAGTCCCCAAACCAGGGACAGGTTGGGACAACAGTCTACTGTACTTTCGGATAGCTACAATTGTTGGGAAGTTTTTCTTTACATCAACTTAAGCCTGTTTGTGGTTTTTTGTGATTTCCACCCTTTTGCTTTTGGCTCTGCCCTCTAAAGCAAAGAAAGAAAAGTTCAATGCCTTTCCCACAAGCCAACCTTTCAAATACTGGAAGAAAGTTGTCATGACCCTCACTGTCTTCTGCTTTCCAGTTCTTTTTGCCATTCCACATATGGATTTGTCTTGATATCCTTCACTGTCTTTGGGATATTTCTTTGTATATCAATCCATTTCTATTAATATCAATCTATGTCAATCTATCTCCGATCAGTCAATTATGATCGAAATTCCAAACACAATTTCACTACCCCATTAAGTTTGTTGAGTTTATTAGGGAACACCCCTCAATTGGCTCTTCAGGCTGATGGACACAACAAGAGAGAACTCAGCCCTAGGAGAAAGTGATATTTGAACCTTCTTCAACAGAACAGCAGACTTTCCAAATGGCATAACAACCTCTCTTCCAATAGCAACTTTCTATCATCCTTATGTTGCCTCAGCTTCACTCATAGTTGCTGAGTGATGGGTCTTAAATGGTTATTATTATTATTTTTTTACCTTTACGCTTTGTATTTATTTGTCTCCAGGGCTCTGGGGTGTTCACACTCAATGCTTGCATCTTGTGCTTTGATTGAAATTTCCCAAGAGCACGGTAATCATTTATCTGGGCTCCTGCCACCCCAGAGAGCTCAGAGAATGGTGCAGCAGGCAGGCACTGCTTCTAGCTCTGGGAGATGGCTTCTTTGTGGACAGCAAGTACCCAGCCTTCTCTAGTACTGCTAATATATTCATTTCTCCCTCCTAATTAATTTGTAACCAGCAACTTTTTCTTAAAAATATCATTTTATTAAAGCTTCTGGCAAAACTCCCGTTTTTGTGTTAAATTGCACAACTAATAGCATTTCTAATGCTATTTCTAATGCATTATTCAAAGCAGAAAAGGGAATTTGCTTCCTTCCTCTTCTTTCCTCCCCATTCCAGCACAACACACCCCATTTCTTCTTCAAACTCCCAACCCTTAATGCATTTGGAGAACAAAGGAGAGTAGAATGGGAGAGGGAGAGGGAGGGAGGGAGGTGGGGGGGGAGAGAGAGAGAGAGAGAGAGAAAGAGAGGGGGGGGAAGGGAGGGAGGGGGGAAGAGGGAGAGGGAGGAGGGAGAGAGAGAGAGACTGATTCAAAAAGACAGAGACAGACACAGAGAGAAATAGACTGGGACAGAGACACAGGGGCAGAGACAGACAAATAAGAGACAAGAACACAGATGCACAGAAAGAGAGAGAAGGAAGGAGGAGAAGAAGAAGGATGATGAAGAAAAAGAAGAAATAATTGAGAATCTTTTGAAAATAGTTGTTCTTGAATACATTCTAGATACCTAAGTACTGAACTTTTTCATTGCTGTAGGGCACTGTTGCCTGAGGAAACCCCTACCAATGCAACTCAGTGTTTTATCTACAATTTATATTCTTAGAGAGTTGTCTAGAATAGAAGGGTCAAACACATGGCCTGCAGGTGAACCAAATTAATGTATAATTAGATATTTAACAAACTAAATAAAATGCAATAAAACATAGAGAACATTACATTTAAAAACTGAGTCAATATACAGCTCTCAGTATCCTTACATAGGGATTAGTGGCCCTCATTTCTATTTTACTCTGCTGGTCTAATGCACATAAAGGTTAAAAGGCTAACTCAGGATCGTACAGCCAGTATATGTGAGAAGAGAGACTTGAACCCAGGTTTTCCTGGGCTATTGAGGCTATCTCTAAAACACAAAATCCTCTGGCTCTTAAAGCCCTTTATTAGCCTGGCCCCTTCCTAACTTTCTAGTCTAGTCTTCTTATACCTTAACTCCACCCTCCTCCCCTCCCCCACACTGGCCTTCTGGGCTCTTTTTGCACCTCCTGGCTGTGTATCCTTTACTGGCTTTCCTCATGCTTCCCTTCTCATTTCCACCTCTTGGCTTCCTTCAAGTCTCCACTAAAGTGCTACCTTCTTCAAGAAGCCTTTCCTGGTCTTTTATTGTTGTTATTCACTCTTTGTGATCCCAAGATCCCATTTAGGGTTTCCTTAGCAGAGATACTGGACTGGTTTGCCATTTCCTTCTCCAGCTCATTTAACAAATGAGGAAACTGAGGCAAACAAGGTTAAGTGACTTGCCCAGGGTCACACAGCTATAGTAAGTGTCTGAGGCCAGATTTGAACTCAGGAAGATGAGTCCTCCTGATTCCAGGTCTGGCACTCTATCCACTGCTCCACCTAGCTGCCCTGGCCCTACTTAATCTTAATGACTTTCCCTTTGTTGATTATCTCTAATTCATCCTGTCTATATGTCATTTGTACATTTTTTTTTTTGTACATTGTATCTTCCATTAGACTGTGAGATCCTTGAGGTCAGGGCTTTTTTTTTTTGTATGTCCAGTTCTTAGCAGTGTTTGGCACATAGTAGGCACTTCATAAATGCGTGTTGATTTGATTTTCTCTTCTCTGTGCTAAATCCCCTGAGCTTTAAAAAAAAAACAAACCAAAACCAAATCCCAGCTTCTGGACCTAGGTCTACTTTGAGGTTGATTTGTGAGTGGATGGAAGGCCAGGCTGTGCCCACTTTGGTATGAGGACGGAGGAAGGAGGAGGGAAGAATGAGGAGGGGAAAGGGGTGGGTTGAGGCTGAGCTAAAAGAATCTGCACCTGGGAGAGGGCTGTGAAATGTAGCTTCTTGTTCAGGGTCTGAAACTGCTTCAGGAAGAACCAGGAATCGAAATAACACTTTCTGCTTCTATGGCTCAGGCTCCAAAGGGGCTTGCCTTCCTTATCTCACTTGATGCTCACAGCCCTGTGACAGCCGTCTATGGGAAGCTCAGCTTTGTCCCCTATTACCTGTGCAACTACATAGCCTCCCTGGGCCTCAGTTTCCTCATCTGTAAATCGAGGGGGTGGGGTTTAAACTAGATGACCTTGAAGGGCTCTTTCAGCCCTAGATCTCATTTGACAGATGGGGAACCTGAGGCTCAGAGAGGAGGGGGCAACCTGCTCAGATCCATGCAGTTCCTAAGCGTGGAAGGAAGGGCTGGAATCCACTCTTTGGTTTCCATGTCAAACATTCTGTTTAGGCACAGTCCCCTAGGGAGCAGGCTAGGAGGCTGAACAGATTTCAGGGAGGCAGCCGGCCTCTTATGTACATAGGTTCATAGGTTCATCACTTTGGAGCCAGAAAGGACCTGAGAGCCTATTTTATCCAACTCCCTTCATTTTTACAAGTGAGGAAACTGAGGCTTGGAGAGGTCATGTGATCATAAGATCATAGCTCCGAAGCTGTAATGTTTTCTAGTCCATCTCTCTTATTTTACAGATTAAGAAACTGAAGCCCCAAGAGGTAAAGGGGTCAAATGATTTGTCCAAGGTCACCCAGACAGCAAATAGCAAAGCCCTGCTATGCTATGTGGACTTTCCTTCCCTTGGAGCCTTCTTATCATCTATGTCCTACGTTTGTATGCTGCTCGTTGGCACGTCTTCATGTTACTTTGTAAACGTTCTTCAGTTAGTGTCCACATTTGGCCTCCCCAGCTAGCGTGCATGTTCTGTTGATCTGGAAACTTCCCCAGGGCAAGGACAGTTTCTTCTTTTCCTTTCATAACACACAGAGGGCCAAGTACAGGGTTCTGGCCACAGTGGGAGCTGAGTCCTTGGGTGATGGGCTGACCTCATCAGTGCTTGAGCAATATATCAGCAGTGGAGGAGAAGGAGAGGAGCTGGAGGGCATCGGCTCAGGAGAGCAGCTGTAATTTTCAGGGCACTAGAGATCAGGCCATAAAAATACTGGCTGAAGAACTTGAGATTTTGGCTTGGAGCAGAGAAAAGTTGGGGGGGGGTGATGGCTATCATGGGGCACCATGGGACAGAAGGATTGATTAGACCCACTATTTTTGTCCCCCGAAGGCAGAGTTAGAAACAAAGGATGGAAGGTGGAGAGGAGTAGCTTTTGGCTTGATGGAAGGACCCACTTTCCAACACTTTAGTGTCTAAAGGTAGAAATGGCTGCCTCAGAAGGGAATGCATCCCCAATCCTTGGAAGTCTTTAAGCAGAGACTGGATGGCCACTTGTCAGTAGTGGGGTAGAGAGGAGCCATCTTTAGACATGGATCTGACTAGGTGGCCTCTGAGGACTCTTCTGATTTTGAGATTCTGTGTGATTGGGAATAGACAAGGTGAAGAATGTCTAGAAGGAGAATGACCAGATGGGTGAGGGGACTAGAGGTGGTGCCTGGTACACAGTAGGCACTTAATAAATGCTTGTTGATTGTCATAGGAAGATTGTTTGAGGCAACTTTGGGTGTTTAGCCTGGAGAAGAGATAGATGGGATATGATGCTGTCTTCAAATATTTGAAGAGCTATCATTGGAAGAGGGACTAAATGTGTTTTACTTGGCCACAGTGGGTGGTAGAGCTAGGAACCATGGGGAACAGGAAAGGTGACTCTACAAGAAATCATGAGCTTAAATGTGGAGTGTTATTTTTTTTAAAAGAAATACATACAGGTTTAATAGGACATCAATAAAATGCTTTTTTTTTGGTGTCCTCTTCTCCTCTCTTCTTTTTCCTCTGAGTACCTTTCAAATTTATTGAAGATCTTTTTTTTTTTAAGGCAGCCAGGTGGCATTGTAGATTAATCACTGGACCTGGAGTCGGAAATCACTCATTCACTATGGGCCTCAGTTTCTTCATCTATAAAATGAAGGAGTTGGACTTGATGAGCTCTAGGGTCCTTTCCAGGGCTAAATATATGATCCTTTGAGATGTGATTCTATGATTGCCTCGACGTAAAGGTCTAATAGGTGTATTACTGGGTGATCTCATGACCCAAGCCCGAAAAAACTATGGGTTTGGGTCAAAAGGTTATTGCGTCATAGATTTAGAGGTAGAGGGGACTTGAGAGGCCATGTGGTCCAACCCTCTCATTTTACTGATGAAGAAACTGAGACCCAGAGAGGGGAAATGACTTATCTAAGGTCACCTGGACTCCCCAACTTTAGATCCATTGCTTTTTTCCATTGTGTCATGCTGTGTCTTTAATATCCCACTGGTCCCTAACACAGTTCCCCTGGAGGTAGCTGGAAGTGAGAGCACTTGGCTTGGGATCAGGAAGGAATCCGTTCAAATGTGACCTCAGGCACTTATCAGCCGGATGACCTTGGGCATGTCACTTAGCCTCTGATTGCCTCAGTTTCTTGAACTTTAAAATGGGGATGATAACAACACCAACCTCATGGAGCCCTTGTAAGAATCAACATTGCCGAGCACATAGTAGGTGCTATATAAATTCGAGTTCCCTTTGTCTTCCCCCTCTTTTTAGTAGTACCATGAGCTTGGGTGTCACTGAGACAGGAACAATAATGAAGATCATCAACTCACACTTGTAAGCCATGTAAGTGCTCTTATGTCTTTTCCTTGTGCACATTTCCAGAACATCCAGATGTTGCTGTCCACTCCCAGCCCATGGTAATAGCCCAGCAGTTACCAAACTTTTTAGCGTTAGGACCTTTTTATTGATGACCTCTCCCCCCAACAGAGCTTTTGTTTATGGGAGTTTAAATCTATTGATATTTACTGTTGTAGAACAAAAACATCAGTAATATTGCAAAAAGAGTTTTGACTTTAAAGGGTCTCAGGACTCCCACTTTGAGAACTGCCATTTAGCCACTCAGTCACACAAGCATTTATTGAGCTCTTGCGGTGTGTCAGGCACTGTACTAAGCACTGGGGATACCAAGGAAGGAAGAAAAAAGAGATAGTCCTTGTGTTCAAGGAGCTCACTTTTCTTTTTGGGGAGTTGACATGTAACTAAGTATGAGCATGCAAATTACATGCAGAGTAGATGGAAGGTCCCCTTAGGAAGGCCTTAGCAGCTGGAGAGAACTAGAGTCAATCAATCAACATGAATTTATTAATAGCCAGGCTCTGCGCTAATGCTGAGGATCAAGCACAAATGAACAGCATCTGCTCTTAAGGAGATTACATTTCTAATGAGGTGGATGATAAGTATATAAATTGGCACATACAAGATACATACAGAGTAGAAGGAACATACCACTAGTAGCTGGAGGCTCATTTGTCAATGTTGGCTGATGAACTGAGACAATTGTTCGAGAGTTGAGTTGTCAGTTGGGTTTACTCCTATTTGGACCTTAGAGAAAAAGGAATTGAGGAAAGAAATAATTTTCTAGGTACTCTTTCATTCATTCATTCAGGACCAGAAATGGAGTGGTCACTGTATGCAGATCCCTGAACCCAGGAGGAGTGGGAAGGAGAGGAACATCCAGGGAGTGTGGCAGTTGGCTACTGAAAGAAAGATGAAATTGTGTTCCTCTCTCAGGAATCTGTCAATTTCATTCATTTGGCAAACTTTTTTTTTTAACATCTGCTATGTGCAGAGAGCGCTCTGATTGGTCCTTAGTAGATACACAATTTAGAAAAGACGAGATCTTTATGAACCCTAAAGTCTATAAAGGGGTATAAGATACAAAGATATTATCTTGCACAATAAAATGTGTTAAGTGCATCAGAGAGTTGTAAAGCATAGGTCTTGTGCAGGGCAGAGGGAAAGAAGGTTCATTACTAACAGGAGAGATAGGAAGGGCTTCATAGAGGAGGCGAATTTTGTGTTAAGATTTCTAGGATGAGTAGGAGTTGAATAAGCAAAGAGGCGCAGGCAACACATTACAGTCAGTTGGAGATGCCAGCGGGACACCCAGAGGCAGATGCATTACAGACATTTGGAACTGAAAGTCTAGTGTTCAGAAGAGTGGCCAGGCTGGAAATATAGATTGGAGAGTCATCAACATAGAGGAGGCTATGGAAGTGAATGACATTGCCAAGGAATAGAGTGTAGAAAGAAGAAAAAGATGAAGGAAAGGTCCCAGGGGAATGGTTACATGAAGGGATATAGTTTAGATATGTACAGTGAGATACATATGTGTACAATAAGATTAATAATTAATAACATATATGTACAATATATTAAATTCTTACCATGCACCAGGCACTGTGCTACATGCAGAGGATACAAATACAACTGTGATAAGAGAATTTTTGGCTTAACTTTCTTACTGTCATTTATTTAAGATGAGCAGGTCACCTGCAGAATCAAACTGAGACATCAAACCACAGTCCAGTGTTAATGATTAGTTTGCAAATTCCAGCTATAACCCTGGTGTTTACTGATTAGTTTACTGTTTTACCTGATATAGATCCTTCCCTTCTGCTATCTGTTCTTTGATGTGTAAATGATTACCTTCTCCTGCCTGCTATAAAATTCCATTGAGCACATCCTGACTATGTAACTAAAACCTATATAACGTTGCTGCATCCGCTGGTCGTGACTCACTGATTTTTGTATACAGTGAGTCTATGCTCTGAGCATATATCTGGTTTCCCCCCTGTATTTCATCTTCTGTTGATGGTTATGATTGGTGGCATTTTCTCTCAATGTGTAAGAGTCCTTGCTCGAAGGGAGCTTACATTCTGAGGGGTAGGAACACAACACCTAAAGGAAGAGAGGATTTGGAAATGGCTAGAAACTGGCATGGAGAAGGCAAAAACTCACCTATCAGAACTCATGGCCCCAGGGGCAGTGTCCAGGTTTGTTGGGATGGAGATGAGGAATAGTGACCAGAATGCAGGTAGTATGTAGGGTTTGGAAATGGCCAGGAAGGACAAAAAGAAAAAAACAGAACAACATTCAGTAAGTGCAAACTGGGTATATAAAATTCATTCATTCATTCAGTGTGCGTTTATTAAGTGCCTACTGTGTGCCAAGCACTGTGTAAGGTGCTGACTAGAAGTAATGCTGAGTTTTGAGTTGGGGTGGGAGAGGTGAATCACAGAGGGGTCCTTGAATTAGCTGAATTGTAGGGCTGTGCTTCACCTACCCAGGGAAGAATGCTGGGAGAGCTTGATCTCCTGGAGAAACCCAGGTGCTGCTAGAGTGGGATGGGTGACTCAGCCTCCAGCTGTTGACCAGCCATGCTGCTCCTTTGATGATTCTCATCTTTGGGACAAGTTGAAGAACTGAAGACTCAGCCCCAGGGTGGGGGTGGGGCATGACACATCCCTTGGCATTTCTCTGTAATCCCGGCCTGAGTCACTCCCTGTAGCTCTGTTGCCAGAGGAGTTGTACCGTATTTCCCAGAGTACTGGTTGCTCTTCTACTGGCGCCCCGCCCCCCCCCCCCCCACCTGCCATGCTTTTTAAGCTAATAATACAGGGTGTGGCAGAATTAAGATAGTTTGTATCTGTAGATTCACTTAAAAAAAAAAACCAAAAACCAAAAACATATTCCCCAAATGTACAAAGTATCATCTGATCTCAGATAAGTTCTGTGTGTGTACTGAGTAACTCAGCGGCCTTAACATTGGATCGGCAATTAATAGATTTCAAACCAACGAGCATTTATTAAAGATCTGTTCACAGTGTTAGGTGGCTGAGGACACTAGGAGGAAAAGGGAGAGGCAGCTAGGTGGTGAAGTGGATAGAGCACAGGTCCTGGAGTCAGGAGGACCTGAGTTCAAATTTGGTCTCAGATACTTGACGCTTACTAGCTGTGTGACCCTGCACAAGTCACTTAACCCTGTTTGCCTCAGTTTCCTCAACTGTCAAATGAGCTGGAGAAGGAAATGTAACCCCTAAATGGGGTTACAGAGAGTCAGATGTGGTTGGAAATGTCTAAATCTATATATCTTATAGGAGCATTCTAGGCATATAAGCCAGCCTGTGTAAAGATGCGGAAGAGGGAGATGTAGTGTCATATACCACAAGTAGGCTGGTTTGTCTGGAAAGACAGTATGTAGAGTGAAATCATTTGACACACATTGCATCATTTGAGCCTCACAATAACCCTCTTGAGGTAGGTACTGATACTTGTCTTTTATAGATGAGGAAACTAAAGCTTTGGAGATTTGTACAAGGTGACACTCCTAGAACACTCGCTAAATGACTTGTCCAAGGTCACATCTAGCAAATATAGGAGGTGGAACTTAAATCTGGTTTTCTCCTGACTCCAGTTGCTGCTTTTTTTGACTCCACTGATCTGCCTATCTGGTGCCTCCCTACATAGAATTTACTCCCAAGGATGAATTCAATTCACCTGACCCAGATGAAGTACCACCTTTAGGTGCTGAAAGAACTTGGAAGTATAATCAGTGGGCCACTGTTATTGATCTGTGAAAGATAATGAAAAATGTGAGGACCACAAGACTGGAGAGGAGCAAATATCATGAATTTTTAAAAATGAGTCTGCAAACAATAGACCGATGGACTTGACTTTGATTCCCAGGAGTATTCCACAACAGATCATTAAAAAGATGGCTGGCGGCTATTTAAAAAGGGAAGTAGTGATCATGATGGGCCGACATGGCTTCATCAAGAACAAGGCACATCAGACGAACCTCATTTTCATTTATGACAGGATTACAAAACTGATGGATGAAGGGAATGCAGTGGGCAGAGGTTTTCCAGATTTTAGCATAGCTTTTGATAAAATATCTCATACTATTCTTGTGGAAAAGATGAAAGATAGAGATTGCCCTTTCTACCTTAATCTTCTAACCCTCTCCTACTCTATCCCTTCCATCTGCTGTGTGAGCTCCCAATCTCCCCCACCTTTGCACTGGGCCACAACACACTGAATATGCGGTAGGGAAATTTTACCCCCACCCTTTGCCTGCAGATCTCCTTATGGCTGCAGACTCTGCTTGGGGGCAGTGATTGCTGAGTAAGAACTCTAATTCTCTTCTTTTCCTTTTGGGTGGGACAGAGTGAGTCACTCAGGATGAGCAGGCTTGGATGGATTGTAATTTTTATCAGAGATCTTATTACATTACCTTTCTTTTTTTAAAAAATGTTTTTCAATTAAAAATATATTTTCCCCTCTCACTTCCTCCAATGGAAGGGGAAAAAGCTTATAACAAATAGGTATAAGCAAACAAAATACATTTCCCACACTGGCTGTGTCCAAAAAGGTATTCCTCAATCTGTGCCCTGCACCTTTCTATCAGGAGTAGCTACCATGCTTCATCATTGATCCTCTGGAACTGTGTGTGTGTTTTTAAAATTTCATTCATTACATTATCTGTCCTCCACCACTCTCCACCCACACTTGTTCCAAACTTCTTCACTTCTGTACTGGGACCACCATCCTTCTAGTCACCTAGGTGTTTATAAACTCATATAAATCTTGGAACCCTGTATTTCTCCTTCATTGAAATTTATGGTCTTAAGAGACTTACCTAGGGCACTAGGTAATTGGGGATCCTTGAAGAGTTTGGCCTTTGTTTCCTTTGATTAATTCAGTGTCTTTGATTGAGTCTTACTAGGTGCTAAGCCCCAGGCCCAAACCCCTATCTATTAGGTGCTAAGCCTATGTGAGTGTGAATTGGGGCCAATGAAGGGAGGTGCTAACACCAGAGCCAATCATGGGAGCCTAAGTTCTGGTTTGATGAGTTGAAACTGTATAAAAAGGGAGAACAGAGCTATTTGCTTAAGGCTCTCACTCCTGGAGGCTCGGGACTCGGGGCAGCCTCTGTAGGGGCCTTCTGGCTGAACTCAGATGTTGATGGTTCTCTTGTAAAGCAGATCAAAAAAACCTGGGCTTGCAGCGTTCTATGAGCTGGTTGTTGTTGGTTTTACACCCCCACAGCAGCTCCTAGCTGGATTGTTGAAACAGGCACTCAAAGGTTAAATGACTTATGCAGGGTCACACAGTCAGCATGTGTCAGAGGTAGGACCTAAACCTGGATCTTCCCAGTTAGGAGGATAGCACTCTATACACTATATCTTGTTGACTGTCAGTACATATATATAATTTATAAAAAAGTAAATATATACATGTTAGGGGAGCATGCTCAAATTATTTTATCTATCCATCTATCTATCTCTCTGTCTGTCTATCTATCTGTCTGTCTGTGTATCTCCATATCTATCTATCTGTCTGTCTGTCTCTGTATCTCCATATCTATCTAATCTATCTGTCTCTTTCTGTATCTCCCTATCTGTCTGTCTGTCTGTATCTCCCTATTTCCCTGTCTATCTATGTCTTTATCTCCATATCTATCTATCTATCTATCTATCTATCTATCTATCTGTCTATCTGTATCTCCCTATTTCCCTATCTGTCTGTCTATCTATGTCTGTTTGTCTCTGTTCATATCTCCTTATCTATCTATGTCTGTATCTCCATCCATATGTATATATGCATGTATGTATGTATCAATCTCCTGAAAGAGGCCCATGATCGAAAAAGTCTGGAGACTACTGGGTGAGATGATAATATACTAATAGGGATACAGAATTGGTGCCAGCCTAGAGTTCATTGGCTCAACATTAACCAGCTTGAGATCTCCTGTAAAGTACTTAAGGGATCTGTGCTTGGCTATGGGCTATCAGACATTTTTATCAACAAAGGAAGAGAAAGTGAATAAGCCTGTTTTGAAGCACCTATGGTATGCCAGGCACTGTGCCAAGCACTTTTACCCATATTTCTCATTTGGTCCTCTTAACAATCCAGTGAGATGGGTACTGTTATTCCATTTTTCAGTTGAGGAAGCTGAAGAAGTCAGAGATCACACAGAAAATGTCTGAGGTTGGATTAGAACTCAGGTCTTCCTGACTCCAGGTCCAGTGCTCTGTGTACCATGGCACCACCCAGGGACCAATGACTTGGCTAATGGCAATATACTCAAGATGCCAAGCTGGAAGGGATGATAGACATGATGATGGATGGAGTCAGGATCCAAAAAGCTTGACAGGCTAGAGTACTGGCCTGAATTTAATTTGATAAGATTCAATGGGGATAAATAGGAAAATTCTTACATGTGAGCACAGAAAATCAATTTCACAACTAAAAGATGGGGAAGAGGAGAGAGTTATGCTTAGAGATTGGTTCTCCTGAAAAGGATCTGAGGGTTTAAGTGGTCTGTAAGCTCAACAGAAGTCAACATGTATGATGCAGTCAACAAAGCAATTGCGATCTGGGACTCCATTCAGAGAGTAGACCTTCCAGGAATAAAGAGAGGGCATTTCCTCTGTTCTATACCCTTATCAGACCACTTCTGGAGTATTGTGTTCAGTTATGGACATATTTTAAAGGACATCGAGAAACTGGAGAATGATAAGCAGGAGGGATGGTGAAGAGTCTGTGTCATGTGATGATGGGTCGAAGGAGCCAGGGATGTTTAGCTTGGAGAAGAGGAAACTTTGGCAAGGGTGGGGGAGCATTTGAAGGGCTACTGCATGAAGGAGAGTGTTAGTCTTCGTCTGTTTGGCCCCCAGGGGTGGAACTGGGAGCAGTGGGTGGAAATTGTCTGGAGGCAGATTTGACTTTGATGTTGCAAACAATGTCACAACAAGCAATGTTGTCCAGAAGAGAAATGGGCTTCCTGGGAGGGAGGTTCCTCCACTCTGGGGGTCTTCATGTAGAGGAGGAAGGATCCCTTGCTGGGTATTTTATAGAAGGGAATACTTCCATACATTGGGGCTGGACTAAATGTCTGCTGAGGTCCCTTGCAACTTGAAAATTCTATGATTCTGTGAAGGAGGGTCTGCAGCCTTAGGGAAGACTAGAACTCAGGACAGAGCCCAGCCTGAGGGGCACTTTGGACTTACCTCTGTCCTAGAGTAGCGATGGCAAACTCAAGTAGAAATGAGGCCACTAAATCATGCCTAAGTGCCTCTGCTGCTGCTTATTGACTTAACCTCCTCACCCCACCCCCACATATTAGCATTATATATGTTCTGTTGTATTTTTTATTTTGTTAAATATTTTCCAATAACATTTTAAGGTGGTTCTGAACTCTGGCCACACTGTACCTGGCTGTGCATTTGATACCTCTATCCTGGAGCGCTGGAATGAATATGACCATTGTCAGGTCCTTTCTTGTTAGTCTGTGCTTTAAACATTGTGCTTACACAGCATTCTTTTTTGGTCAATCGCTGGCCTGGATCTGAATGCAGTCTCACAACTGAGACCAACTGTCCAAGAAAAAGGTCTGATGTCATATGGAAACATACCTGAGAATGGTTCGAACAAATGAATTGGTAATGATCTAACAATTCAGCTAAATAGTTCAATGAACATTTATTAAGTGCCTACCGTGTGCCAGGTACTGTGTAGGACATATAAAGGCAGAAAGGAAATAATTCTTGCCTTTGAGGAGTTTATATTTTATTGAGGAGAAAAAAATATGTACATAGATAAATTAATGCAAAGTATATTCAGGGTAAATTAAAAGTAATTGGGGAGGGAGGGAGGTGGAATACCAGTTAGTAATCAAGGGTTGGGGGTGGTGGTGAAAGTACATCAGGAAAAGTACACCAGTACATGTTGGAATCACATCAGGAAACTACCTCATGTAGATTTCCAGAATGGTTGAACCACATCACAATCCCGCCATGAGTGTATCAGAGTGTCTGTCTTCAGGAGCGCCTCCAATATGGACCATTTCTGGTTTTTGTCATCTTTGCCAATTTGCTGGGTGTGAGGTGAAACCCCAGAATTATTTTGATGTGCATATCTCTTATAATTAATGACTTGGAGCAATCTTTCATATGATTTGTTACTAGCTTGCAATCCTTTGGAGAACTGTTTGTTCCCATTCTTTAACTGTTTAGCACTTCCCAAACCCTCATTATATATATATTTTATTGCTGACTTTTGCTTTAACATTGGGGTCATTTGAGGTAATAACTGCCCTTATAAAAAAGAAAACCAATTATAAAAAACAACCGATAGAATGTTGACATCTGATGGTGTATAGACTCCGTTCCTCCCTGCCAGTCCCCTGCCTCTTTGCCATGAGGAAGTGGGGGACTTTTATCATCTTTCCTTTGAGACCATTGTCCAGCTCCCTCCTTCTTATGGAGAGGGAAACTGAGGCTCAGAGAGAAAGAGGAAGCAACTTGCCCATGCTCAGACAGGAAATAAGTGTCAGAATTGGGATGCGAGCTGGCTCCCTGACTCCAGGGGTAAAACAAGGTGTTGCTCCTATCAGGAATCTCTTCTGCTTGTGTGTGTAGCCTTTGTAAATGGGCTCAGAAGGGGATTACCGAAGAGGAGGTCTGAGTCCTTCTGCAGTCCTAGGAGATCAGTGGGGCTTCTTTTAGAGTGGTGGCTCTGAAGGGGACAACATTCATTCATGGCCGTAAGAGTTATTATATTTATTAAAAGTATATATGTCAGCCTTCCACCCTGCAGGCAGCCTACTCTCACCTCTCACCTGCTGTGTTAATCTTAATCAATCAGCGAACTTTTTTCATATTTATTTTATTTTTTAATTTGTGGAATAAAATAAGCATTTCCACAACCTAGTATAATAAAAAAGATGATTGCACACGAAACTGCAGATCTACTATGTACAACTTGCTATTCCTTTTAAATATACTGAAGTTATCATAGAAATTTCTTTTTTTTTTCTTCCTTCCTCCTCCCTGTCCTGCCCTAGAGATGGCTACCACCAGCAGGCATTTTCTTTCTTTCTTTTTTTTTTTTTGGAGGGTGGAAGGCAGGACCACTGGGGTTAAGTGACTTGCCCAAGGTCACACAACTAGTACATGTGTCAAGTGTCTGAGGCTGGATTTGAACTCAGGTCCTCCTGACTCCAAGGCCAGTGCTCTACTCACTTCACCACCTAGCTGCCCCACCAGCAGGCATTTTAAAGGACCTACTAAGTACCAAAAACCGTGCTAGGTGCTGGGGACACAAAAACCAAAACAAAATAAACCCTGCCCTGTAGGAGCTTCAGTCATGTCTGACTCTTCCTGACCCCATTGGGGGTTTTCTTGGCAGAGATACTGAAGCAGTTTGTCATTTCCTTCTCCAGCTCATTTTACAGATGAGGAAACTGAGGCAAACAGGGTAAAATGACTTGCCCAGGGTCACACAGCTAGTATCTGAGGCCGCATTTGAACTCAGGTCTTCCTGACTCCAGGCCTAGTGCTTTATCCACTGTGCCACCCATCTGCCATATGTGTCTATACACACATATGTATATATGCATACATATACATATCTATATGCACATATATGTAATATGTGATCTATCAAGATATCTAGCATATTGTAAGCTCCTTGAGGGCACAGACTATCTTTGAGTCTTTTTGTATCCCTAGTGCTTAGTGCAGTATACATGGTAGGCATTCAATAAGTATTTATACATACACACACATATATATACATGCACTATCTATGTCTATACACATATATGTGTGCGTGCATGCATATGTGTGTGTGTGTGTGTGTGTGTGTGTGTGTGTGGTGGATTTTGCCCCCTTGAATGTCAGCACCTTGGTGCAAAACCCTGTTTACCTCATACTAGTTGCAGTTCTCCCTCCAATAGAATATGGGGCAGTATAAAGATTGGCTGTACATTCAGAGAATCTGTTTTCAAATTCTGGCTCTGACATGTAATACCTGTATGACTTTGGGTAAGTATTTTCATCTTTGTGGATTTTAATTTCCTCAGCTGTAAAATGAGGGAGTTGGATGGTACGACCTCAAATCTAAAACTATGACCTTAAGTTCTTTGAGGCAAAGGATAGTTTTTTTGATTTGTCTTTCTGTTCCCCAGTCCCCAACAAGTTCTCTTTTATGTTATTTCTTCTCCCATCCCTACAGTAAAGTTTTCATTTTGTTAAAATTTTTTTTGATATATATTTTTGTTTCACCTTCTTCACCTCAAATATACTCATCCCTTTTCACCTCCTTAAAGATCCATCCCTTATAACAAAGAGGAAAAAAGAAAGAGAAGGGAAAAAGTAATACAGCAAATCTACCAACCCATCAATAGAGTCTGATAGTATATGTATTGTTCTATGCTCATAGTTCCCCAGGGAAAAGCACATTTTAAAGTTGTTTAGGACCAGACTTGTTCAGTACAGTCAAACAGTGCTCAGTTTTGACTTTGTGGTGGTTTGTTTTGTGTTGTTCTTTCTATTTGCATTGTTGGAATCACTGTGCCTCTATATATGTCTGTATGTATATATACACACATACACATATACATATATGTATATATATATATACACACACACAGTTCTGCTTACTTCATTCTACATCAGTTCGTATAAGTCTTTCCATGCTTCTCTATATTCTTTATTCTCGTTGTCTCTTATCGTATGACAATATGCCATTATATTGAAAGAACTTGTCTCTTACAGGGTGATAATACTCCATTATTTTCAAACCACAGTTTGGTCCAGAAAACAAACATCTACTTTGTCCAAAGGTCTTTTAAAACAAGATCAGTTCTCATTTTTCTGGAATAGTAAAGGTGTTAATGCTTAAATACGGGGGGATGGACAAGAAGAACTGTTACAATCTGTCGTAGCCAGAGGAATTAGCTTTCTTAGGGCTCAGCCTTGTTATTTTTAAGGAGGATCTTGATTCTTATGTTCTAGGAATGTTCCTAGGGAGAAAGATAGACTTCTGGATTGCCTGCATAGAATATCAGGGATTGCTGGGGGGTACTGGTGAAGGTTGAGAGTGTCCAGTGGCTATGGAAAGAAGTCAGGAAGAATGGGAGAGACTGGTGGAAAGCCACTGGGAGCTCTCTTCTCAGTGAGTAGAAAAAAAGTCTGGGCCCCAGTCCCCTCCCTTTCCTGGGATGTGCAAGGCTCTCAAACATGTTTGCCCTTGGCCACGGCTGCTACTGCTAGTGTTGATTTTGGCAGCCCTGTTAATTCTGTATTCCAAATACCTGTTGGGGAAATACAGACTGAATGCTTATATCCTGCTTGACTCTGTTCCCTGTTCTTCAGTTGGGGAAATAGCATAGTTGTACCTGGAAGTCACATCTGGGACCATGTCCCACAGTGCCAGGTGAACAGACAGGACAGACTCCATAGGAGGCAATGCAGCATAAGCTCATAGTCCATGGTGGGTTAGCCTTTTCAAGGCATGGAGCGGCAGTATCTGAGTCTCTGGATCATTGACTCTGTGGGCTCCCAGCTCTAGGAACATCATAGGATCCTGGGTTTAGGTCTCAAAGGATTTTAGAGATCAGCTAGTCCAACTCCCTCGTTTTATCTATAAAAAGAAAGAGTTAGGCTAGAAGTCTCCAGGATCCCTTTCAGCTCTAAATCGATGACTCCAGGATTCCATTGAATGGTTCAGCTGTTCTCCAATCAAGGGACATCTACTTAGTTTCCAATTCTTTGCTGCTGCAAAAGGACTTCACACATTTTAATGTATATCATAGCTCTTTGTGCCCATGTCTCTCTTCTGGCTAGACTCTAAACTCCTTGATAAGCACAAATGATGTCTTAGTCATTCATTTTTTAAATCCCAACACTTAGCACCGTGCCTTGCACAATGAACATTTACTGAATTGAGTTATGCTCTATGCCTTGAAAAACAAGTATCCTCTCAGTAGCAAGAGGTCCTCCACCTTTTTGTGGGAACACTGATGTGTAATAATAATAGCCAATATTTATGTAGTGGGGCAGCTAGGTTGCACAATGGATAGAGAGCTGGACCTGGAGTCAGGAAGATGAGTTTAAATCTGGCCTTGGACTTACTAGCTGTGTGACTCTGGGCAACTCACTTCACCCTGTTTGTCTCAATTTCCTCATTTGTCAAATGATCTGGAGAAGGAAATGGCAAGCCACTCCAAAATCTTTGCCAAGAAAACCCCAAATGGGGTCACAAAGAGGTGGATATGACTGAAATGAATGAACAATTTATATAGTGCTTTAAGATTTGCAAAGCTCTCCCAAAGACCCCAGCTTCTGAGATAAGAACTGCCGAAAACTGCTGCTTAAACTGGAAAATAGTATGGCAGAAACTGGGCATAGACCAACATCTGACACCATGTACCAAAATTAAAGTCCAAATGGGTACACGATTTAGATATAAAGGTGGATACTATAAGCAAATCAAGGCAGCAAGGAATAGTTTATCTATCAGATTTATGGAGAGTGGAGGAATTTATGACCAAACAAGAGACAGAGGACATTATGAAATGCAAAATGGACAATTTTTATTACAGTACATTGAAAAGTTTTTGCACAGACAAAGCCAATGCCACCAACATTATGAGAGAAGCAGAAAACTGGGAAAAAATTTTTACAACCAGTGTCTCTGATAAAGGCCTTATATCTAAAATATATAGAGAACTGAGTCCAATTCAAAGAATACAAGTCATTTCCCAATTGAGGAAGAAATTAAAACTATCTGTGGTCATATGAAAAAATGCTCTAAATCACTATTGATTAGAGAAATGCAAATCAAAACAACTCTGAGGTATCACATCACACCTATCAGATTGTCTAGCATGACAAAACAGGAAAATGATAAATGTTGGAGAAGATGTGAGGAAATTAGAACACTAATTCATTATTGTAGAGTTGTGAAGTGCTCCAACCATTCTGGAGAGCAATTTGGAACTATACCCAAAGGGCTATAAAAATGTGCATACCCTTTGACCCAGCAATACCACTTCTAGGGCTATATCCCACAGAGATCACACAAGTGGGAATTGGACCAGTATGTACAAAAATATTTATAGCAGCTCTTTTTGTGATGGCCAAAAATTGGAAATTGAGGAGGTGCCCATCAATTGGGGAATGGCTGAACAAGTTGTGGTATATTAATGTAATGGAATACTATTGAGCTATAAGAAATGATGAACAGGATGATTTCAGAAAAACCTGCAAAGACTTACATGAACTGATGCTGAGTGAAGTGAGCAGAACCAGGAGAACATTGTACACAGTAAAAGCCACAGTGTGTGATGACTGATTTTGATAGACTTAGCCCTTCTCAGCAATGCAAGGACCTAAAACAATTCCAAAGGACTCACGATGGAAAATGCCATCCACATCCAGAGAAAGAACTATGGAGTCTGAATGCAGAGTGAAGCAGACTATTTTCTCTTTTTGTTTGTTTTGTTTTTTCTTTTTCATGGTTCCTCCCATGTGTTCTAATTCTTCTATACAACAAGACTAATGTGAAAATATGTTTAATAGGAATGTATATGTAAAGCCTGTATCAGATTGCAGGCCATCTTGGGGACATGTGAGGGAAGGGAGGAGGAAAAATTTAAAACTTTTGGAAGTGAGTGTTGAAAACCAAAAATAAATAAATTAACTTATTAAAAAAGATTTGCAAAGTTCTTTACAAATATCTCATTTTATCCTCATAAAAACACTGGGAGGAAGCTGCTGTTATTATCCTCATTTGACAAATGAAGAAACTGATGCTGACAGAAATTAAATGAATTGGCCAGGGGCATACAGCTCGAAAGTGTCTGAGGTCCACATCAATGAGATTTTGGAACACCGAGACATTGAAGAAACCTTAGTGGCTATTTCTAATTCCAAGTATTTGCTGGTCATTTCTCCCATTGTTTTTCAACTGATCTTGCTCCTTTCTGTTGTTTATTTTTTTCCTACTGAAGCAAAGTTGTTGGTTGTTTTTAGTGTCTGCTCCTGCTTCAGAACAATGCCATGGAGATGGAACATTGAGCCTGGAGAGAAGACTTGGGGGAATATGAAAGCTGACTTCAAGTGTCTTCTGAAAGAGGATTAGACTTAATTTTGTTTTCCCTCGGAGGACCAGAACCAGTCAAAAGAAAAGAACTCAGAGAAGCCAATTTAGGCATAATGGAAGGAGTTTATACTTATTCATTTGAGCTGTCCAAAAATGGAACGGGTCACTTCACGAAGGAACAGGTCCTACTTCACTGGGAGTCACCAAGCTGAGTCTGGATGACCACTTGTTGGGTATGTTATAGTAGAGATTCCTTTTCAGGTTGACTGCTGAGGTCCCCAAGGTTCTATGATTCTCTGACTCAGTGTCAGTGGTTCTCTTGTTCGGATGGGATGTCTGTTTCAGTGATTATCAATCAAACCTTTATTAAACACCTACTATGTGCCAGGCACTATGTGAAGTGTTGGGGATACAAAAAGATGTAAAAGACAGTCCCTGTCCTCAAGGACCTTACAATCTAATGGGGTAAATAACAAAAAAAAACATATACAAAACAAGCTATATGCAGGACAAATAGGAAATAATTAACAGAGAGAAGACAATTAAGAATTAAGGGGGAGTGGGAAAAACTTCTGGATGGAATTTTAGTTGGGACTTAAAGGAAGTCAGGGAGGGCAGTAGGCAGAGCAGAGGAAGAAGAGCATTGCAAGTTTTCTTGCTCTACTTTTCTAAGACCCTTCTTGTTTTCAATATCCACTGCCTTTGTGCTACCAATTCTCTGTCTCCCCAGGGACCCTGCTATGATACCCAGCTTGGATCTTCCTTCCTTGGTCAACATACCATGCTTCAGCTGTTTCCTTTCTTCTTCCTCCCTCGCTATCAAAACTTATAGGTCCTGGTGTTGAGGGTGAAAAAACCAGAGAATCAGGAATCCCAAAACTAAAGTTCCCAGGACTAGAGTTCCCAGTTGAGGGGGAGTACCCCTCAAAGACCCAAGTACTAGAGAGGGTTGGGGCTGTTTGGAATGAATTCACAATCTCAAGCATTCTTTAAGTCAAGGTGGCAAAGGTTTATTATGCTTTACAGTGGGTAAGAGTTTTTAGGGAATCTGCAACCTTAGAGGGGTGCAGGGAGAAGATTTGGGGGTGAAACATGTCAATTAGGTGTTTGGGGTGGGATTAGGGAGTGGTTAAGTGGTGGTCATTTCTTAAAGGAACATGCACTTTTTGTATCTACTGTGCAGGTGTATTACCCAGGGTTCACTGGGAAGTAGCCCAAGGTGGGGGGCTAGTAGGGGGTGTGGTTTTGACTGTGAAACATCACTAAGTTAGCTAGCGGTCAGGGCTGACTGGGTATATCTAGGTGGCTTTCATCAAATGCCTTGTTAGACAAAATAAATGTAAGAGAGTATACATTTGACTATATCTAGGATACATATAAGTAAGGTCAGTAAGTAGTGAATATTGTCATGACCTAATGCACAGCCAATTATCAGTATACAGGGCTGCCTATTGTGAAAGGAGTAGAGACAAATGTGTTGCTGGGGCATGCTGCCCTTGAGCTGGAAAGACAGCATTTTGAGGCTAGAGAGAGATGTGATTTTAGAACCGGATGTGGTTTTGGAACTGGGGTTCAGGCACACGCACCCAAGCAGAGGCTGTTAGAGTTAGGGTTCAAGCACAAGTACCCAAGCAGCTCATCACTGCGTCCCATTCCCTTCATACTTGGCTTTTTGCTGAACAGACTAGTCTATAATAAAGCTTTTTTTTTGCGGGGGGGGAAGGCAAGGCAATTGGGGTTAAATGACTTCCCCCAGGTCACATAGCTGGTAAGTGTCAAGTGTCTGAGGCTGGATTTGAACTCAGGTCCTCCTGACTCCAGGGCCGGTCCTCTATTCACTGCTCCACCTAACTGCCCCTCCCCTCCTTTTAAAATCAGAACACAGATGCCAAAATTTAATTATATTTAAAAATCCCGAACTATATTCTTTCTCCAATTTCTTGGGCAATCAGAAGCATAAGTATTTCTTGGGTCAAATTTTCCAGTGATCAAAATATTCAAACCATAAAAAGAAATACTTTGTTTGGGACAACTTGAATCCAACAACAGATTATTAAAAAAAAAGCCCAGGGGTGGGGGTGGCGAAAGGTGTCCATGAAGCAAATGACTTCTGTGGGAATAGAAATAATTGAAATGAGTTTGAAAAATTCCCAAAATGAGATTTTTCTAAAAGAAAGAAGTAAATCTTTCTTCCTTTGAGGCAGGGCAAGCATTCTGGGACACTTCATAAATAAGATTATCTTTCTCTTCAGGAAGAGAAAAGAGACATCCTGTTTTTGATACACAATTAAATATACCACCCTCTGTTGTGACCAAGTGGTGGACAAATGACTCTTCAACAGTACAATCTAGACATCAAGCAATAAAATCCAAAGGTCTGTTGAATCTACCTTTTCTATTCATATGTTGCCTGTACTTTCTCTTCTGAGACATATTTATGGCATATGCATTTACAGAACCATCAACTTTTTTCCCTTTTGTGGCGTCAAAGGAAGCAAATCCCATTAATTACATCATTTCAATTTTTTCTTCTGTTTTGCCTTCCAAGTCTTCTTCAGCAATTTGACGTTCTTTGCTTTTTGTTTCTTTAGTTTCTTTTTTCTCGTCATCCCTCCTTTCCTTTAGCTGGGAAGGGGAAGGAAAGGAAGATCGGTGCCTTCTTGGAGACTGGGCCTCCTCCTATGTAGAGAGGGAGAACGACTCCTCCTCCTATCTCTGTCTCGGGATTGGGCCTATCCTCCAGGCCTTCTCTCTCTCTCTGGATGTAGGACGGGATTGTCTGTGCTCCCTCGGAGGGGAACAGCTCCTGCTGTTAGTAGGTGTTTCCAGGACAACAAATTTACATTCTAGAGATAATAAGAATATGGATTTGGAGGTAGAAGAGGACCTTAGAGGTCATCTAGTCTAACTCCCTCATCTAACAGCTGAAGAAATTGAGACCCACAGAGGTAAATTCATTTCCCCAAGACCACACAAATAGTTATTTTTGACCCAGATCTTTTTTTTTTAATAGTTGCAATCAATTTATTAAAAGAGATGATTGGTTAGGCATCTGCAATGGTGACTTCAACTTCTACACCTGGTTCAATGCTGATAGAAGTGATCTGTTTAACAATTTCAGAAGGACTGTGCAAATCAATAAGGTGTTTGTGGATTCTCATCTGGAACCGATCCCAAGTCTTTGAACCTTTTCTGCAAGGAGTTTTTCTAGTTGTGATTTGAAGCATCTTAGTGGGCATTCGAACAGGTTCCTTCAATTTCAAATTCTTTTCTTCGGCTCCTCTAATGAGCTCAGCACACACTTTCTCGAGTGATTCCACATTGTGACTGGTGAGGGTGATCCGGATCCGGAGAATGGCCGCTTCAGGCTCCACAGGGGTCTTGCCGGTGTCTTTGAATACCATGGCAGTGAAGTGGTTTCCTGACTGACTTATTCCTCGGTAAGAGCGAACAGTAGTGACTCAGGAGGAGGAGAGGCAAAGACTGCCGACTCCATGTGGCTGCAGTGGTGATACCTTCACCAAAGAGCCAGATCTTCTGATTTATACTGCGTATGTACCCTTTGAGTAAGTCACCTAACTTCCATGGGCATCAAAGGTGGTGTCAGGCAGTCTGTGTCAGGCACTTACTAGCTGTGTGACCCTGGGCAAGTCACTTAATCCTGTCTGCCTCAGTTTCCTCATCTGTAAAATGAGCTGGGGAAGGAAATGGCAAACTGTTCCAGAATCTTTGCCAAGAAAACCCCATATGTGGTCACAAAGAGTCAGACATGATTGAAACAACTGAAGAACAATTTCCTTATCTATAAAATGGGGAAGTTAGATCAGTTGACCTCCGAAATCTTTTTGAGCTCTAAATCCATGTTATGATGCTCTCACTCCAAATCCAGCACTTTCCCACTTCATGAAGTGGCTTTACAGATCAGTCTAGACAGAGACACAAAATTTTCACCCAAATGAGTGGAGCTAACGATGGAAATTTTGGACGCTGTGTCAAACCTGAGGGGAAGATGCCTTTTGGTGGAGCTGGGGTGTGTGCGTGTGTGTGTGGGGAAGGGTTTGTTAGTGCCCTCCTCATCATGCCATACAAGCAGCTGCCCACTGGGTTCTTGGATACTCTTCAAGACTATTTATGCTCATGGGAGAGGGGGAAGCAGTTGATAAGCTGCTACTGCTCAACGTGGGAACATTTATTGCTATTTGAATTACCAGTGACATATCAGAAGGTGGCTCTTTTTCACTGGCCCAGTAATGGGAGCCAGGATTTATTAGGGCTGCCAAGTTTAATAAACCTGTGTTTTACCCTTTTAAAGCTGGTATAGTGAGGCTTTCTTGCAAGAAGCCTCCTTTCTACCATTGCTTCATAATTTATTCAGGATTTTCTTAATTGATCCATCAACAAAACTGTGAAAGTGCCAGAGAGTAAAGTTTGTTTAATGATTACTGATCTCTTTTGCTTTGGTACAATAACTTTTGTGGAAGGAAACAGTTACCTTGGGCCTTGATGCCCAGCCTCTAAGTGTGGTCTCTTTTCTGTTGGTTTAGATGGAATAGCATTTTCAAGCTCTTTTGCTCTCCCTGAGATCTGCACCAGCCATATTCTCACCCCCAGGTCCATCTGGGATGTGGAGCTCTGGTCCAGGAGATCCACCTTGGGAAGGTGTGGTGGTAAGAAAAGTGTCTTCCTTTGAATTCTGTAGAAGCATGCCGTTTGATAAAAGATTTTAAGCCTGGCAGGGGCCTTAGAGATCATCTGAGTTCGATGCCCTTGTCTTTCAGAGGAAACAGAAGTACAGAGAAGGGGCTTAAGTGACTTGCCCAATGTTACATAAGTAGTTAGCACAAACAGGACTCCAACCCAGGTTCTTTGACTCTACGATCAGAGGTTCTTCCATGCTATACCATGCTGTCTCTTTTAGAAGATTTTCCTAAGCTCTTAATAAACTTACCAGCCTCTCTAGAATGACCTGACAAGTCATCCATCCATCCATCCATCCATCCATCCTTCCTTCCATCCATCCATCCTTCCATCCATCCATCCATCCATCCATCCATCCATCCATCCTTCCTTCCTTCCATCCATCCATCCTTCCATCTGTCCATCTATCCATCCATCCCATCTATCCCCTCACCCAACCCACATTTATTGAGGGCCTACTACTTGCCAAGGACAAACATACCTACGTCAGTAGATTCTGCCACTTTAGGATAACGTAACTCACAGTTACTGCTACTGTGTCTTTGAAATACTATAACTTAAAATTGCTGTTACTGTATCTTTGGAGTCTTGAGCAGTCCAAAACTCGGCTGCACTTGTCAAAAAAAGTCATGACTACTGTCTCCTCACGCTGTCATTCAGTATCTCTGCTCTCTTCCACAACCAAACTCCTATAAAATGCTTGTTGCTGCTCTTCTCACTTCCCAATCCTCAGCTCCTTTCAGTCTGGTTTCTGACTTCATCATTGGACTGAAATTGTTTTTTCCAAGGTTAACAATGATCTCTTTGAATTAAAAACATTTTTTTTTTCAATGAACAATTTTCTCTCCCTCTCACTCCACCTCCCTATTGGAGAAAGAAAAATAGTAAGGATTTCTTAATTGCCAAATGTGACAGCCTCGTCCCATTTCTCATCCTTCTTGACATCCCTGCAGTATTTGACACTACTGACCACCCTCTCTTCCAAGGTACTTCCTCCTACCTGGATTTTTTTTTCTGACACTGCTCTCTCCTGATTCTCTCCCTATCTGTCTTGATATTCCTTTTCAGTTTCTTTTGCTAGATCATCATCCATATCCTGCCCCCCAGGGCTCTTTTCTTTTGTTAACCTCATAAACTCTTATGGTGTGTGTGTGTGTGTGTGTGTGTGTGTGTGTGTGTGTGTGAGAGAGAGAGAGAGAGAGAGAGAGAGAGAGAGAGAGAGAGAATTATCATCTCTATGCAGACGGCTTCTAGATATCCAGCTACAATCTCAGTCATGAACTCTTTAAAAATATTTATTTATTTTTAGTTTTCAACATTCACTTTTATAAGATTTTGAATTCTAAATTTTCTTCTTTTCCTTCCCCTCCCTCCCTCCCCAAGACGGTGTGCAAGCTGATATAGGTTATACATTTAATATATATTAAACATATTTCTACATTAGTCATGTTGTAAAGAAGAATTAAAACCAAAGTGAAAAATCACGAGAAGGAACCCTTCCCCTCCCCCTGAAAAAAGAGAGAGAGAAAGTAGTATCCTTCGATCTGCTTTCAGACTCCATAGTTCTCCCTCTGGATGTGGTTAGAATTTTCCATCATGGGTTTTTTAGAGTTGTCTTAGGTCACTGCATTAGCTGAAAAGAGCTAAGTCTATCAGAGTTGGTCATTGCACAATGTGACTGTTACCGTGTACAATGTTTTCCTGGTTCTGCTCACTTCACTCAGCATCAGTTTACGTAAGTCTTTCCAGGTTTTTCTGAAATCTGCCTGCTCATCATTTCTTATAGAACAATAAATATCCCATTGTATTCATATGCCACAATTGTTCAGCCATTCCCCCATTGAGGGGCATCCTCTCAATTTCCAATTCTTGGCCACCACAAATCGGTCATGAACTCTTGTCCTGTCTTACCTATTGGTCATCTTCAATCAATAGCTCAGTCAATAAACATTTATTAAGCACATACTATGTGCCAGACAGTGTACTACTTACTGAGGTGACAAAGACAAATTGAAAGCAGTCTCTTTAGACTTCCCAGGCTCATGATTTCCAAAGTCAAACTCATTCTCTTTCCATACAAATCTACCCTTCTCCTTGACATCCCTCCCTATTTCTGATGAGGGCACTATTCTCCCAGTTACTCTAAGTTTGTAACCTCTGAGGCAGTTTTGACTCTTCACTCTTTGTCTCCTCTCAAAGCCAATTAGTTGTCAATTCTCACTGATTTTACCCCCACATCTGTCACATCCAAAACCTTTCCACTCGCATAGCTAAGAGCTGATCCTTCCACTCATATGGCCACCATCCTGGTTCAATCAATCAATCAGCAAGCATTTATTAAGTAGCTACTGTGTACAAGGCACTATGCAAGGCACTGGGGATACAAAAGCAAAATGATCCCTATCTTCAGAGAGTTCATATCTGAATGGGAGAGAAAGCATGTAGACTTCTAGCTACATACGAACAGATACAGGGAACCCTTAGGGAGGCATTGGTTGGCTGGGAGGACCATGGTATCAGGGAGGTGATGCCATGACATGCAAATGAATTGAATTTATTGAGGGAGGGCTGTGCAAAGTCATCAGCCTCACTCTCTCCTCCAGAGCCATCTGGGTCCAGTGGCCAGACGTTGATCAGGATGACTGGAGATGCCCACCTCCCCCACTCCAATCTATCCTCCACACAGCTGCCAAATTGGTATTCCTAAAGCACTGACCATATCATCCCTCTGCTTGAGAAGTCCTGATGGCTCCCTCTTGGCTCTAGGATCAAATGCAAAATGCTCTATTTGGCATTTAAAGCCCTTGCCGATCTGGCTCTGGTTCACCTTTCTAGATCAATGTACTTTATCCACTTTCTGTTGGAGCCAAATTGGCTTACCTGATGTTGTGCATATGCCACGTTCCATCTCTTATTTCTGGGCCTTTGCATACATTGTCCCTCAAACCTAGAATGTCTTCCCTCCTCATTTCTGCCCCCTAGCATCCCTGTTGTTGTTGTTCAGTTCTTTCAGTCATATTTGACTCTTTGTAACTCTGTTTGGGGTTTTCTGGGCAAAGATATTGGAGTGGTTTGCCATTTCCTTCTCTAGCTCATTTTACAGATGAGGAAACTGAGACAAATAGGTTAGCTGGACTTACACAGGGTCTGGATTTGAAACTTAGGTCTTCCTGATCCCAGGCCTGGCATCTATCCACTGTATCAACTAGCTGCCGGCCCCCCCGCCCCACCCCCAACATCCCTAGTTTCCTTCAAAGCTCAGCTCAAGCACCGCCCACATCTTCCTCCTATCTTCCTCCCCCAGCTGTCAGTGGCCTTCCTCACATCCCAGATTGATTTTCTGTCTATTTCATATATATTTGATATGATGCATATCTATATAGTATATATAATATAATGTTATGATGCACTTGTTTAATTTTGGATTTTTTGACAGTCCTTCCTCCCCCTCAGTTCCCTTAATGAAGTCTCCTTAGCCAGCCATTTTCTGCAATTATCCATTTTACTTTGAATCAGGAAAACAGCATAATGCAGTTGGAGATATGAGAGAAGTTTGGGTTTGAATCCTCACCACTTCAGAGCTGTGTGATTATGGCCAAGCCACAATCTGAGCCTCAGTGTCTTCATTTGTAAAAGAGAGATGGGGGTGAGACAAGGATGATGAAGGAGGCTGAGGAAGGACAGTCATATATAGGAACAGAAGAAGCAGGGGGCCTTTTCACTATGGCCAGTGTTTTCAGCTTTGCTGCTTTCTAAACCTTTACTGGTTTACTTTGGGCCACTAGATGGCTCAGTGGATAGAGCGCCTGGCATGGAGTCAGGAAGACTCATCTGTCTGAATTCAAGTCCAGCCTCAGACAGTGACTAGCTGTGTGACCCTGGGCAAGTCACTTAACCCTGTTTGCCTCAGTTTCCTTGTCTATAAAAATAAGCTGGAAAAGGACATGAAAACCATTCCAATACCTTTGCCAAGAAAACCCCAAAGTGGGTCACAAAGAGTCAGACACGAATGAGCAACAATAACCACACCTTTACTGATCATTGACATAGAAAGCTCACTGGCTTTGGAGACAGAGAACCTGGGTGTAAATCTTGACTCTTCTGTTGGTCAGCTGTGTGACCTTGGGGGAGGAACTTTACCTCCCTGGGCTGCAGCTTCCTCCTCTAGAAAATGAAGGGAGTAAACCAGATGATCCCTTTGAGAGGTGAGTACAGAAGCAGGATTAAAGAGAACTTGGGTTCAAATCCTGCCACAGCATAGCTGCATGACCCTGAGCAAGTCACTTCTGTGAGCAACAATTTCCACCTCTAATAAATGGGTTTAATTGTAGCATCTACCTTTCCAGGTTCTGTGAGGCTCAAAACGAGATCATATTTGTAAAGCGTTTTGTCAGCCTTACAACCCTTAATGTGAACTATTTTGTAAGTCTTTTCAAGCTTCGGACCCGATGATCTCTCAAGCAGCTAATAATACAAGCAGTACCCACTTGGTGGGATTGTGAAGAGACTCAGATGGGCCAAGGCTCTGTGACTCCGCTAAATGCTATGTAGATTGTGAGCTATTCTTGTCTTTCCAAATGTAGGCCTCTGATAGGAGAGGGGCCAAAGGGGCTGGGAACAACAGAAAACAAACCAAACCTAGGAAATCTAGCTCATCTTCCTGGCTTATCCATGTCCCTGTGATCTCTCCCCAGCATGCTGCCTACTAAAATGCTTTCTGAATAAAGAACATCCCTTCCTAGGAGACAGCACTGTCCTCTAAGACACATTGTTCCTGGTGGCTCACTTGCTGTTTCCAGCCTGGAGCTACAAGCTCTGTCTGTCTTTGGTTCTGGGGGTGGGGTGGGGGAGGAAGGCTGCGGCTCCAGGAGAGGCCTTCAAATGACAAATGAGCCCCCTGAGAGTTGATTTATCTAATGGCAGTTGACCTTTAGCCTTGTTTGGAGTGGGAGAAAGCCCTGAGTTGGCAGAACGCTGTAGACATTTTGTTCTGGGCCAAGAAGCTCCCAGGGGCAGCTAGGTGATGCAGTGAATAGAGCTCCAGGCCTGAATTCAGGAAGAACTGAGTTCAAATTCCACCTCAGACATAGTAGGTGCTTAATATATATTTATCGGTTTGAATTGGGTTGGATTGAAGAACAGCAAGAAGGTCAGTATCGCTGGATCATAGGGAATATGGAGAGGAATAACGTTCTGTACTCAGATCATCTATGGATTCTGCCTATCAGCCATTCAGCCAGTCAGTGTTTGTTAAGCATGTACTATGTAGTTTGCTTGTTCCTAATTGTTGTGGTATTGTCTCCCACATGAAGCTGTGAGCTCCTTGAGAGAAAGGACCGGCTTCTTGTTTGTTTGTTGTTTGTCTTTCTTAGCACAGTGCCTGGGGCACAGTAAGTGCTTAATAACTCCTAGTTGTCTGACTGCCTGATGGAAAGAGTCCATGGGCAATTCGAGTGTAGGACATTTCTGTTTTACAGAAGAGGAAACTGATACTCAGGAAATTTAAGTGACTTGTCCAACGTAACATAGTAAGTGGTAGAATCAGGATTTGAACTCAGGTGCCTTGACTTCAAAGCCAGGTATCTTACTACCATGCTTCCATGAAGCCAACATCTTCCATTCCGATGGAAGAGACAACACGTCAATGACTAGGTACCCACAAGATACATACAGAATCAAAATGAGGCAATCCGAGAGAGGAAGACGCTGGCTTGTTTGACGGGCAGAGGAAGAAGACCGCAGCTGAAAGTTAGGCTCTCACTTCTGCTCGTTGTGACTCTGAGCAAGTTCCTGGGTCCCTATTCTCATACCATCTGCCTTCCAGGGTTGTTGTGGGGGAAGCTGGCGAGATCATCTGTTGTTACGGCCACTGTCATCATTATTCTGGACCTATGTCTGATAAGTGGAGGGAGCGGCCGCTGCCGATAGAGATTAGCAGCCCCTCGAATTTACAGGGGCACCGAGAGTGTGAGTGCTCACCCGGGCAGTGAGTGTCCGAAAGGAAACAACAGCCACTGTAGGGAGCGTTTATACTTAAAACGTGAATGTTGTGAAAGCGTTCTCACCTGGTCCTCACAGCATCCCTGGGAAGTAGGTGCTGTCATTATCCCCATTTTACATATGAGTAAACTGAGGCAGGGGGCAGGTGAGGAACATGCCCAGGGTCACCCAGCTAGTAATCATAGGAGGCCAGGCCCAGCAGTACCTTGACTCCATTCACTAGCCATGACACCATATCTTCTTCTTCCTTCCTTCCTTCCTTCCTTCCTTCCTTCCTTCCTTCCTTCCTTCCCTCCTTCCCTTCTTCTTCTTCTTCTCCTTCTTCTTCTTCTCCTTCTTCTTCTTCTTCTTCTTCTTCTTCTTCTTCTTCTTCTTCTTCTTCTTCTTCTTCTTCTTCTTCTTCTTCTTCTTCTTCTTCTTCTTCTTCTTCTCCTTCTTCTTCTTCTCCTTCTTCTTCTTCTCCTTCTTCTCCTCCTTCTTCTCCTCCTTCTTCTTCTCCTCCTTCTTCTTCTCCTTCTCCTTCTTCTTCTTCTCCTTCTCCTTCTTCTTCTTCTCGTTCTTCTTCTTCTCCTTCTTCTCCTTCTTCTTTTTCTTCTTCTCCTTCTCCTTCTTCTTCTTCTCCTTCTCCTTCTTCTTCTTCTCCTTCTTCTCCTTCTTCTTCTTCTCCTCCTCCTTCTTCTTCTTCTTCTTCTTCTTCTTCTTCTTCTTCTTCTTCTTCTTCTTCTTCTTCTTCTTCTTCTTCTTCTCCTTCTTCTTCTTCTTCTTCTTCTTCTTCTTCTTCTTCTTCTTCTTCTTCTTCTTCTTCTTCTTCTCCTCCTTCTTCTTCTCCTTCTTCTTCTTCTCCTTCTTCTCCTCCTCCTCTTCCTCCTCTTCCTCCTGCTCCTTCTCCTCCTCTTCTTCCTCCTCATCGTCCTTCTTCCTCTTGAGAGAGCAGCTGTTGGATTATTTCCTTCCCTGACTTTTAACAAAGGGATTCCCTCCTTTCTCCTATAAGTTTTTATTTTTAAATTTTTATTGATATTTCGTATTTTTGATTATTCCTCCCCCCTCCAAGAAACATTCCTCCCCCTCTCTTTCTTCAGAGAGCCACTCCTTATATGAAAGATTTAAAAAAGAAAGAGAAAACAGATTAATCCAACAAAACTATCCAATATCAACTGAGTCTGACAGTATATGCCATGTTCCACACCCATAGGGCTCCACCTGTGTAAAAATGAGAGGAAGATACATTTTCTCATCTCTTCTCCAGAGTCAAGCCTGGCCATCATAATTAATTACATACCACCGCCACCACTACCAGCATCATTGCTAGCATTTATTAAGTGCCTACTGTGCACCAGGCACTATTCTAAGCACTTTACAATGTTATCTCATTTGATCCTCACAGCCTCTCTGGGAGGTAGGAGCTGTTATTATCCCCGTTTTACAACTGGGGAAACAGACAGACCCATGATAAGTGACTTGCTCAAGGTCACACAGCCAGTCACTGAGTGAGGCTGGATTTGAATTCAGATCTTCCTGACTCCAGGCCCAATGCTCTATCATTCAGTTTCCATTTTTTCTTGTTCTTTCCCTTTACTACTGGAAGGGTACATTGTCATGCATTTTGTTTGCTGGCTCCCACAGTGCAGTTTTACTGCGACAGTGGAGATAAATGAGCTAATGCATTGCCAGGTGCAGGAATAGGGGCTCTCTCCTCTTTGCCAGCCCCTCTGGAGGGAGGCCCGAGGGACTGCCTTTTGTCTGCTAGGAAGGCAATGTCCTGTTCTCTTGGGTTCCCAGGAGCAGGTTGGGCAGGAGTCCTGTCCGGGTCCCCAGGGTCAGGTAGACCCCGCAGGGGTGAAGGTTACTTCTCTCGCCTCATTGCCAGCTTCTCCTCCGCTCTCTCCAGTGTGGCTGGCAGGCAGAGTCTGTCAAGATCTAATACATTTTCTCCACTATAGTGTTGCCGTGCTTAGTACCTTGGGCTGATACTATGTCCCTCTAAGCTATGCTCTGCCTGAAGGTCCGACATCAGAAGGTTCAGGTCTCTCACTTAACCTTTGAGACTGGGCTCATCTTCCACCCACCCCAGGTCAGCACAACTGTATTCACCTTGCTTACATTGCTGTTATCTGTGTCCACTTCTCATTTCACAAGAGAGAATATGGTACAGTGGGAAGGGCACTGAGTTTAGAATCAGAGGACCAGGGTTCAAATCCTGACTTTGCTATTGGTTACCTGCATGACCTTGGCCAAGTCTTCTTCGCTCTTAAAGCTTCTGTAAAATGGGCGGGGGGTGGGGTGGGGTGGTTAGAATAAATGAGTATTAGTTTAGGAAGCAAAGGCTTCTCAGTTGGGTCCCAGTTCCACTTATTAGCTATGTGACCTCGGGAAAGTTGCTTGACTCCTTGGGCGTCAGTTTCCCTGTATATAAAATAAGAGGACTGAATTAGATGGCTTCTAGCGTGACTTCTAGATATGATCTTTTTTTAAATTATTTTTTTGGAGGGAGGAAGGCAGGACAATTGTGGTTAAATGACTTGCCCAAGGTCACACAGCTAGTAAGTGTGTCAAGTGTCTGAGATTGGATTTGAACGCAGATCCTCCTGACTCCAGGGCTGGTGCTCTACTCACTGCGTCACCTAGCTGCCCCCAGGTGCAGTCTTATGAATGTTGGATCAGAGGACTTGGGTTTAAATCCTGACTGTCATTTACTGCCTGTGCAACATAGGGCAGATTGGGCCTCAGTTTCCCCACATGTAAAATGAAAGAATTGGACTAGATGGCCTCTGAGATCCTCTAGCTCTCTCTCTGATTGTGTGATCCTAATTAGAGTCACTTAGCCTCTCTGAGGCTCAGTTTCCTCTTTATTAAATGCATGCCTCCACCTCACCGAGGTCTCTTCCAGCTCTGAATCTATGATCTGATCATACCCTGCCTGGATCTGAGCTGCTGCTATCTTCTGGGTATTCTCCACAGTGGCCTTACACACAGTAGGTGCTCAGTAAATATTTGTTGAATGAATAAAATGGTGAGGGTGAGAGAGAGATGTCCCAGGGAGAGAGAATTCTTTGTCTGGCTGAGCAGAAAAATCTGCTTTCCCCGTTCTGGCTGCCCCAGGGTCAGTTGTTTCAGCTGTGACTTTGACCCTTGGCTTCGAGCTGTCTCCAAAGTATTTTAGACCGTGGTGCTTGGGGCCTAAACTTCTCCTCCTTGGGACACTGCAGGTGTGTTTATTCTTCGTGCCCTGAAGCTAAATTTTGTTTCCTTTTTCTTCTAGCCTAGGATGTCTGGGTAACCTAGGAGGAAGGGTCATCTGGGGGCACAGGGCTGTGCCTTAGGTCTCAGGTGTCAGTTGTTCCTGGATGGGATCTATCCCAGAATCCATCAGTTGTTAGATGACCATGTTTCATCTGCTGTCAGACAGAAAAGAAAATAATAATGATATACGAGAAAGGGAGGGGAAAAAGGAGAGAGGAAGGAAGGGAGATTCTTGTAATTTATTGCATAAATAGAAAGATACACATCTTTTAAAAATGGGTCAGGAATCCTGCAGAGGATGATATTACATCTAAAGCTGGAACCTGATGGACCTCTGAGGTCATCACTTTATAGGTGAGTAAACTGAGAGGGGGAGGGGAAGTTCCAAGTAGTTAGTAACAAAGGCAGGATATCACAGGGCTTCTGTTAGAGACCGTTTATTTGGTCCAACCTGCATTTGAAGCATTTTCTCCGAAACATTACAGGAACATGGCTCTTGAGCTAGAAAGACATCTCCATCAAATTCTTGTGCTTGGTGACCTGTGGTAACAGGGAATCTGCTCTCTCCCCAGGCAGCAAATTCCACTTTCAGAAGGTCTGATTGTTGGGGTGACTTTTCCTTACCTTGAGTTGAAATCTTGTTGTTGTGGTTCAGTTGTGTGCTACTCTTCATGACCCCATTTGGAGTTTTCCTGGCAAACACTAGAGGGGTTTGCCATTTCCTTCTCCAACTCATTTTACAGATGAGGAAACTGAGGGAAACAGGGTTACATGACTTGCCCAGGGTCACACGGCCAGTAAGTGTCTGAGTTCAGATTTGAACTCAAGTCATCCTGACTCCAGACCTGGTGCTCTATCCACTGCACCACCTAGCTGCAATCTACTTCCGCCTAATTTACACCCACAGCTCTGAGGCCAAGCAAAAGAAGACTAATCCTTCTTCCTCATTAAAGAATTTTAGCAATACCTCTGCAAAGGTGTATATCTCAGAGAAATCCCTTCAAGAATTCTATAGACAGTTTTTCCTCTCTATAGACATAAGAGAACTGAGCTCTGCCTCCTCTGAACTCCCAGGACATTTTGCTTATGTCTCTCTTTTAAGTACTTCCCTTATGATGCCTCTTATTACAGTTATTAGTCTATATTTCTTATCTTGCTACTAGTCGATAAGCTCCATGAGGCCGGGTTCTACGTCTTACACTTCTTCATCCCCCCCAAAGTTCCTTGTGTATGATAGCAGCCCAGTAAAAGTATCTGATGAAGGAATGAATGACTGGAGGAATGAACAAAGCAATCATGAGTAGTTTAGATAAAAACAAACACAGGGCTTGGTAGAATTCCTTTGCTTCAGGGGCAACCCTTATGGACTCATTAGTAAGGCTAACTGTTTCTGCATATCTGTGTTCTACCTCCCTTTGGGGAAGGGGGCCTATGCCTTAATCAAATAGTCTGGGGAAGGCACCAGTGAGTGCATGGGGACCTAAGCTGAGTCTTGAAGGAATGAGCCAAGGAACACATGAAATCTATATTCTTTTCTACATGGAGGAAGTGATCATTGTGTTGTGCCCAGCCTTGACGTGGCCCTGACTATCAGACTGAAAGGCCCATATCCTTGTCCCGCTCGCTTACAACTCCAGGGTAGGAGAACATGGCTAGTGAATTCCTCTCTACCTCTTCTTTTTTCTTTCTCCTAGAGTCTTTGCGCTAACTGGAACTCTTCTAGACCTTGGTTTCTCGAGGCTTTCACCAGAGGGAGGAAGGAAAAGACACCGTAGTACACAGCTACACACATAAAATACACCTGTATACAGATACATATGCAATGTATAAAACATAAGATACATACAATACTCATGCACACACAATTCACAACCCATATGCTCACATCATACAATACACATGCATATATAATATGATATATACCCACACTGGTGTGGGTAGATGCACCCACACCAGTACCTGTATATACATAATACACTTTTGTGTTTGCACGTACAATGCATACTTGTAATTCACACACAATATAGACGTACACACAGCACAACACAAACACATATTACGTGTAATGCAGTGTAACACAATTTATAATACAACACAATACGGAAACACATAATCACATATACATTATATGGCACATGTGCAATAGTATCCCACAACACCAACATGCACATTCCTGTAAAAACACCTATGTAATACAACGTACAGGGTGTCCCAAAAGTCTCAGTGCAGCTTTAAACTTTGGTAGCTTATACACATGCCTGTTGTTTAGTAGCCTGTTTGTATACCCATCCTCACACAGAGTTAGCTTATTGAATTTGGATAATGTTTCATTGCTGGCAGGACTCCAGGAGACAGCAGCTATTTTGAATTAGTGGTTCTCACAGAAGGAAATGAGATGATTGAGGGACATCAACAAAGAGGACAGCGCTTGGGGTGGGGGGATACCAAGGACAACAAAAAGAAGAGTTACCAGAGCAGATGTTAAAAGTAGGGTCCAACTTTCTAGGTTCAATTGGGAGGGAGACCCTGGCTGGGTCATGCATGAGTCATAATGGCCTTGCCCTCCTACCTGCATGTGAACTACCGGGTGAGGAGTGCCAGCTCACCAGTACATGCTGCCTTTCCTATGGAGCAAATCATATGGTGGGTGGAGGGGCTTTGTTTTTTCAACACTGCCCCTCTTTTGAGGGAGAAACCTCAGTCTTCTTCTTCTCTTTCAACCAAGAAAAAGAACTAAGGTTTTTTTTTTCTTTACCTGCAGTGTGAGAGAGCAGCTAGAGTAGTGGATTTGAAGACAGAAGAACTGGGAATGAATGAATAATGCTGGTTTTGCCGTTTATTACCTTTGTGATGTTGGGCAAGTAACTTAACGTCTCTGAGCTTTGGTTTTCTCATCTGTAAAATTGGGTTAATAATAACTTTTTACTTGCCTCCCATAATCCTAACCCTATCATCCCCGGACTTAACTTGGGGGTCACATTCTCCCACAAATATGCACAATGTCAATGAGAAGAGTGAGCAAAAACTTGGGGTACAATTGGCAGTGAGGCCCACATATAGGGAACTCAAATCTACCAGTGCTGTGGAATTCTGGCGTTTTTCTACTCTCTGTCTTTGCTTTTGTATTTGTATTTCCAGCACTTGGTACGATACCTGGCCCATATTAAATGCTTTTTCATTGATTCATTCAGACTCATGGAGTCCTCATGCAGCTCCCTCTGGGTGCAGTTTTTCTGCTGCACAGGTTGCACACTTGATTGTCTGGGACTGTTTGTCTCTGTAGATAACTCTTGGCTGCCAGGGCTATTTCTCTCCTGAATCCGTAGTCAGCTCTCTTCTCTACTGCCAGAGGTCTAGGTCCTTAAAGCTATTTCCTGCCTGGGATACTACTCCATTTTGTTTCTGTGGCTACATAAAGAGCGTGTCTTTGCTCCATGATGGATGTATCTCTGCTGGGCCTCTTACTAGAAAGAGTAATTCCACTGCAAGATTCTATGTTTGTTGTGTAGCTCCCTATGGGCTTAGTCACACTCTAATTAGCACAGGAGCTTTGACCAACATGTTCCATTTCTGACTTGGGTTGGTTTGCCCGTCTTTAGGCAGCCTCTTTTGTATTCTGAGAACGCTGACTCTCATCATATGCTTAATCCAATTCAATACTCTTACCATTAGAAACCTACTCTAACTAGCTGCACGCACGCGCGCGCGCGCGCGCGTGTGTGTGTGTGTGTGAGGGAGAGAGAGAGAGAGAGAGAGAGAGAGAGAGAGTGAGAGAGATCCTTTTCATTATAGAATTCCATCTCCCTTCCCCCCCATCTCCTTGGGCATACCATTTGGCAAAGGATCAGAGCTTCTGTGTCATTGGAAGGGGTTTGAGTATGGAGCCCCCACCAGAAGAGACCAGAGTGTAGGCTCAGGTCCATGGAAAGTGCTCCAGTCTGACAGATCAGGGGGCTCTGCTGATGACTACCACTAAACACACACACAGGTATATATGTGTGTATATGCATATAATATATGTATGTAAGTATATTATATTTATTTATAATTTATTATTTTATACAAACATATAAATATAAATTATATAAACAGAAGCCATAGCATATAATAAATTATATATATTTATGAACATATAAATATAGATTACATATTATAAATATATTATAGATTATTATTAAATTATATATTTGTATTTATATAAATATCTTGCCTCCAAGGATCCTACATGTAACTTCATTGGCTCCAACAGTACAGACAACAGCTTATCCTCACCTCTACAGTCTTCATCTGTCCTTCCAATGATCCTCTACAAAAAACTGACCCCATGTTTGGGAGTACTTCTTAAGTCTTCCCACATTCTCAGGGCATACTTGGGTTTTCCATTGGTGGTTCTTTGCTCTTGTTACATGATTAACCCACCAGCTATCTGTTCAATACTTTCCAGAAAATGTCAAAGTTTGGTTTATAATACTGAGACCTAGAAGGGGCTCTCAGAGGTCATCTAGAGCTGAGGCCATCATCATGTAGAGAAGATTGAGAGGTTAGTGACTTGGAGAATGTTAATACTGGAAGGAACTCACCGGGACTTTTAATTTTCTAGGGGTCAAGGTCACACAGGTCCCAAGGTCATGCAGGTAGGAAGTAGAAGAGCTGGGATTCATAGGATCCTAGATGTGGAACTAGAAGGGACTTCAGATGTAATCTAGTCCAACCCCCTCATTTTATAGATGAAGAAACCCAGGCTGGGGTGAGGGTGGGGGCTCAATGACCTTCCCAAGGTTCTACAGGTAGTGAGGGTCAGAACCAGGGTTTGAACTTAGGCACATGACTCCAAGTCTAGTGCTCTTTCTGCCTTGCATTGCTGCTGGGTATGTGGGGTGTTCAGGGAGGACCAACACCTCTGGTGGGAGGGCTTGCTAGCCCTTTTCAGGGCTGCTCACTCAACCTTCACCTGTGACTCCAAGAAGCTGTAGCACATGCAGCAGCTACACCCCAGTAAAACCGTGTCAGCTGACAGGTTAAACCAGGTTGAGGGTAACTGACAGGCCTCAAACCCATCAATGAGTTAGGGGGTGTCTACCCCGAGCATGTGAGGACTTCCTCCAGCAGAACAGGTAGATGAGAACAATTTGTTCCAGTGGCTACGAAGGTGGCTGAAGAAGGTGCTGTGGAGTGCTGGTGGAGAGCTCGGTCAGACGTTGAAGATGTCGAAGTCATCCCCCAAATCCTGGGCCTGACTTTTGTCCTGCCACTGGCCTTTGATGACTCTGAAAGAGAACGAGGCTGCCAACTTTGTGTGACGCTGCCTCGCTGAAAGCCAATTCACGCACAAGTCGAAAGGCCTTGCCCTGCCAGTTTGCTGCTTCATTATTCTACGGTTTTAGCCTTCTAGTATTTTATCATTCAACTATCTTGCTCTTTCCCGTTTCATTATGTTGCTATTTCACTGTCTCACTATTTTACCTCCCTCAAAGTCTTGTAGCAACAGGTGAGTGACAAAGCAGCAGGTGTGGATACACTGGGAGCTGCAGTCACAACCCTGCACCCGGGGTGCCTAGGCCATAGGGTCGTCTTCTCACTGGGCTGAAGCAACAGTGGGATTCGGCTGCCCCTTGGGTGTCTGAGCAGCCTTCTTAAGGACCTCATTGCTCACCTCCAGGAATGAGGAAGGGGCTGGAAAAGGTATCCTCAAAATTATCTGCTTCACCTAACTGCTTACTGAGGCAGGTAGGGATCGCATCCTGTGGTCAAAACAAAAAACATGTGCAAAAATTTTTGTGAAGATGATTCCACTCACCACTTGCCAGTGTGGCTTCAGAAAGGGCCAAGGAATGGAATGGTTGATGTGGAATTTGCTGCCCTACAACTTCAGGAGAAATGCTGGGAGCAGAACAGAGATCGGTATACCACATTTACCCGTCTTACCAAAGCTTTTGATACTATCAGTCAGGAGGGCCTATGGAAGATCTTGGGGAAATTTGGTTGCCCAGAGAAGTTCATTGATCTCGTATACCAGTTTCATGGTGGTGTGTTTGCACAGGTTGTGGATACTGGGTGATGTTCTTGCACTTTCCCGGTTGCCAGGGGAGTGAAGCAAGCCTGTCGTTCCCATTCTTTTAGCATGGATGTTTTCAGTGATGTCAGATGCCTTCAACCCAACCTTGGCAGTGACGGTAAATTAGTTAACTTGAAAAGGTTACAAGCCAAGACTAAAGTAGAGGGACAGTTGGTGGATGACTTTTTGTTCACAGATGATTGCACATTCAATGCTGACTCCAAGGCTGAGATGCAACATAGTATGGATGATTCTCTACGGCTTGTGCTAATTTTGGCCTAAAAATCAACACCAAGAAAACACGTGTCCTCCACCAGCCTGTGTCACACCATCCATCTGTAGAACCATTGGTTACAGCAAGTGGAGAAATTTTGAATACTGTGGATAAGTTTACTTAGCTTGGCAGTATACTCTCCAGGGATGTACACATTTTTGATGAGGTTAATGCAAACATTGCCAGAGTTGGCTCAGTGTTTGGGAGGCTCTGAAGGAAAAGTGTGGGAGAGAAGATGTAGGCTGCCTACCAAACTGAGGGTCTACAGAGCTGTTGTGCTGACCTCACTGTTGTATGCCTGTGATGCCTGGGACAGTATGCCAGTGCCATGCCAGAAAATTGAATCACTTCCATTTGAATTGTCTTAGGAATATTCTGAAGATCAGTTGGCAAGATTAGGTACCATACACTGAGATCCTTTCTTGAGCTGAACTGCCAAGTATTCAAACTATTGTAGAGACTGGGCTGGCCATGTTGTTGAAATGCTAAATGTATGTTTGCCTAAAAGACCGTTTTATGGAGAACTCACACAGGGCAAGCACTCACGTTGAGGTAAGAAGATCTCTCTGAAGAATTTTGGAATCAACTGCATGAGATGGGAGACACTGGCAAAGGACTTCCCAACATGGCATGCCTGCATCAAAGAGGGCACTGTGCTCTGTGAGTGAAGCGGAATTGCAGTATCTCAAAAAGAAATGTGAGATTCACAGATTTAGAGACATCTCCACACCAAATGTTCATATGCACTGCACTCTTTGTGTCCAACATGTGGTAGAGCCTTCTGAACTAGTGTTGGTCTGATTAGCCACAATAGGATTCATTGTACCTTGACCCCGACAATGTGATGTCATTTTGATCCTCTTCAAGAATGAAGGATAACAACCAACAGCAATGCCATAATCCTGGTTTGCAAGGTATTTCTTGAACCTGCTGTGTGGAAAAATATGAATATTTGGGTTTAGATTAGCAAATTAGAGCTGTTCATTTCAGTTTGGGGTTTGTAGCTCAGTTCATGTCCTTGGCACTTAGTAGATGCTTGGTGCTCCATAAATATTGACTTACCCATGTGTGAAAAGCCATTGAGGAGCTGTGGTACGTGGAAAGATTTGAAAGCCATAAACTCCTCCATACTTGGCTTTGGGGGAGGGTTAGTGCTGATGTACATGAAGATGGATCATAGCCGTGAGGACATAAAAGACGAGCAATGACTAATACTAAAGTGGATGGTGGGTAAATAAAAATGAATTCTTGCTTTGAATAATTTTTATTGGAGCGTTTCAAATGTGGGGTGATCTATGACAGGCAAAACCCACACAGGGCCATATAACAAGCATACACACGTCAAGCCATGCATGCAGCTTTATGTCCGCTCTGTTTTCACTTCGTGGAATTAGTACTTGGCTGGTGAGCACACATGTTGCTTTTTGTCCAATAATCCTGAAAGACTTTGTGGAAAAGGCCACTTTTCTCCTTCTGTTTTTCTCTCTTTGTAAAGAGAGGCATTGCAGGCAAGGGCAACCTCTGGCAAGATGGGGATACAGGTAACAAGTTAAGTTTTGGTTTTCTGTTTGGGTTTCCAGACCTCTTATACCAGGGCTCTTGGCTTGTTCCCTCTCTCCCTCCCATGTTCCATTCCTTCCTTTCTTCCTTCCTTCCTTCCTTCCTTCCTTCCTTCCTTCCTTCCTTCCTTCCTCTCTCCCTTCCCTTCTCCTCCCTCCCTTCCTTCCTTCTCTTCCTTCCTTTGTTTCTTCATTACTTTGTTCCTTCCTTTCTGCCTTCCTCCTTCTCTTTTTCCCTTCCCTTTCCTTCCTTCCTTTTCCCTCCTTCCTTCCTTCTTTTTCCTCCCTTCCTCCCTCCCTCCCCTCCTTCCTTCCTTCCTTCCTTCTTTCCTTCCTTCCTTCCTTTCTTCCTTCCTTCCTCTCTCTTTCCATCCTTTTCTTCCTTGCTCTCTATCTACTATACCAAGCTGCCTTTCACATACAGAAAAAAAAATATGAAATACACACAGAGTGATTTGGTAGTGGTGGGTATAGTGATGTGGAATAGAATACCAGTAACCCTGGGAGGGAGGCGTGCAATAATATTGGAAAGGCCTCTTGTAGGTGGTGACACCCGAACTCCTTAAAGGGACCTTATAGAATTATAGCCTGAAAAGCTGAAAAAGACCTCAGAGGTCATCTCATTTTTTAGATGTGAAAAACTGAGGCCAAGGGAAGTTAATGACACATCTAAGGTTATACAGTTAGTACCCGGCAAGGCAGGGATTGGAATCTACTGCACCACACTGTTTCCTTGGATATTTCCAGAAGTGTCAGTGAGGGAGGAGGGCATTCCAGATACAGGGATGGCCTGTACAAAGGAATGGAGGTAGGAGGCTGAATGTTGGGCTCTAGACCCAGCTCTTCTCTTTCCCCTCGTCAAAGCTCTAGACCTTTGCCTGACTTAGTGAGACTTTCACTCACCAAGAGGCACAAATGAATGACTTGACTTCATAGACCATTAATCTGCTAGTGGTAATTCCTGGTGGATAAAGGCTTTGATCAGTTCTCCCAATGGCTGATCTGTGGGTAACCTGTCTGAAAAAGCCTTAAGGGACCAGATGGATAAGATTTCCATCTGCATCAGGAATTCTTAACCTGGCATTTGTGAACTTAAAAAAAATCTTGGTAATTGTTATTTCACTATAATTGGTTTCTTTTGTGATTCTGTCTCTTTTATTTTATGCATTTAAAAACATTATTCTAAGGAGGAGTCCATAGGTTTCACTAGCCTGCCAAAAGAATCCAGGGCATAAATAGAGATCGAGAATCCTTGATCTGTACTGATTCCTGCTTGGAAACTATCAGTCTGGCCAAATGTTCTGGGCCCTGGAAAGAATGGGACCCCTTAGGGGTCAGGAGCAATGAAGGAATTTTGTATTTTGACAGGGATCCTTGGAGACAAAACCTTTATTCAATGAGTCTCTCCAATCATGGGGACTTTAAACATCACAGCAAGCTGGTGGAATCTGGGGCCATGGGAGGGATCTCAGGGTCCCTTATTGAGCTGTATCTCTGCCTGGATTCTTTGCCTGTAGGGCTGACTTTGACAGCAGCCTCCCACCTAGCGGTATGTTTATAAGAGATAGGGGACCCTGTTTATGGTCTCACGGCTACTCTCTAATGGTTCCCAGCAACCCACCTCCAGGTCCAATCCTCTGCAAATCAGCTTGTTTATCCTCGTCAGCTCATGCGTCTTGTTCCCTATTGCTTCCCTTACCCCGCCCCGCCTCCGCCCCCCCCCCCCCCAACCTCCCATCCCTCTGTATCGTGATTATAGGGCGAATTCTTAGGGGAAACTGACATTGAACTGGAAAGTTCCTTTTTTTGTAGAGTCCGCAGGGAGTTTGGTAGTAACTGCTTCAGAGGTCTGAATGACAATAAATGCCCAGACCCAGAACAGCAGGCAGAATCAGCAGGTTTCTGTGTATTCAGGCCAGTCTGCCCTTCCTGGGTGTTGAGGTCAGAACAAGATGTTTGTTGATAATACTGAGAGTTTTAAGGGATATGTGATGGCTGAAGAGAAACCCAGGAAAGGTCAGAACTCAGTTCTGAAGAGAGAATGCCTCATTTATGGTTTGTAAATACAGTTAGCTCTCAGTTGCTTCCTTTGTGTCAGGAGGCAGGGGAATGGATGACCTATCACTCCAGTTTTCTTCTCCTCTCTCCTCAGAAATGGATGCCTCGCACACGTGTTTAAATAAATGCATTTTCCTCATAACAAGCCTGGAAGACATACCCATGGGCCCATTTTGTTGCTGTTGTTCAGTCATTCAGTTGTATCTGACTCTTCGTGACCCTGTGGACCATACTGTCCATGGGGTTCACTGGAGTGGTTTGCCATTTCCTTCTCCAGTGGATTAAGGCAAATAGAGGTTAGGTGACTTGCCCAGGGTCACACAGCTAATACGTGTCTGAGGCTGGATTTGAACTCAGGTCTTCCTGACTCCAGGACCAGTGCTTTAACCACTGAGTCACCTAGCTGCCTCAAGGCCAGTTTTGTATATGAGGAAATTGAGGCTCAGAGGAGTGAAATGGAATTACCTAAGGTTATATGGTTAGTTATTGGCAGAAGCAGCATTTGAACACAGGTCTTCCGAGCCCAAGACCAGGACTTTTGTCATTACAGCATTGTGTTTTTCATTATACGCTTGCACATACACACACACACATGTGTATACATGCATACATATACAAATATTTTTATTAGTATCTTCTGTTTTTACATTACCTAGACTTTCCCCTGAATCTTTCCCCCTTCTCTTCCCAGAGAACTATGTATTATAGTGCTTTTTTTTTTTTTAAAAAGAGGAAGAAGGAGAAAAAAAAAACTTGGACAAAATCAATGAACATATTGAAAAACATCCCTGTCTCTTCAGTGCGGTGGGGGAGAGTCATCTCTCATCTCTTCCTTAGGTCCGAGCCCATTCTTTAGAATTCGCAATATTCATTTTCGACCGTTCTGTGGTCATTGTTCCTTCCCTTTCTATTGCTACGGCCACGATGTCTATTACTTTCCTGCTTCTGTTTACTTCGCTTTGAATCAGTTCGTGTCAGTTTTCTCACGGTTCTCTGTATTCATATTTGTCATTTCTCACAGCCAGCAATATTGTATCACATTCATGTACCACAGTTTGTTTGGTCATTCCCCAGTCAATGCGCAGGTACTTTATATTAACCCACTCAGTACCCACTTCCAGTTCTTTCACAAGCAGTTAATTTAACTGGATTCCAGCCCAATAAATACTTGACTTTTCCCCCACTGATTAAAAGAAAAACAGCTAAAAGAGCCAGGGGAAAGTTAGTCTGGAGAAGAGAAGACTGGGGGAAGAAGGGAAGGACATAACAGAGGTATTAAAGTATGCAAACCTGACAGTCCAAAAAATGACTTGCCTTTGTGTTTGCTGTTTCTCCCTCTGATTGCAATAAGAGATGTGTAGCCATTAAGGACTTGGGATTTGTTCTCCTCTCGGACTGACTGGGCTCTTAGGGCACAGACAAATCAAACTGCGCTCTGCCTCAAATCATTCACCAGTCGTTTTGTGCTTTACTCTGCAGACCAGCTCAGAGACAAGGAAAGTGTCTTTGCTTCTGGACTTTGGGGTCTATATTCAAGTGCTTTCTGGTGGGGAGATTGTGGTTATTCTGTGCCTGGAGTGGGGAAAGAAGAATGAGGTATTGAAGATGCTGGGTCAGGTGACCACGCAGGAGGTGTAATTCGTCCATGCTCCTGGGGAAACTGAATTGGTTTGTGATGCTGATCTCTACTCCAAATCAAATACACAGGAATGACTCCAAGCTGGGCAAACTCTACACAAAGCAGGTGGCGTGGGAGGTTAGTTACTGCCCTGAACTTTGCTTCGGCTGTTGGGAGCAGGCTAGCCTTTCCCCTGACTGCGGGGATTACCCCTGAATCCCAAGGAAACACCGCCAGATCTTTGCCACCTGTCTCTTGGTCACCCTCATCCTCTGGCTTTTTCTTGAGTCGGAACTTTCTAAGACACAGCAAGACAAAGTCTTCCTTTCTGGGACTTTCCCAGTCTTTCCCCAGTTCTCAGCTTCTACTCTAGCTTCTAGTTCATTCACTACACTAGAATTCTTTCGAGCCTGACATTCAAGCCAGCCATTTAAAAAATACATTTTATCTTCCTGTTATTACTGTCATTTGTTTGTTTACAAATATATCCTTCCTTCTTCCCCAAGCCGTTGAAACATCTGTTGTAACAAAGATTAAAAAGGAAGAGAAGAAACAAAGCCAAAGTTGGTTTTTCTGGCTTCTTGTAGGTCCCGGTTAAAATCCCACCTTCTACAAGATCTCCTTTAACTTGAATATCTTCTTTCTGCTAATTATTTACAATTTATCCTATTTGTCCATAGTTGTTTTCATATTTTTTCCCCTAGAAGACTTGCTCCTTGGGAGCAAAGATTATTATTATTAATAATGATTTTTTGTTTCCTTTGCATCTTCAGTGCTTAGTATGGTGCCTGGCACATAGTGAGCACTTGTTTCTTGACTTGGCTCGAATGAACCAACATATTGACTGTGTCTCACAGCATATGCATGCTCATAGACTCCAACTTCAGCAATGAATGGAGGGAGGTGTTGAGCCATCAGTTATAATAGTGATTATTTCATGTATGGGCTGTCCTCTCCATCTTTCCCATGTAGTGGGTGTCTATCCATCACTTCTTTCCCCCAACTCCTCTCCAATTATCGTGGGGCTTGTGAGTATGGAGGGTGAGGAGACTGAGGGCATGGTGACCTGTCTCTCTTAGCTGCAGGCTTGTTCCTTCTTTTGGTCTTCTCTCTGTCTGGCTTGGAGGTTGGTCACCATGGCAACCACCTTATCAACTCAGTAAAATTAACTGTGAAATGGCTCCAAAGAGGACTTATGTATGTGGATGTGTGTGCATGTATACATTTGTGTATTAAAAAATCAGTAAGACATTAACCCTCCCCTATGACTTATTCTTCAGTCTAGAGCTTGCTTGTGCTTTTGAGGTTGATAGAGGAGTTCACTAGTATGGTAATCAAGAGAGGGGGGCAGAATGGTGTAAAGAGTAATCACTGGCTCCAGAGATGCAGACCTCAGTTCTAATCTTGCTTCTGATATCTATCATGGGGTGAAGTCGGGCAAATCATTTAACCTCCTCAGGTAGATGACCTCTGAGGTCCCTTCCAGCTCTAGAGTCATGAGTCTCTGAAACATCGAGGGAGAAAATTTCAAGCAATGTTTGGCATTGAAACCCTGTTCTTTTTTTTATCAATTCTCTTATGAGACAATGTAGAGAGCATGTCTGAAGGAAGCCATGTTGAACAATACATGCAATAAAAGCAACAAGAAGTGCCAATTAAAATGCCCCCTTGGGTCCTCCTCAATCCTTTATTTTCGGAATTTAAAAAAATAACATAAGGAAATAAATGATTTCTTCAAGATCATATTAAAATAGATGGAAGAACAAAGCAGACACTTTTGTGTCCTTCTCACCAATCCTTGGCGCACAGTTTTGCACACTGTAGTTACTTGGATTGGATTGGACGGCTTTTGCCTATTAGAATATTATATTTCTTTATTATTGATGCCCTTTTTTATCTTGAATGGCAGAACCAAGAAGAAAGTTTTTGTGCTGAAAATCTTTTCAGTTCTTTTTGGCTCTCTTCCCATCCCTCTCCACCCTTGCTGGTGTCAAAGGTATTTAAACCATCTGCTCAAAGCACCTGTTTTTTTATATCACCTTCTTCCCTAAATATTCCATTTCTCCCTCCTCTACACAGAGACGATAGGATCATAGATTTAGAGCAAGAAGGGACATACTGATAATGCTAATAGCTAGCATTTACGTAGAGCTCTAAGGTTGGAAAGGATCTTTACATGGGTTATCTCTCTTGATCATCACCTCTAAGGTAGGCGCTATTATTAAACTTATTTTACAGTAGAGAAAACAGAGACGATGAAGGTCGAGTCATTTGCCCAGGGTCACATAGCTAGTATGTGAAGTAGGATTTGAATCCGTTCTTCCTGACTCTAAGCAAGTGCTCTTTCTACCGTACCACTTTGCTTCTTGTAACAAAAACTGACCAAAAAAGCAGTCCAGCAAAACTCATGCACACATCAACTCGTCTGACAGCATATGGTAACATTCCACACTGAAAATCACTCACCTCTTCAATTAAATCAATCAATCAACCAATCTGCAAATATTCATCAAGTTTCTACTATGTGCCAGGCATAGGGACATGAATACAAAGAATCAAACAATCTCTATTCTCCAGAAACATATTCTAATCCAAGAAGGGAGTTGTATTTTCCCATCTACTTAGTCACATTTATTAAGCCCCTACTGTACATGCCTGGCACTGTGCTAAATGCTGGGGACAGAAAAAGAGACAAAAGACAGTCCTTCCCCTCAAGGAGCACATAATCTAATGGGGGAGACAATAAGTAAATCACTATGTACAAACAAGCTATGTGCAGGATAAATAGGAAATGATTAACAGAGGGAAGGCACTAAGAATTAATGCACTTATTTTCCATTAATTGTTTTGTTTTATTTTGACTCTACAAATGTCATGCCTGCCCTAGGTTAAGTTCACCACCTGAAATCTCATCACCAAGCTGATTGACTCAGTTTTGATATTGTTATGGGAATTTTTGGTTTCTTTTTATTAACTTTTATTATTCAGGGATCAGGGCCATTCTTCCTGTAACTTTCAGTTAACCAAAAGTCTGTCTTCTGTTAATATTAACCTCACCTTACTAAAACCTGACTCCTGGAATAATAGCATTAAGGAAAGACTGTTTAACATTATTCTGATAAAAGCCAAAGGGGAGTTGAGCTACCCAGAGTGATTTAGTTATTTGTGAGCTCCCCTTCCTAACTGTGCAAGGAAAGATTACCTTGACAGCAATTTCCTTGGTTATCTTGGGGACATGTAAATCTTCCCCCTCAATCTGTAACCCAATTTAGTTTACCTATAGAGTCCATTTAACTAGCTTTGTTTCCTTAAGGGATGTAAGAAATTTTGTCTCTGCTTAACTAAGTTTGTTCAACTTTTGACACTGAAGGAAGCATGGGATTATGAATCTGTCTTTTATTTCACCTCTATGACCTAAGAGGAATATTTAAGATGCAATATGTAAAAAAAAATATTTCTCTATCACTGTGATGTAATTTTGTCTCTAAGAGGCCTTGTTAGAATCCTAATCTTTGTTCAGGTTTATTTTTTTGTCTGAGATCTGAGCCGATGCTTAAGCATAATAAAACTTAGGTTTTTTTTACCTCCATCATTTCTGCATTGTGGTAGATCAATTTTGACAGTAGTTTCCTACCACATGAAGTAAAAAAGAGATATTTCTCCCATGACAAATACTTAACAGCTCATCAGATTCCTCAGTTGCCTCTCCCTGCTAATTAGAGGGACAGAGGTGGGGTGGACTGATAAACTCCTCCCAAAGTCTTCCTTTATTAAGGGCTCAGTATTTTCCAAGTAGGTCATTTTCCATCTGCCATTCTTCTTGGTTTCACCTCCACTGAATATCATGCCCCATCATGGAGTACCCTTTGATGCCCTTCCCTTTCAACTTTCTATTGTATATTGTCTTCCCCTATTAGATTGTAAACTACTTGAGGGCAGAGACTGCCTTTCTTTTTCCTTATTTGTGCTTAGTATAGTGCCTGGCACCTAGTAGGCACTTAATAAATGCTTATTGACTATTGACTAGAATCCAGAGGAATTGGGAAAGGCTTTCTGTAGAATATGGAATTTTAGTTGGGATTTAAAGGAAGCCAGGGAAGCATGTAGGCAGAGATGAGGAGGGGGAGCATTCCAGACATGGGGCACAACCAGAGAAATGCCTAGAGCCAAGAGTGTCTTGTTCATGTCCAGGAGGCCAATGTCACTGGATAGAAGAGTCCATAAGGAGTAAGGAGTAAGAAGACTAGAAAGATAGTAGGGGGCTTGATTATTAAGGGCTTCGAGTGTCAAACAGGATTTTGAACTGAGAATGAGTGGTCAGATAGGAGGAAAATCAGGTGGTATCTCAAAACAGTAAGAAGAGATAGTGATCAACAGTGTCAGAGGCTGCAGAGCATTTGAGGACAATGAGGATTGAGAAAAGACCATTAGGTCTGGCAATTTAAAGATCATTGGTAACTGGAAAGAGTGGCTTTGGTGGAATGATGAGGTTGGAAGCTGAATTGTAAAGGGCTAAGAAGACAACGAGAGGGGAGAAAATGAGGCATTGCAGATTGGATTGTAGATGGACTTTTCAAGATTAGCCACAAAGGGCAGAAGAGACATATGGGCGATAGTTAGTAGGGATGGAAAGATCGAGTGAGGGTTCTTTTATAGGGATGGTGGAAATGTGGGCATATTTTTAGGCAGTAGAGAAGGATCCAGTAGGCAAGACTGAAAATAAGTGATGGAGTATGAATGAAAGAAGAGGCACTCTGTTGGAGGAGGGAGACAGGATAGAATAGCTTGCTTGAGCAGGTAGAAGGGTAAGGAGTAATGGTGATGGGAGAAAGCCAACACTAAGGCTTGGCAGGGTACAGTGGCAGAAATAATAAGGGGGAGAGGCACAGAGAAGAGGACAGTGGAGTGCTGAATTGGTTCTCTGAGGCCAGAGCATTATGCAGCGTTTGGGTTTGTTTTATTGTTCTATCTGCATTATTGTAGTCATTGCTTCCATGATTTCCTGCATCTTATTTTCTTTACTCTGCATCAATTCATATGTCTTCCCAGTGGGGAGGAAGCATGATATAGTGGACAAAGTGTTGGATTCGGAATCAGAAGGTTATTTTACTCACTATATTTGTGACCTTAAGTAAGCAAGTCACTTAACCTCGCTAGGCCTCAGTTTCCTCAACCATAAAACAATGAAGTTGGATTAGATGACCTTGAAAGTCCCTTCAAACTCCAAATCTATTGTCTCATTTCTCTGAATTCTTCATATTCCTTGTTATTCCAGCACAGAAATATTGCATTATAGTATCTAACGATTTGTTTATTCCTCAGTTAATGGGTATCTCTTTTGTTTATAGTTTGTTCCTATGACAAAAAAAAGTTGCAATGAATATTTTGGTATATATGGGAACTTTCTGTTGACCTTCTCAGGGGTTTAGGCCTATCAGTGGGGTATCTGAGTCAAAGAGTATGAACATTTTTAAAAGCATAATTTCAAATTGATATCTAGAATAGTTGGATAGACTCACAGTTCTAATAACGTAATGATTGGTACGTGGCTTCAAGGAAAAATTGTAACATATTTATGTTAAAAGGTAAAATTGAAAGTTTTACTAAAAAAGTTAACATATGGAAAAACAGGGTGGGAAATGGTCCTTTAGAAATGTTTACAGCCACAGATGATTTTATAATTGAAAATAACCTTCCAAAGAGTTATGATTGATCATCTGAAGTTCCTGGAGACACAGTTTTAGAAATATTTCCCTTCAAATTTTAATTCAAAAAAGCTAAGTGGGGTTCATAAACCATACTCAATTAAAATAAAAAACGTCAGTCATTTGCCATTAAAAGTTCAAGAAGAATTTGCTGGGTTATCAAGTGAGATAGGTTAAAAACTTGAGTTTCCTAAAAATTGTTAAATGAATTTTGGCTTGGGATTAGGACAGAATTTCCAACAATTTCTGAAATGGCCTTAAATGTGCTTCTGCAATTTTGTACTATGTATTTATGCCAAGTGACCTTCTCAGTGTTGGCGATTATAAAATAAAAATATCGATCAACTCTGAAAAACGTTGGAGATGCTCTATGTCCTGCAGTATCAAATATTCTGCCAAGATTTAATTCTTTATGTAAAAATAAACAGGCACATCCATCTCATTAGTATGCAAATTTACTTTTTTCCTTTAATAAATGGTAAAATTATATGTATACCAAAGAATTGTTTTAAAATGAATTTCTTTGATTTATTATCAGTAAATGTTTATTTGTATACTCATTTTATATATCTGAATACCAGGTTCATGTTAAAATTTCTCAGGCCAAAAGGGAAAAAGTTTAAGAAGCCCTGGCCTAGTAGACCTTTATCTGGTTCCTCTCTAAGGCAGGAATAAAAATCTACTTTGGAGGGGGTTGAATTAGAGTCCAGAAATATCTATTAATGCCTTCCCACAAACTGCATTTAGACAACCCTTATGGACACATACACACATACATACACCCTATACATTCATAGTCAATCTGCTTTATACTTTGTTAGAAACATTTAGCTACCTAACATTCCTCTTCCATCAGGAGAACATTCTGATGCTCTTTGGTGAGTCATAGCTCTGGGCAGCAGTGAGCCCTCTTTGTCTCCATACACAACTGCTCTCTCTTCAAAGATCATCTCTATTCACAGAGGAAAGGATCGATGCATGTGGGCTGGGTCAGTCTGATTATGGACAGCAGCTGATGTTGCTGCTGCTGCTGTAACCTGAGCACCTTTGAAGCAGGTTGTGTCTCTATGAGCCACACCTGGGTAAACAAGTACCTCCTAAGGGGAGAAAGCTGGATTAGAGATGGAGTAGAAGAGGTAAACTGGTAGGCAAGGGATCTGGGACCATAAACTAGGGAGCTCAGGAGACATCCAGAGCAGCCAGTTCTGAATATTCCTAGGTTAATTAATAAATGGCCCTCCCAGCCCTATAGTGTCTCTCATGCTTCATGAGTCCCAGGCCATTTTGTTTTCTCTTGGCGGGGGCGGGGCACGTTGTGCTTAAGTGCTTGAAGCAGATTTTACATAATAAACATTTGCCACATTTTACTTCCTTTGTCAAGATTACTAATCTGATAAAGCTCCTTTCCTTCCCAGCCAGATCTTTCACAGCTGTGAAGCAACTTGGAAGGAGGTTTGATTCAATAAAAGCAGTGAATTCAAGGCAGTGGGCTCTCAGTGAAGTTAATACTGCCCTATATTAAGTTTAATATTCGGGATCCCCCCTCCTTTTCTTAATTTACATGGATCCAAGGGTACTGGAGATTTCCCTTCCCAGAGACGGTCTGCAAGGAAATAGGGCATCTTTACTTATTTATTAGATTCACCATCAACCCTACAATCCATGCTATTATAATCCATAATACTCAACTGTAATTGTAGAAATACCATCTTTTTGTTCACTCTCAAATGCATTACCTTCCTCCTGATGTTTTGTTCAGACCAATAAGAAGATTCATTTGCATTGGCTGGGAGGGAGGTATGCCGGATAGCCAGGGGCATAACATTTTGCTATTGGACAATCCACTGAGTGGGTGACAGAGAGTTGATTATCTACCATGGGGCCTGAAAGATGGATTTTCTTCAAAGCATTTTCTCCAGGAGGCTGTGGCTGAATGAGCCCTGGATCTAGAATGGAAGGAGCTCAGTTCAAATTCCAATTATACTGCTTACAGGGGTGTGCTGGAGCAGGCTCTAACTGACTTGTCAGACCTGAGAGCTGATTGTTAAATTTTCAGCGTGAACATTTACACCTCAGAAATCAGTAAGAAAAAATAGTTACAACAACATAATATATAAATACAACACATAGATTATCTATGGTATATAATATACAAACATAATACACAGATTGTATATGATATATAGTATACAAATATAATACGTGGATTATATATGGTATATTATATATAAATATAATACATAGATTATATATTGTACATTACATAAATACAACGCATAGATCATAATTATATGTAATAAAATATATAAACACAACAAATATATTATACAGTAAATATACAGATATAATTATTAATAATAACTGGCATTTATGTAGCGCTTTAAGGTTTACAAAGTGATTTATATCCACAATCTCATTTGAGCTTCCTAATACCCCTGGCAACTTGCTTCCTGTGTGACTTTGAACAAGTAAGTCACTTAACCTTTCACCATATGAGTTTCCTCATCAGCAAAACAGGAAGGTTGTAGTGTTGGAGTATATGACCTCTGAGGTCCCTTCCAGCATTAAGTCCATTATTGTATGATTCCCCAATCCCTTGCCAAAAGGCTAGTCAAATACAACTAGTGAATAAATGATTTCTTGGGGGTGAGGAGGTGGGAATAGGTTTTTAGTTCTGATACTAATCAAAAAAGAATTCAGGACTTCTCCTTATCCACTCTGCCTTAGCTCAGCCTGGCTAAGTTTCTGTTCTCCTTCATCATTCCTGAATCTCAACAGGCTATCGTGCCCCCAATGCCAGCTATCTCACTTGGCTCCTCCTGGTATGGCCAAGGGTGTAATGCTTTGGCCAATGGACAATCCATTGAATGGTTAATGGAGATCTGTTTACGGTGATGACTGATGCTGGGTTTTATTTAAAACCATTTTCCTGTAGTATGGTATAGTGAAACGAACGCTGGGTCTGGAATCAAAGGATCTCAGTTTGAATTCCCTTATAGTTTGCTAGGTGACTATAACTGGTCTTTCTTGTCATGGGGGGAAGAGGAAGAGTAAATGATTTTTAAAGAAATCTTTGTTTCAGACTTTACCATAGGCTATCATCAAGTTGTGGATTTTCCGGTAGTAGAATGTTAATCCCGTGTTTCTCTCTCCATCCTTCAGCAACTGTATTTTAGGGAATGCAAACTAAAAAAGCTGTAACTAGGATAGGGTGGCTGGATCTTTGACTCAGGTGTTGATTCTGGTTAGGGGTGGGCATGCTTCTTCCTCACAGCAATCCAGAGGCTGTCAACCTCTTTCCTAGCAGTTTTTTCCTGACCTACAAGTTAGTGGGAAAGATGGCCCTGGGGAGAAGGGGAGGGGGCAGAGGGGCAGGCCAGCAGATGTCGGAGGAAGAGGTGATTATCGTACCAGTCATTAGACCGTCTCTGAGGCCGCTTGTAACACAGCCCTCCCACCCGCCCCCACAACTAAATTTACCTCAGGTACTGGGAGTTCTAGTTACAACTCTGCAAATCCACTGCATTACTGGCCTGAGTAAAGCACCATGGGAAAGGCTGAGGTGCCTCTTTTGATACGTTTGCCAGTATGCAAATCAATATAAACTGGCTGGTTGAAAATAAAGCTTAGAGTGCTAATTCTTTTAATTTCCTTAGGGTTACAAAGCAGCAAGACTTAGAGTCAGGAAGACCTGAGTTCAAATCCAGCCTCCATTAACGGATACAATCAACAACTTTAAATACGGTATCATTTAGATTAGAATTTAGATTTTGACCTGGATGGAATCCTAAAGGCCATGGAGTCCTATCTGCCCATTTTTGCAGCTAAAGAAAGAGTCCTAGGGAAGTTTTGGGCAGTTGGGTGGTGCAGTGGATAGAGCACCAGGCCTAGAGTCAGGAAGACCCGAGTTCAAATGTGACCTCAGATACTTACTAGCTGCGTGACCCTGAGCGAGTCACTTAGCCCTTATTTGCCTCAGTTTCCTTATCTGTCAAATGAGCTGGAGAAGGAAATGGCAAACTCTAGTATCTTTGCCAAGAAAACCCCCAATGGGATCGGGAAGAACTGGAAATGACTGAACAACAAGGGAGGTTTTAGTGACTTTTGCAAAGGAAGCATTCCCCCTCAGTATTTGTTAAGCACTTCCTAGTGCCAGCCCCTGGACTGCCCACTGGGGATACAAAACAAAAAGAATGGCTCATAGAATCTCTCCCGGCTCTAAATCTGTGATCCTACAGAGTTGTCTCTGACTTTGAAAAATTTCCATTTAGTCTGAGGAAACAACTTTTCTAGCTGTAAACATTTATAAAACATAGGCTGTGGGGGGCGTTAATTTATACTCTTAGAGTGTTTTGGGGGCATTTACAGACTGACACCAATGGTCACCCAGCTAATTATGTGTCAGAGGCAGGATTTGAACCCAAGTGTTCCATACCCCTGGTCGGAAATTCTTCCCACTCTAGCACAGAGCTTGTACTTTTGTGTTCATTTGCACTCTTTTCTATAAAGTCAGCTTCCTCGAGCCCAGGGATCACATTGCCTTATTTCTTAGCCCAGGAATCTGCATATGGTGGTCACAAAGTCCTTGGCATCAGTCATCTGGTCTGACTTGCCCAGACACCATCTTGCTACAAAGCTGCGTCACTCCTCAGTCGACTTTTCTTTCTACAGGGTCTCCAGGGACGAGCAGTCAACGTTTGGCTCAGTGTGGGACGTTTCCCAACAAGCCACTCAGGACAGCTGTTGTGCTCTCTATTTCTACCAGTTCATCCTTTTGCTGGTCTTAGGCTCAGCCTACGGGGAGAAGACAGCCTCCAAACTAAAGGAGTTTCTTTTTCAAATGCACATCTCCCGAGGTCTATCTGGGCTTACTCTCAGGGTCTGGCCCCTCCAAGGTGAGGGAAAAGCAGAGTTTAGTGGGATTAGCTCTCCAGATGAGATAAGGAGACAGGAAATAAGTGTTTATAGAGCACCTACTTTGTGTCAGGCATAGCACTTTTCTCTCTCCCTCCCTCCTTCTCTCCTTCCCTCCCTCCCTCCCTTCCTTCCTTCCTTCCTTCCTTCCTTCCTTCCTTCCTTCCTTCCTTCCTTCCTTCCATCCTTCCTTCTCTTTCTTCCTTCCTTCCTTCTTTCTCTTTCTTTCTTTCTTTCTTTCTTTATTTCTTTCTTTCTTTCTTTCTTCCTTCCTTCCTTCCTCCATTCCTTCCTTTCTCCATTCCTTCCTTCTTTCCTTCCTCTCTCTTCCTTCCTTCCTCTCTCTCTCTTCCTTCCTTCCTTCCTCCCTCCCTTCCTCTCTCTTCCTTCCTTCCCCTCTCTTCCTTCCTTCTTTCCTTTTTTCCTTCCTTCCTTCCTTCCTTTCTTCCTCTCTCTCTCTTCCTTCCTTCCTTCCTTCCTTCCTCTCCCTTCCTTCCTTCCTTCCTTCCTTCCTTCCTTCCTTCCTTCCTTCCTTCCTTCCTTCCTCAGGAATTGTTTCCCAAGGAAAAATCATGTGAATCAATCTCTCCCATCATCTGAAACTCAGTATCATATCTACAAATATTATAGGCTCAGAAGTCTGAGACTTGAAGGGACCTTAAAGGTTATCCAGTCTAGGGTTTGTTAATATGGGGCCCACATACCAAGGCACTTGTGAGTTTTGATGGGGGAAAATGACATCTTTGTTTTCACTAATTTCCAACTACACTTTAGCATTTCCTTCAATGTTGAATGTAGGTGACAAGCATGATTCTGAGCAGGGGTCCCTAGGCTTCTCCAGACTACCAAAGTGGTCCGGAATTCACAAAATGTTAAGAAATCCTAGACTGGTCCAACCTTGTCATTTTATGTCGGACAAAAGGGAGGCCAAGAAAGAGGAAGTGACTTAGCCAAGGGGACGCAGACAGAGCTGGGATGTGAGTGCAGGACCTTAGATTCCAAAGTCAGTGTTCTTCCTATAATACCACAGTCCTTATAGACACAGCCCTGTTTACAAAAATGTTTTATTCCAAACTTAGTGGGAGATGGTGTAGTAGAGTTGGCTTTACAGTCAGGAAGACCTGGGTTCATGTGACCCTGGCCAAGTCACTTCACCAAGCAACTCTCCTAAACAAAGTATCAGACCTCAGCACAACAAACTAAACTTCCGTAATACATTTTAAAGTGTAAATTTATCCACTTTAATACATAAAACATCATAACAACTTTTTAATTACTCCCTCTACTTTCTCATTAGGATTCTCTGTCCTTTCATTTTTATTCACTTTTCCTTTTATAGTCTCAAGGAGAAAACAAAATGTCCTGGGTGAAAATTCTTCCATGATTCCCTTCAGCACATATATTAATCCAATTGGATGCCCAGAGAGAATCTCTTCATGCCTCTATTTAATACACCCGCTATTTCTTAAGGCATTCTTGTACAAATAGGGTGATCTCCCTGGAGGACCAGACAAAAAGATTTCCTCTGAGTGCCTGCACAGAGAAGGCACCAGAAAATTTTCCAATATATAGTTGCCAATGCATAGGAAATCCAAATGGTGTTCCTAACTCAACTGACCACAGCATAAACAGGCTTAGTTGAAAAAGAAAGAAAAGCCAGATGAGCCTGAAACACACATGAGAATTCTCAAAATGATTAAGCACTTGGGGTTGATGGGGATCAGCTCCTCCAAAAATAGGTAAGGTCCCTTCACCTAGAATTAAGGACCCGCTGCTGGGCCCAGCAGACTGAGGTGCTCTACCCATGCCCTTCTCCACTAAGGGGGTCCTCATAGTTCTGGACTCACACATGTGGTCAGACCAGGTTCATTGTTGGAGGAGCCATGAGATGGAGGTAGGCTCCCATTTCTCATGCTCTTTGGCAATACCACCTTCTCCCCTCCCAACCCTAATGCCCCGGGACAGAAAATTTAAAGTTTAAGTTTTGCCTTACATCTAGAGTTTCTATAAAAAGGAGTAAAAATATATTCAGTGTACAATGTAAGTCAGGTATAGGTCAGATATTTATTTTCTTCCACACCGAAGAAATGCTAATAGACGTAAAACATTTACAATGCCCATTGATGGAAGAACTTACACTGAATTTACAAACAACTTATAGCCACTATCAAACCATCTCTGGAGGCTGATTAAACCTAATTAGAACATAAAGCAGTTATCAGGGCTGACAATTAGACGTTTCCTATTTCACCTCTACTTTGTACTGTCCAAACAACTCCTGGTCTCATGTCTTCTGGTAAAACAAGGCAAGCTTGTACTGATCCTTTGGTTGGTGGTCATTTTCTCCAGGAGTCCTAATGTAGTTACTGGTCACTCCTCCATTTGCTACCAGGAAGCTCTGATCTGTTGGGACCTGGATCATCAAATCTCACAGGCTTGGGCAATATGAATTCTGGTAGAGAGAACTCATTTTCTTAAATCTCAGGAATGAATAAGCACAAAACAGGCAGCCCAAACCCAAGGTCAGGCTTGCCCTTGTAGGATATGTGTTTTAGATTGGACATGGCATGGCAAATGGCAGTGAGGTTGTAGGATAGGGAAAACTTCTCCTTACTTCATCCACTTCTTGGGAAGCAACTTGAAAGAATCCTGACATAATTCGAAGGTAGGAAGGAAGAGATAACTGAGGTGGGGGTCACTCCTTTATAAATCCAGTAAGTTATCAGCTCTTTCTGCTCTTCATCCAGGGAGAGAACCCTTTTAAATTTCAAAGTATAAGCCCTTCACCCCTGAGTCACACCCAACCAGAAGCAGATACCAAAGTTCCCACATTGTTCGACTAGAACAAGAAAGGTCAACTGTGAGCAACTGTGAGCATTGGTTGGCCCTTGTTACATTAGCCATGCTGTTAACAAATCATTCAAGTGATGTTTTGATGGACGGTGAGCCTAAGGAAAGTGACCAGCATGAGGATTTAGGAAGATAGTGAGATAAATAGGAGATCCAGATTTTATTTTGTGGATGGGAGAGTTGTTAAATTTCCTGACTGGGATAAGCATGTGAAAATTTGAATTTTTCTCTGCCTCTCGATGATAGTAAAATTTTGACACAAGTGTGGAATCCTGGGGAGTGAAGTGGGTGGGTGGGGGAGGAAATGTTAGGGGGGCAAAACTGAGGAGACTTCTCAGCCTGAGAAGTTCCCAGGAAGGAGACCTAGGAGCTAGGCTCCCACATCTCTCCAAGGAAGATAGATGGGGGTCAGGTTTTTTTGGGGGGGAGGATTAGGCATAGCTTCTTTTTTAATTATAAATTTATTTTTATCTCTTGTTTACAACACTCAGTTCCACAATTTCTTGGGTTCCAATTTTTTCTCCCTCCCTCTCCTCTCCCCTACTCTCCAAGATGGCATGAAGTCCAATGTAAGCTCTACACATACCTTCACACTGAACTTATCTACATAATAGTCCAGTTGTAAAGAAGAATTACAATCAGGCATAGCTTCTAAAGGGACTTGCATGGTTTCCCTTGACCCTCCACATGGATTAGGGGCTAGCTCTAAGAGTTTCTCTCTCTCTCTCTCTCTCTCTCTGTCTCTCTCTCTCTCTCTCTCTCTCTCTCTCTCTCTCTCTCTCTCTCTCTCTTTCTCTCTCTGTGATTCATTATACCACTGCCCAGAGTGTACTCCGGGACATCTCCCACAGCTATTGGGATATCCTGCATCTATGTTTCCACAAGGGTGGGTTGAAGGTGTCTCCAGATACTCCAGAATGTTTAGGCATTCAAGGTGGCAATGATATAGTGCACGGGATAGACATTATTTTACCTCATATAAAGTGTACAAATGCAAATAACTCACAGGAAAGAATATAACAAGAATAAAGGAGACACCTGAAGATCTGAACTTGAATTTTACAAGTCATCTAGCCCAAGGTCCAGAGACACTTGCAATAACCAATAACTAATCAACACAACCCTCCTTATTCTTTGGTTGTTCTGATCTTTCCTTCAGGGTTTCAAAGTCCTTTGGACTATTCTCAGGAAGGAAATGAACTGGAGGGGACAATAGAGAAAATGTTCTGATGTTCCAGTGGATCTTCCCTTTCCACATGAACCTATGTAGTTCTTCCCTAGGCTACTGGTGCTGCCCTGAGGTTTGAACTTTCCTTAGGAAGGAAGTGGGCTTGGGGCTACTGGTCAAGCAACTTCTCCTTCTCAATGGATATGTGCTGTCTGAATAACTCACTGGAAAATGGAGATGGGTGAGACAAAGTCCAAATCCCTTGCTCTCCTATGTCCTGACTAGTTTCTTGCAGCTGTTTCTCCTGGCGCTGGAGGCCACATGCACAGTCCTATTCTTTTTCCAAGAGGCACGCTGCTCAGGAAATCCCCCTTTGCTGGGTGGGTCAGATCCCTGAACTTTTGAATTTAGGGATACTCTCGATACCAACTCCCAAAGTTTCCACGAAGTTTCCCTTCTCTGGCTGGAAGGCTAGATTCTGAGAGTGTGTTGTGGAGAACATCTTCCTTCCACTACCTCAGCTGCTGCCATCTCTTAGCTGAGTAGGAACAGCTGAGAAAGTCTATTTTCAGGCTCCTGGTTTCTGACCTATGTCCAAAAAAGAAAGAAAGAAAGAAAAAAAAAAACCAGATGGGTGAAGGGGGCCAGGAACTTTCCTCTTAAGCTACAGAGATGAGCGCAGGCTTATGTGTTTCTTACCCAAGGTCAGAGGTGGGGAAAAAACCTTGCTTCCCCAATCGCTTCCCAATACATTCTCTTTGAAAGGCAGAAGAGAAAATATGAAATGGAACCTAAAGTCTTCAATAATAGCAACTTATGATAGTAATAATATAGTAGCTAGCATTTCTATAGTGCTTTAAAATTTGCAAAATACTTTACATATGAAGATTCCATTTATAGACTAGCATAAAGACTTCTCCAACAAGAGTCTGTTCTCTCAAGGATCTGAGCCAAGCAATTCATTCTGGGAGCTGCTCCAGTCATTGAAATCCAACCTCTAAGATGGCTAAAGGGGGAACTTCAAGTCAGCCAAGCTATCCTCGGGCAGTCCCAGCATCTTGGCAGAGATTACCTAGTGTTCTTTTATTGACATCTTGAATAAAGCACCCAAGGCATTATGTGAAAGTGAGTGGACAAAATCAAGATTATGCCTCCCTCCAAGGAAAAGTATGACACTCAATGATTTGGTCAAACTGCTTTTATTTACATCAATCAATACAGGCACTCAGTTACTTTGCTCAATTTACTTAATCACCCAATTATTTAATAAAGGGGGGAAGCTCCTATTCTGATTCCCACACCACAGAATGGAAATCACCTAAGATCCCTGAGATGTACAATAGGGAATACGCAGAAAGACATCTTCTTCTAACTACCCCAAAAATTCTTACTCCACCTGGGATGGCAGAAACATCTATGGGGGATCAGAGGTTGGAGGGTAGAAGTTGGATCTAGTCAGGCAGACCCAATGGCTATGGGCATTGACGGTTGGGAGCTGGATCCTGCCTAGACCAGCCTGAACCCTTCAGGCCCCAGGAAGCTAGAAGCTCAGGGTCGGGTTTCTTGATGGGTTTTGAATCATTGCCAATGACTGGTTTTGTTTTGCTTGTGTGTGGGCTTAGAGGTAGTTCCTACTTCAGCATTGGGACCATCTTATCTCTATTAGGAGGGAATACTTGGGCTTAGTGTGACCTGCTCTTAAGGGAAAATTGACCAGTGCTTTTTGCTGACTGGATGGTTAAAGTTGTTTATGCTGTTATGTGAATATATTCACAAGGTAACTAGCATGTGTTTTGTAAACGATTCATGGTAATACATTGATATCACATTTCAGAGTGACCCTATTTGGTCACAGGCACCTGATAATTAGATCCATCTGGGCTTACATACTTGGGAGCTTGGAGCATGTATGCTCATTACAAATTCAAAGAAGATTCACTCATGTCAGGCATGTTCCTATGATGCCCAGTCACGAGACTCAAACATAGATCAGTACAGACTCTGCTTCTGAGAGTATACATTCTAATAGAATGGCATCTTTACCAATAACTACACTGTGCAGAAGACTCAGGTAAGTAGAAAGGAGTTAGCCAACAAGCACTTCCTTCGTTCTAGGAACTGGGGATACAAAGCATTGGTGATACAAAGAAAGATCAAAAAATGGGGATACCTGCCTTCGAGTTGCTTATAGTTTAATGGGGGAGACAACAGCCAAACAACTATGTACATAAAAGATACAGTGTAAATGGGTTGTAGTCTCAGAGGGAAGGCCCTAATAATAGGGGGACTAGGAAAGGCCTCCTCTAGAAGGTAGGGTTTCAATTGAGGGAAGCTAAGGGAAGCCAGGAAGCAGAGCTGAGGAGGGAGAACATTGCAGATATGGGCAGCAGCCAATGCAATAGCCCTGGGTCCATGGTCACGTAGCTATCAGAGGTGGAATTTGAATCCAGATCTTTCTGACTCTAAGTCCAGAACTCTATCTATCACTCCACGACTTTGTGGAAGATAGAGTGGCCTACTATATTTGCACTGGAGGACATGTACTTAAATCTCAGTTCTCCAATTTATTATCAATGTAAGTTTATGCAAGTTACATCTTTTTCCTGGGTCTCAGTTTCTCCATTTGTAAAAAGTGGAAATTTACATTAAATGGCCTTTAAGAACCCTTGCAGGACTAGATCCTAGGATGTCTCCCTTATCCTTTTTGTGGAAGTTCCTATACCTCCAGTATCCTAGAAGTCCTGCCATTGAACCTGGCCCATTTTTCTTGGAACTATTTGGTTTGTCTGAAGTACATTCACTAGCCCGTAGTTCAGGCCAGTTTTACCTTCTAAGTAAACAAGCCAAAGTTCACCACTCTAAGCCTGTGCCTGGTCCTATCCTCACTAGCAGCCATGTGGCCTCCATGGTGTGGCTGACCTTTCCCAGGAGCCTATCTGCATTGCATTAGTTTCCTTGATGGCCTCTGTTTCCAGGCTTCCTTTGCAGAAAAGATATTACTTGATAGGTCCTAAGCTCAGTAAAATATCAAGTTATTCTTGTCTGGAGACATCAGACTCATCCCCTGCCTCAGGTTCCCTTTATACCATCCCTCATGATATGTCCAGGGATATCGGCTTTCAGAGTCCTAGCTCTACAGTTTTGGAAAAAAAAAGAAACACATATGTGTATGTATGTATGTATGTATGTATATATATATTTGTGTATATATATATATATGTATATGTGTGTCTATATGTATTTGTCCAGACCTGTGATTTCATGGGTATAGAGACCTACCTGATGAGGCTATATACACTCTTCCAAAGTGGCTCAGCAATTCTTCTATTACCTATGGTTTAATTAGAGGGTTCCTTGGGGTCTTGAGAGGTTAAATGACTTGCTCTAGAGTCACTCAGCCAGAATGAATTGCATTTAAACCTTGGTCATACTGACTCTGAGGCCAGCTCTGTATTCACTTGGCCATCCTGCCTCTCATACTTTTGTAATAGCACAAAGAACTTCTATATATGGTAAAAAACTATAGGAACAGTTTTTTTTTTCCAGGAAAAGAAGCTAAGGGCCATTCTCTTATAGGAATAGGGAATCACTGTGAGTTCTCAAGTGATAGCAGAACTTCAGGTGGGAAGAGTGTAGTGGAATATTGTGGAATCCTACTTCTATGGAAGGAATACAGGGAGGATTGTAGGAAATCGTAGGAATTGAAGCTGGAAGTCTTTGAGTTCAGTCACCATCTCATCTTACAGAGAAAGAAACTGAGTCCCAGGAAAGAAAAGTGACTTTCCTGAGGTCATCCAAGTAATAAGTAACAGAGCCAAGGTTGGCTCTGCCTTCTGATTTTGAATCCAATATTGCTTCTACCGCCCTGCTGTAGGTCGACAGCATAAGAAATTCTAATATCCATCTCATTGAGGTTTCCTCCATAATGACTGGACATCTCCATTGGCATTAAATGCTGTTAGGTGTATTAGGAAGCACAGAATCCAAATTCAAGAGGGCTTCCTTTAGCTGGTGAGGTTCAGCTTTCCAGCACTGTACTTGGCACATATTAAGCACCTGATAAATGCTTTTCATTAATTAATTCCACTAATTAATTAATTTCTGTTTGTGGATGACATTGTGTTGTTCAAGTCCTGGAATAATAAAATGACTCCTAAATGAGATCCATAACTATTCAGGAATTGAATCTAACTATCCATACAGGACAAACTAAATGGATGAAGTAAGTAAATGCTTATTTTCCAGATTGTGATATGTGATTGGATGGGCAATTCAAAGAGCTGGACAATGAGTATACACATCATCTCATATACACACTGTGTAGGGACAATGAGCAGGGCCCAGAATTGTACATAAGCAGGACAGGCCACCTTTGGGAAATACTTTTAATGAAGCTTCTCCTTGAAGTGAGAATCCATCATTTTAACAGTATCTTCCTGGTGAGGCTGTATGATTGTGAATCATAGTATACCAGTTTCTGAAGAACTAAAGCTTAGATCATCCGAAGGGTAACAGAGAGGCATTTGGTGGGTGTGAGTGGGCTGCAACCCATTACTAATGTGAAATTGCTGATAAGCAGCATAAAGGATACCATCAGAGAGATATATGACAGAAAGATGGTCACATAAGTACTCATGGCTTCACTGGCACCCATGTGAATCAGTAGGTCAGCAGATTTCTTGGAGGATTTGTAGAGGGATATGGACAAGATTTGCGGGGATGAGAGGGCATGGATAGGTTGGGGGAGGTCTTCATTGCTGGAAAGCGTACCTATTAAAAACCTTTTTATTTACATATTTTCATTTTAAAATAAGTTTCATTGATGTTGCATTTTTGTATCACCCACATTTCTTCCTGGATCCTTCTCCTTCCCTTCCAGAGTCATCACCTATAACCAAGAATTTAAAAAAAAAAAAAGAGGAAAAAGAAAAAATTCAACAAAAAATCAACTCATTGAAAAAAACCTGATGTTTCATATGATGGTCCATACTCATAGAATTCCATTTCTGAAGCACAGTGGATAGAACACTGGGCCTGGAGTCAGAAAGTCCTGAGTTAAAATCCAACTTTAGAGATTTACTAGCTGTGAGACCCTGGGCAAGTCACTTAACCTCTGCTTCAATTTCCTCAATTATAAAGTGAGAATAATGACAGCACCTATCTCATAGGGTTGCTGTGAGGATCGAATGAGACAGTATTTGTAAAGTGCCTGGCACACAGTAGGCTCTATATACACGACAGCTCTTCTCTCCCTCCCTCTCCCCTGCCCCTTCCTTTCCTACTCTCCTTCCCTCCTTCTTTTTCATTTCACAACATTCAGTTTCAATTATTTTCTGGTTTTTCCATTTGCCTTTTGTCATTGTGTATATTGTTTTCCTGGCTCTGCTCACTTTTGCATCAATTCATATAAGCCTTCCCATGCTTCTCTATATTTATCATGTTAGTTATTTCTTTCAGCACAGTCAGATTCCATTACATCTCTGTGCCACAATTTGTTTAACTGTTCCTCAATTAATGGGCATCTGCTTCCTTTCTGGTTCTTTGTTACCACAAAAAGTGTGGCCATATTTTGCTGCATATGGAGCCTTTATTTTTGTTAGTCGTGGGAGTACTCATATCGATGTGATCATACGTCTTGGTACTGAGGAGAGAGCTCTTGATACTTGGTATAGAGTCTGTCTGGGGGTTATGGTTAGATCAAATAGGCATCTTTTCCAACAGGACTGGAAACAGAATATAGCCTTTCCCGAGTCCCATGCAATGGCTGGATAATGTGATATTAGCCAAATGTTCCTTTGCACTTTGGGGAAGAGTAGGGCATGATCCAATAAGCATTTGTTAAGTGTCTACAACACTCCAGGTACCGTGCTAAGCTAAGACAATTTTTAATAATCAAGAATTGAGTAAGCAGAAAAAGATTGTTCTTGTTTGTTCATCCTTCGTTCTTGAAGAGGATCAGTGACATCATGGGTAATATCTTGATTTGTGTGTGGTTTAGATTTAAGCGAGGCAGAGTTGCACGAAGTCATCAGCCTCACTCTCTCTCCCAGAGTCATCCAGGTCCAGTGGCAAGACAAAAGTCAAGATGACTGCAATGGCTCAGCATGCAGTGGATGACCTTGGCGTTTTTGATGCCCGACCCAGCTCTAAGTGCTCTACAGTATTTCCTTCAACCACTTTCATGGCCGTTGGAACAAATTGTTCTCATCCACCCATTCCGTCTTCATGTGCTTGGGGTAAGCATCCCTCTAACTTACCGGCAGGTTCTCTACTGAGAGGCACGGAGGTGGCCGTGCGGACTCCTGATATAGCAGATCATCAGGTGGGTTGTCTCCTTGGAGCTCAAAGCCAAGATGTGATGGAGAGCCTGCCAAACCTCATCAAACCCACAGACTGCTATCTATTGCTGCTGATTCATATAGGAATGAGTGATATAGGCAGTAGAGGCCTGAAATGCCTCTCTCTAGAGGCTTTGAAGGTTGAGGTAAAGGACACGGTGGGCCAGATGTTTTCATCTCTAATCCCAGTTGATGGTTTTGACAGTGGACTAGAAAGGAGGAAGTGAGCAGCTAGGTATGGAGATTGTGCTATAAAGCAGAAATTGATTTTTGAGACCTTTATTTCCCATACCAGAATGATAGGTTTCTCTAGGAAATTATAATATAAATGGAAAATATAACATAAAACAAACAAAAATCAAATGGAAGGATAGCTTGGGAGTTTTCCTGGAAGACATAAACAAAGTAATTATCCGAATCACCTTCATTATACAGTATGAAATATCATTTCATGAGACACTTGGGATTGTAGGATCATAGATATGGAGAAGGAAGGGACCTCAAAGTCCACCTGGTCCAACACTTTCATATTACAGAAAAGGAAACTGAAGCCCAGAAAAGTTAAATGACTCAGCCAAGACTTGGCCATCTCACATTGCGCAAACCAGCTCCCATGAGGAGTACTGCAGTTTGTGCCAATATCCACTGTAAAGAACAAAGAGGGGGAGGAATTCTCTGATCTTTGTGAATTGGATATTGAAATGCAGACTGGATGGGGATATGCTGAGGTACATTGGCAGCTGATTGAGTAAGAGGCTGCTGGTTGTTTTCTTTATTTAATATTATGAGCTCCAATCCTATCATGTCCATTTGGTAACTTTTTCACCAACGATTCTTTCCATGTGGTGCAATGGATAGAGCATGGAGCTTGGCATTAGGAAGATGTGATCAATCTTGCCTCAGACATTTATTGATAAGCTATGTGACCCTAGGTGAGTCACTGTGCTTCGGTTTCCCCATCTGCAAAATGAAGAGCATCATAACACCTATCTCACAGTGTTGTTGTAGGGATCGAATGAGTTAACATATGTAAAATGCTGTGCTGACTTTAAAGTGCTACATGAATGCTAGGTCGTCATCATCATCATCTTCTCCTTCTCCTCCTTCTCCTCCTTCTTCTTCCTCATTACTGGTCAGCTCATTTTACAAAATGCATTACTTCTTATTTGTATGTTATATCGTGAGTCACTGTTCCATAGATAATAAAGGATCATAGAACCTTAGATCTAGAGGTGGAAGAGACATCAGAGGCCGTTGAGTCCAACTCCCTCATTTTACAGATGAGAAAACTGAGGTCTAGGGAAGTTATCACTTGCCCAAGATCACACAGGCAGTAGCTTCAGAGGTTGGGTTTGAACCCAGATTCTTGGACTCCACAACATGCCTCACCTCTGAAACATGTTTGCTATGTAATTTTGGGCAAGTTATTTGACCTCTTCATGTCCCCAGGCATTTCTGTAACATTATAAGTTGCAGAACAATTATCAATATGCATTAGTAGATGGAGTTTCCTCCCAGGTTACTCCTTAGGCTGAAATTACAGGTATGGAGTACAAATATATCAGTCAGTCAGTCAATAAATATTTATTAAGTGACTGCCATGTGTCAGGAACTGTGCTAAACACTAGTTATACAAATTAAGGCAATAACACAGTCCTTATTCTTAAGGAGCTCACAGTCTAATTGGGGAGAAAACATGCAAATAACTGTGTACAAAGACACTTTATGTGGGATAAATTGGGGGTGATCAACAGAGGGAAGTCACTGGAATTAAGGGGAATCAGTAAAGGCTTCCTGTAGATGATGGAATTTTACCTGAGGCTTGAAGAAAGAAAGGGAGGCCAGGTGGCAGAGATGAAGAGGAAGAGAATTCCAGGATGGAGTGTTTTGCTCAGGGAATTGTAAAGAAGCCAGTGTCTTTGGATCACAGAGAATGCTTAGTACGTGTTGGTGGGTGAAGTTGTGAGGCATAAGAAGCCAGGAAAGGTAGTGGGGAAGCAGGTTATGAAGGGCTTTGAGTGCTAAACAGAGAATTTTGTATTTGATCCTGGAGGTGATTTGGAGTTGCTGAAGTTTATTGGGTAGAGGGGTGCTATGTCACACCCGTGCTTTAGGAATATTATGTTGGCAGCTGAGTGGAGGATAGACTGGAGTGGGGAGAGACTTGGGGCAGGAGACCATACCCTAAGTGAGGTGATGAGGACCTGCACTAATGTAGTGATAGAGTCAGAGGAGAGAAGGGGCCCTATGCTAGAGATGTTACGAAAGCAAAATCCACAGACCTTTGCAACACACTCAATACGGGGGCAGGAGGATTGAAAATGAGCACTCTAGGATGATACCTAAGTTGTGAGCCTTCATGACTAGGAGAATGGTGGCTTCCTCAATAGTAGAATAAAAGGGAGAAAGATGATTTGGGGGGAAAAGGTGATGAGTTCAGTTTTAGACATGTTGAGTTTAAGATAGCTATGGGACATCTAATTTAAGATGTCTAGTAGGCAGTTGGAGATGTGAGCCTGGCGGTCGGAAGAGAGGTTAGGGCTGGATAAGTAGATCTGAAAATCATCAGTGTAGAGATGATAATTGAATCCATGGTAGCTGGTGGATCATATATAAATATATATGTATGTACACATAAACACATGTATATATGTATGTGTATACCATGTCCTTATATCACTGTTACCTCATTAATAACACATATTTTGGTGGTTGCATCTTTCAAGGAATCTTGTCTGACATGCATAGGGAGACTTCTTTCTGGGAGGAAGAATTTTGCTTGAGTCAAATCCTTCTTTGTCTCTGACAATGCTGAACACAGTGGGATCTTGTATTGTCTCAGTCAATCGTATAATGTGACATTGTGGCCTTGCAATGAAAAGTCATCTATGAAACTTGCCTGTATTTGTATCATGTTTTCACTAAAGACAAAATAAATACAGAGACCATTTTAATGAAGGTTTTGTAGCACTGAGAAAGTAGACATGTGGGTTGATAGTCGTTGAGGTTTTCTTAGTCCCCTTTCCTTTTTTGGAGGTAATTCTACCATCTCTGATCTTTCCCATGCTTTTGCAACCTTTCTCTGTCTGAGCTATCTAGAAAATTAATCCCTTAGTAACTTTAACCCAATGGTTGCCTTGAGCAACTGTGTCTGTAATTTGACTGAGTTTAGCTGTTCTTTCCAATGCCTTTTCTTAACTGCTCTTTCCACTTCCTCTCAGAGCACACGGAAGTGTTAGAGTCCACATGTGATGGTTCCACTGTTCTTGACGATGGGCATTGATTACTACAGAAACCAGAGAAAATTGGTTGCAGTTCTTTTTGTTTGTTGTTTCCCTTCCAGTTTTATCTAAAAATGCTCTCGGGATGATCTGACTTGGTAGTGTCTCATACAAGCTTTCCGCTGGCTCATTTATCAATCCATTGTTTCGCTATTTTGTGAGATCACAAAAGCACCCTGCTCACCATCTTTCATCATTGTCTTCTATAATGTTTTGTGAATGAGCATATAGAAACACATGTGTCTGTATATCCATGCATAGATCCATGTAGATACACACATATCTTAGAAGGACTCTACAAAAGAACATGAAATTGAGCCCTGGATTGGATTGGAAAAGTAGACCAGACTCTATTGCCTTTGGAAAATTGTGCATGCCTTCAACCCAACTTTTTTGCAGTTCCAAAAGCCCATCTCTTTATTATTAATGTTGATTGACATATTATTATTGATACTTACTATTGATCCAATATTATATTAGTAAAATGACATGGCTGTGAATCATAGAACATCTTGTTCCTAGAAGAATCAAAATGACAGGTTGTCCAAAGGCAATGGAAAGCTACGTGGACATAAATAGGTGGTTGGTTTTTTGTTGTCCTTCATTCTCAAAGAGGACCAAAATGACATCATGATGTTGGGGTCAAGGTACAATGTGTCTGATTGTGGCTGATCAGACCAATGTGAGCTCAGAATGTTCTACTTCAGGTTGGACACAAGTAGTCCATATGAAATACATCAATGAGGTTTTGTATAGTTGGGAATGGAAGTGAGATGATCACACCACAACAATGAGGGACAATAGATGGACAGCCTGAAGGATTCATTAGTAATCTTCCTGTCCTCCTCCTCTGGGAGATTTTATCTTTATATGTATATATATATATATGTGTGTGTGTGTGTGTGTGTGTGTATGTATATATATGTATATACACACATCTATACATACATACATACATACATACACAGACACACATATATCACTTAATTTGATGTCAGTTGAACTAGGTTAGAATTCCATCTTGGACTCTTGCTAGCTATGTGAACTTAGACAAGTCACCATCTCTCTGGGTCTCAGTTTTCTCATTTATAAAATAAGGGGGCTGAATTTGATTGCCTCTAAGCTTTAAATATATAATCCTATGATTCGAATATGTTGGGTAGATCTTCCCTGGAGATTTATGAAAAGACATGGGTGAGAATCTCTCTGGATAATAAAGTACAAAGTAGTTGTGCTCTGCATCATAGAAGGGAGCACCCACATTGAAGAAGCTGGAGCTCCATCAAAATATTATGCTATAATAACCACAAAGATATCATTGTAGATGCTAAGTGTCCTGCTGAATCAAAGGTTCTTTCATCATGTCCATGACGTTTTCCTAATCTGCCCATTTGGGAAGCTATCAAAATTGGTATGGTGTATTTTCAGTAAGCCCATATTGGCTCCAAGTGATTAATGTATTCTTTTCTAAATGCTCACAAACCATAAGGCATCTCAGAATTTAGATGGTAACTAACATTAGGTTTACTAGTTTGAGGCTCCCAGAACCGATTCATTTTGAAAATATGTACAGTTCTTGCCTGTCCCAGCCTTCTGGAACCTCTCTCATTCTCTGTAATTTCTCAAAGATTATTATCAGTGGCTCTCAGAACCCATCTGGAAGTTCTTTTAGTAGCCTAGGATGTCTTTCTGGAGATATGAACTTATTTAAAGAAGCAAGATGCTTTCATAACACGTCTTCTGGGCTCTAACTTGTTTTTGACTATATTTGTCCTCTCACCGGTTTAAAGACCGTTCTCCTTTATTGACAAAAGAAAAAAAGAGGTTAAGTAGGTTTTTCCTTCTCTCTGTCACCTGCTAATATTATAACCTCTTCCCCAAGCAGTGAGACTTTTCTTTGCTTGTTCTTTTTGCTCTGAACATAACTAAAAAAAAGTCAAGCTTGGTGTAGTTGGCCATGTGCCCTAAACTTTAGGATAACAGATTTTAAACAATTTAGAAGAAAAATACAAATTATCCCAGAGCTCAAGGCTCTAAAGAGGATAATGTGTCATAAGGGATGGGGGAAGCTAAAAAAGTGGGGGAGATCTGGCTTGGCAGCTGTGTGTAGATGAGGGGTTGTTTCCTCTGCCCCCAGGTGCCTTGGTTCTTCCCTTGTGTGCGTTAAAGCATGTCCCAATAAAGGCTTATGACTTTACACATTACTGGCCTGTTGGATTCTTGTGAAAGCCTCCTCTAAATCCTCAAACTGCAGGAACAGATTGGGATAAAGACTTTATGATGAAAGTGGAGCTTTTGGAAAATAAGTCTGGCAGTGACTATAAGGAGAGCCTGAAGTCAGGAGGCGAGGGAGGGTGTAGCCACAATCCAGATGTGAAGGGATTGTAAGTTTCCCTGGGGACAGAGTCTTCCATTTCTATTTCCCCTTCCCTCTGTAGCCCCAAGAAGAAATGGCTGCTGTAGAAATGGAGCTTTTTGTTAGTCAGAAACAAATCTGGCTCTTTATGAATACACAGTAGAGGTAATCTGCAAAAGCATAAAAGCATGCTATTAAGTCAGAGGGTCTTCATCTTTTGTGTGTCCTGGACCCCTTTGGCAGCAGTCTGGGGAAGCCTATGGACCCCTTCTCAGAAGAATGTTCCTAAATGCATCAAATAAAATACATAGGATCATAAGGGAAAGCAACTATATTAAAATACAATGACAAAAATATTTTTAATAGTCCCGATGATGAATCCCTACATTAGATAAATTATTAGCAATAAGTAGCATTTAAATTATGCTTTAAGGTTTACAAAGCACTTCACAGTGATTCTTGCAACAACTCAGTGAGGTAAGTGCAATTATCATCCCATTTTATAGATGAGGAAACAGACTGAGAGCGATTGAGTGATTTGCTCAGGGTCACAGAGTATGTATCTGAACTTGAACCCAGCTCTTCTTGAATCCAAGGCCAGCTCTCTGGAGTAGGGGGAGGGTGAGTAAGTTAGTTCCACAGAAGCAATAAAATAAATGTGGCAACATCACTGTGGGATTTTTTTGGCTACGGTTTATTAATGAAATCATTGTAAAATAATATTGGCAGCCAAAGTACTGGATGTGGACTCAGAGAACCTTGGTTTGAACCTCAGTCTTGCTTGAACAAGTCACAACCTCTGTGAGCCTAAGTTTCTTCACCTGTAAAACTGGAAGGTCATCCTCTAGAGTCCTTTCCAGCTCTAAAACTAGGATCTTTTGGGGAACTTGCTTTCTTCCCATTTAGGTCATTCCATGCTAGGCCCAAGGCTTGATTTTGGGGGAGAAACCAGAATTTCTGAAGATAGACCTTTTGGGTTTTGGTACCATCCTCTGTGATATCACTGAGAATGGGTCTGGGAGGGGCAGAAGGAGAGTCGAGGGCTTCCCAGCTTCATTCCCACCAATCCTGGGAAAACCGGAGGACAGATTGTTTGCATGCTCTCTGGGGTAGAGAGACCTTGATTCAGACCAACTTTGCAGCACGAGGAATAAAGGTGTAGAGAAAGGCAAAAAGGATAAAAAGGAAGAGAAGGATTCAGGATAGAGTGAAAGACAAGGAAGTAAATGAATGGGAAAGGATGGGTTAATCTCTGCTCTGATGGATTAATCTATTGGCTTGGTGAGTACTACAGCTTGTGACATCTGGTTTCTTTGTAACTGAATTTGATGATTCAGGGATTTAGTATCGTTGACAGGTGTGGCTGAGTCCCTCCTCCCCCAGAGTGGCCCCCTAGGGACTGCTATTGCTAAATACTCCCTCTAATGATAATTATACGCACTCATATTTACATGGTGTTTTAAGGTTTGCAAGATGCTTTATTCAAAGTGGCTCAGCCAGCATTGTTTTGAGGGTGAACCCACGGCGGCTGCTCAATGTGAACTCTCTCAAACTGCTACTGGGCAACTGAGAGCTAGAGCCAGGACCCCAGTACCTGTATCTAAACATAATTATGGGCTGTGTTGAGCTTGACGGTCCCTAAATAAAATTAGTCCCGAGCAGTCAGAAAAATAGACTTCTCCTTGAAGTGCACAAGACACTGATATCATTAGACCAAAGACATCCTGCTTTTAGGAGACTCACTCCAGCTGCTTAATTCAGTGAGAGACAGGATGCTGAGCACAGCTATGCAGGCAAACACCAGCCCAGAGTAAATAGTCACTCAGCTAGCGACATGAAGTACATTTAGGATTCTTTGTCTCTTGTTTGTGCTTCCAAGTGTTTAGGGGCCTCGGTTGCTTTGCATTGCTGTCTAAGCACACCCTATACCTAAGGCTCTGGGTGTTTGTTCAGAATGAAGGACAAACAACAATCTGTTTAGGCGATGCCTGAAATGTCCTCCCGCCTTTTCTTCATTCTTTTACTTTCTACAAATCTGTTGCAACTTGACTCAAATGCCGCCATCTTGAGTAGTCAACTGACTTTTCAAATTCCTATTGTTCATTTTGTTCTGTCTTTTCCGGAGTGAAAATTATTCACCTTGGCAGAGAAAATAACTGAAGGTTTTAAGCACACAAGAGATGTTTTCATCACTGCTGTCCATTGAAGACCAGGGTATCAGCAGAGAAAACCAGATTTGGGAAATTACCAACCTGTTCAAAAAAAGATGGTGCCTAAAAATGGGCTTTGGATTTTTGAACCATGGCTTAAAATATAGGAATGATGGATTCTTGTGGAAGCTAGATAGAACAGTGCACAGAGAGCTGGGTGTGGAATCAGGAAGATCTGAGTTCAAATCCGGCCTCAGGCACGTACTAGTTGTGTGACCCTGGGCAAATCACCTAACCTTTGTCTGCCTCAGTTTCCTTATCTGTAAAATAATGATTGTAATATCAACTACCTGCCAAGGTGGTTGTGAAAATCAAATGAGATAATATTTGTGAAATGCTTAGCATAGTGCCTGGCATATAGTAGTAGACACTATGTAAATGCTTGCTGTTGTTAATATTATCTTTGCTGCCATCGCTGCTGCTGGTGGTGGTGATGTTAGTCAAGGATGGAATGCTCCTAAAAAAGGTCTGGTGAAAAAAATTGCCTGGAGACTTGCAACATTCATTAAAAAGGTCTTATACTGAAAATGAAGGAGGAGGGAAAAACTTCTCTCCAGATGTGTGTGTGAGTATGTATGTACGTACATACATACATACATGTATATATACACACACATATGCATCTATGCACACATACATATGCATATATACCCACACACATATATACAGATATGATACATATACACACCTATAGATACATACAGATAGATAATATAATTACATATGAATTTGTGATTGGGATGGAAATAAAAGCTGGGCATAGCCTGACCTGCACCTTAGATTTGGAGAAAGCAGATTTCAAAGGCCAAGGAGAAAGGTTAGGGAGGACCCAATGGATTAAAATTCTGCAGGAGAAATGAGTCCAGGAAGGCTGGGAGCTCTCAACAATGAAGTTCTGAAAACAGAGAGAAGTAATTCTTATGAGGGAAAAGGAGAGTTGTCTAAATAGATCTCTGTGGGTGCACATAGAACTCATCTCACAGCTTAGATTTTAAAAAGATGTGGTCAAAAGAAGGAAGGGATGTAAAGTATCAGACAATGAATACAAAGGGAGACATAGTCCTGTGTTCCTAGTGTTGGGATGGCTGAAGTTTGCAATGGACTGAGAACAACAAATAATTTTTTTTAAAGTTTAAATTCTTTTTTTTTTCTTTTTGCAGGGGGTAAGGCAGGGCAATTGGGGTTAAGTGACTTGCGCAAGGTCACACAGCTAGAAAGTGTGTCAAGTGTCTGAGGCTGGATTTGAACTCAGGTCCTCCTGATTCCAGGGCTGGTGCTCTACTTGCTGTGCCACCCAGCTGCCCCAACAAATAATTTTTTTAAAAATTGAGGAAAAGACGAAGCTCAAAGAAAGGGTAGGATAGCTGATTAGGGTGGATTTTTGTTCTTTAGTCGTTTCTAACTCTTTGTGATGCCATTCGGAGTTTTCTTGGCAAAGATCCTGCCATTTCCTTCCTCACCTCATTTTACAGTTGAGAACACTGAAGTGAACAGAATTAAGTGACTTGCTCAGGGTCACGCAGCTACTAAGTGTCTGAGGCTGGATTTGAACTCAGGTCTTCCTGACTCCAGGATTGGTGCTCTATCCACTGGGCCACCTAGCTGCCTGATAAGAGCACATGGGACAATGTTAATGGATTACAGGGAGCAAATTTGCTTCTGTTCCCTCTGCCAAGGAGAATAATTTTTGTTCTGGGAAAGATAACAAAATGGCCAATAGAGATTTGAAAACCAAGAATAGTTGGTTTATTGTCTAAAGAGAAGAAGAACCAGGAGATAGTTAAGAAATCGCCTCTCTGCCCTTGATGAGCTCAAGTTGTCAGGCAGGCCCTGGCAAAGATGGCAAAGACAATTAATTGGATTATCTCAAGTGCACATAAAGGAGCTGGGATTGCGAAGGTGTTGAGGGATAGATTCACACGGTATCTGAAGGAGGGAGGATAGCAAAGACAGCGAAAAAATATTGGAGGCAATATTTATTAAAGTGTTTAGCATAGTACTTGGTACATAGTAGGCATTTAATAAATGCTTATTCTCTTCCCACCCCCCTCCTCTATAAAATGAGGGGAATGGACTAGATGGTATTGATGTTCCTTCAGCTCTAGGTCTATAATTCTAACGCCGGCACGGGTAAGTTTCCTTATCAAGAGTTCCCTTTGCAAATGAAATTGGAAGTCTGGGCTAAAAAAAATATGGAACACTCTTCATCGTTATGAGGAGGAGGAGGGGGAGCACGGAGTAGCACTGGAAAACAGAGTGAACCTAATGCTAATTTTAGAACTCTTGGAGGATGCCTTTTGCCTACTGATTTCGGAAAGTAATTTTCAAGGCTACATTAGTGTCTGTCTTACCACCAGGCTCTGTTCTTTGGTAAGATAGCTCAATATTCTATTTAGAAATTATTGTATCATCCTCATTATTATTTTCTTCCGTTTCTCCCTTCTGTTTGGAAAAAAAAGATGAGAAATCAAAATAAACAAAATAATCTAAGCACTCATGCTGGATGTGCATGAATCTCTCTGTAGGCTTATTCGCCTTGGAGATGGATGTCCCTCCCTTGTTTTTCCCTCCTTGTCTGAAATCAGAGCAAAAGGTATTTAACAAAACAATATAGCAAAGTAAATGACAGGGAATTGGCTAAGGCATTAAATGTTCTTGGCATCCAATTTCCCTTCCTGTCTCACCAAGGCAGCAGGAGATGTTAATATCTGTTTACTCACAGAAGGGTTTTAGAGTCTTCCCCCTTTACTGCCTACTACTCATATTTTTCCCAATAAACAATGCAGTGTACCCCAAATATTATGGGAAAGTGAAGTTTATTTGCATAGATATACTCCCTTGAAGACTCCTTTAGGGTAAAAAAAATCAGTCCCTGCAAATCATATTAAATATATATGTATAGTTATAATTATGCACCATAAGAATTCATTAATCAGGATACAGCAGGTTGTTGTCCCAAATACACATATGTAGGCAGATACATAAAATATAAAATCTATATAAAATCCATATTAGAATTTGATGTGATAAAACAGACACATAGATGATATGCAATGCCTTATGTAACATGACTGGCTGACTGAATTAAAAGGCATTTATTAAATATTGATTGTGTGCAAAGCACAGTTCTAAATGCTGGGGATACAAATAGAAAAAGCAATTAATCAGCACAGATTATTTAGTGGCTATTAGGTCACACAGTGAACAGAGAGCTGCTGGTACCAGAGTTGGGAAGATCTGAGCTCAGCCTCAGACACTTACTAGCTGTGTGTTTCTGAGGCAAGACACACTCTCTCAGCTGTAAAACGAGATTATCACAGCACTCACTTACTTCCCAGGGTTGTTGTGAGGATTGAATGAGATAATATTTGTAAAGTGCCTGGCACATAGTAGGTACTTGATAAATGCTTGTTGCCTCTCTCTCTACTATGTGCTAGGAACCAGAGATAAAAGTACAAAGATTGAAACAATCTTGTACTTGCAAGGAACTGACATTCTTACAGAGGAGACCAAACATATAGGAAGTTTCAGCTGCACATCAGATGAAAAGGCCCTCATGGTCCATAGGGTAACGTGGCAGAGCCTAGGGTAATATATCTTCTTTAATGTTATTTACACTGATCAAACCATGTCCATTTCTGATGTTGAACCATTTGACAGTAGCTATGCCACTGACCAACAAGCCTACTCTGACTAAAAAGTATGTAACAAGGGACATGAAAAGAATGGTGTGTATGTGCGCTTGGGGCCTGTTGGCTAGTTTTGTCTTATCACCCTCTTTCCAACTAGAGGATCATAGCACTGGAGATTCAGAGCTAGGAGATACTCAAAAGCTTCTCATTTCAGGGACTCAGAAGAAATCATAAAATAAAGCTTAGAAGCCTTTTAAAGAAGAGGAAAGTGAGGGGAGGTGGAGTCCCCAGTCATCCAAGCAGTAAGCAACAAAGCTGGGTCTGCTAAACTACATCACCTCCCCAACCTTTTTCTTGGGTTCATCCTTCTCATTCCAGGCCTCTGAATAGGGGACATGTGGCTAAGGCTACATCAGTATATAGTCTAGGAGTTCTGGACTAGGGGTCTATGGATAGATTTTGGGGTACCATGAACTTGGATGTGAAAATAATGTAAATATTCATTTATTCAAATACGTGTATTTAAATTTTTTATTTTTATTAAAATTATTTTTCTGTATTTTATCATTCTAGTTATTTTATTTATTATTCTATCATTATTTTATTTATTTTAACTCCTGCTCATTCTAAATTTATTTATTTATTTAAATGTAATTGGTTTCCTTTGCAATCCTATGTATTTATTTTTTAATTTTTTCTTTCATGTGGTTATTATTTAATATTTTTTAGTTTTCAGCATTGATTTCCACAAGATTTTGAGTTACAAATTTTCTCCCCATTTCTACCCTGCCCCCACTCCAAGATGGCATTATTTATTTTTTAACATTAAATTTTTTTAGTTCCAAATTCCCTTCCTCCAACTCCTCTTCTATCCACTTTGAAGGCAAGCAACATGATACCCATTATACATGTGAAATCATGCAAAATGTATTTCCATATTAGCTGTGTTATAAAAAAGCAAGAAAAATAAAGTGAAAAAAATTACAATTCAATTGCACTCTGAGTTCATCAGTTCTCTCTCTGGAGATGGACAGCAATTTCATCATGAGTCCTTCCAAACTGTCTTGGATCATTGAATTGACCTGAGTAGCGAAGTCTTTCACAGTCAATCGTTCCAACATTGCTGTTACTGTGAACAACAATCTCTTGGTTCTTCTCACGTTACTTTGTATCAGTTCATGTGGGTCTTCCCAGGTTTTTCTGAAACCATCCCCACATCACTTCTTATAGCAATATGCATTGAAGAAACGTTCTCCTTGGAAGGGGGCCGTAGGCTTTACCAGACTGACAAAGGAGTCTATGGCACATAAATGGTTAAGAATCCCTGCTGCATTCCCATCCTTGCCTTAAATTTTTTTTTCTGTGAAAGAGATCCCAGGCAGCCAAAGGGGGAAGATGGGGGAGCGAAAGACTCCGGC